>NC_140470.1:25365713-25785713 GCF_051167445.1 Perissodus microlepis | reverse complement strand
GTGTAGTTTGTATACATCCTATTATTCAGTTCCCTTCCTAGACAGTTTATTCCACTGTGACTGGCACCATCATGGCATTTACATTTTGAGTGGAAACAGTGCTCAGCCTGTGTGTTTCCTGACCTCTGTGGACAACGTCACCTGAGAACTGGCATAAATGCCTTTCCAATTTAAAAGCAGCAATTGAATGTTGATATTTTAATATTACGCCGAACCCAATGCAGCCCCAAGTGATTTCCCTGAACTCAATAATGAACATAATTGTTGCTGAGAAGCATTTGTAAAATATGTAATTGCATGTTTGTAATGGTTGTAGCACAGTGTAACTTGTTGGCCTTGGTTAAAGTTTGGGGTGTTCAATTTCAATAAGCTCAGCACAAGAGTTTGACACCAGCAGCAAGTAATTGAAAACACTTTCTGAGGTCATGCTCCGTATAGATCTAAGGAGTAATTCTAACCAGCCAAGATGACAGAAACAGAAGTCAATGGGTGTTGTTGCCCCCCTAGTGGGGAGTTCATTGCTGAAGATCAGAAAGGAGGCGAATGACAAAGCAGGGCACCCAAGGAGACATCCAACTCTTAACTCATCACCTGCTGCTCTGACTTGGAAAAGAACTGGGGTAATTTATGAGCGGGAGCTGAACAGTGTCCACAACAGCAAATGTGGAAAATATTTGGTTGTTCTTCTTGAAACCTCTTTTCACTTTTCCTTTAATCAGCTAAATCCTTATAGGGTCCAAGATATACAAAGTTCTCAAAAAAAGTTTTCAGCAATTCTAATTGTGTTTACAGCTAAAACAAAAGATAAAACAGGCTTACTAAAACTTAATTATCATTCTAATCCAGAAGAATACCAAATAACTAGAAATAATGGCACCAATAACAGACCAAGATGAATAACTTAAAAAAGTTGAGCCAGTGACTTATAGAGAGAGGCTTTCCTGGGCAGATCTACATGCAGGAAGTCCCTGTGTAAACTGTGATGGTCCTTAGAAGGGTCAGTTTAGATCGTAGCCCAGCAGTTTGCTTTTGTTTTGTATTTTATAATGCATTTGGATAGCTTGTGTCTTCCTTACTACTTGTGGTCCTTTACCAACCCTCGGCATTATCTTCTGTGATTAACTGGTAAGAAAAATGTTGCTGTCACTGATAAAAAATAATGACCAAAACTACATCGATATGACCCGACATGTAATTAGAATTCATCTCCCATTAAAAAAAGACTAAATTTGAATTCGTCTCCTTTGTTTTTTTTTTTTATCTGTTTGTTGAAGAGCCTGTTCTGTTTTGTTTTCTTAATTTTATGCCTGTCATAGTCATTTTTATGGCCTGTTAGTTTGATTATATGCTGTGTTTCTTCTTGCGAAGTGACAGAGTACACAGAAAAGCAGAGTGCAAACATAATTCATAATGACTTTATTAAAGGCAGATAAAATATGAATACTTACCAGAGATTCCAGATTCCCATGGGGTTTGCCCAAAAATATTGCAGTGAAGGTTCAGTTTATCTAATAGCTTTGCAGTAACTTTTTCCTTCCTTTTCATCTCCATCCAAAGAACGCAGTTTATTTTGTCTCTGTGTCGATTCTCATATATAAAATATTTAAGAAATTAAAAAACGAATTCTCTTGGGTTGCCTGCAGTTAATTCTGCTGGTGATAGTGGAGTGGAGATCAATGAAAAACGAATAAACACAGAGAGGACCGCCATCTGCCTTACAAAGTCAACTTCACTCTATTTTTGCTTGGTCAAGCTCTGACCACATGATCTCTAGAGAGAGGGATTACAGGAGGACTAAGCTCCAGATTTTTTTTTCCATCTTCCATGGCTCTAATTAATCAGGGCAAGGTTCTACCAAGGGGCTTAGCTGGCCTCTTGTCAATTTGTAGCTATCATCTTGCTTACACAGGCCTCAACAGCACCCACTGAGTTACCATCAACAGTAGATAGCAACCTTTAATGGGGAAAGCTTCTATAAGCTGATGAGATGCTGAGCAAATAAAACACAACTGATAAAGAATTGTGGTTGCAAAGGGAATATAGCCATTTTTGCCTTCAAGTGGATTCAGTGATTGCTATAATTACACAGTTAGCTCTTATATATCATAATTGTGAGAGCATTTTCTAGGGACTTGAGTCAAGCAAACTCCAGTCCCGGTAAATTCACACATTATATCTTGTAATTTTACACAATCTCTGCTATAGCTACTTAAAACCGCTAAATGGTTTTGGAAAGACATTCTAAATCTGAGTTCGTTTTTATAACTTGGTGTTTAAAATATAAAAAATTAATCTCGAGCAAGATCTCAATATTTTAGGTATATTTATAAAACCAAAATGAACTAGAAGAGTTGTAAATTGACCAAATCCAAAATGGCAATATCACACCTGACCATGCATCTTTTAATGTATTTGTTTTTAAAAAAATCATGGGCATTATAGTTTTTGTTCCTGCCATCATCAGTGTAAGTAAAAACAGTCTCTCAAAGTTATTAAATATTTATAGCCACTTATTCTCACTTACTGTGGTTCACTTTTCTCTGTGGACATTTGCCAGGCCTTATGAAAAGCCTCATTACTTTTGCCACTTAAAAGGCTCTATTTAGCTCATTAATAGTCCATTAATTGTTTCTTTTTAGTAGGGCTTCAAGCTAGAGCCAAAGAACTGTCAGCCATGCCCTATTTCTATTATCAGTTAGAGAACAGTGCTGTTGAGCTGAGTCAAGTCAAAATGCACACTTGTTAATGCTAAGTGTAGTAAGCCTAAAGTCCACCCCAAGTCAATGGATATTGGCACCGCAGATGGACCGCAGAGAGGAGCAGTCGGTTGAACAAGTTATCAAAGCTCAAAGATTAACATTTTTATGGAAATGCATTGTTATGAATTAGTGCTAATGATACGCCGTGCTTCAACTTCCAGAAAGCTGACACGTTTTCATGCTTGATACTTCAAGATCTGTGCTTTGAATATTTTTTTTCCTGTAGTGGCAATTTTGCTTTTATTAGACAGCCCCAGAAGAGGTTTGGTCAGCATAGACTTCAATTGGGGACTACTAATGACAATTGGAAATGGAAATGTATCCAGCCACTAGCTAATCTGGTTAATGGGTCTTTGTCCAAGGAAGCCTGAAATGCAATGAAACAAAAGTGAGTGTTAGCCTCATTTTCATACAGTGCCTAACACTGACATCAAGGCGAGCTCAGTTCATGTTTAAATATGATATTGATAGCATCAACAAGATGTGAAATAATCTAGCACAATCTAGTCATAGATAATAGATAGATTTATTTACATAATTTTTTTTAATTGGTGAGCATTAATTGGCCTCTTGTGGAGTACAAAGCCCCTCCCATACATCTGTGAATACATTTCAGCGGCACGTGGCTTGAAATGAGCTGTGGGCTGTGACAGCTCATTGCAAATGTTAAATCAAACGGTACATGTTTTCTTTGGCGTCATCCACCTCAAGGCTGTAGCTCTATCGACAGTCTAGTAGTATGTTTCAAATTTAGGGGTTCATGTCCAGCCAGCCCTTTTGTTTACAGTATTTTAGATTGCGGGAACTGAGGCAAGCGACATCTGTAAGCTATTGAGACAAAAGAACGGGAGCTGAAAGCAAGTGCTGCTGACATTAGCCCATTTTATTTAGTTATGTTTTGTGACAAGGAGTGTGCTAAGAGCTAGCAATAATTATTGGGTTTTTACTCTTCCCAAATACAAAATAACATGCTGCACTAGTACTGAATAGTGTTGATTTGTCATCCTTATATCTTTAAGAGCCATCAAAATGTTCATACAATGGGAAAGTACAGCTTACACTCTTGATAGTAACAGCATTTAATTATACATGTTCTAAATGCAGATGGATATTGAGAGGGCTTGTGACATAGACATATTTGTCGAATCACTGCTTCTCGTACTCTGCCACTTAGTTTTTTAATAGTCTTTTCTATAGAGTGACAATAAAAACTGTTTAATGCCCGTAGCGATTTTCAAAAAGTGTTTTTTTTTTTTTATGTTGATTAAAATTATTCTACAATGACAAGAACTTTTTAGGCTTAAAAGAGAGGAAGCTAAAAAGAGAATTATGAAAAATCAAGATCTTTACATCTTTAATACAAATTTCAGGTATCCAGACAAAACCCCGTCACACCCAGGTGCATTGTTTGGTATCCCTCTTGGATCACGCCCAACATGCATTGCTGAGATTTGGAAGAATTTTAGAGAAGTGCATTAGCTGTCAAAGCTTTGCAGACTGGTGGGAGCCTCTATCTATTTACCAGTCAGCTGGAAATGAAGAAAGCAAGGTTGTGATTAAGTCTGTCTATGAGGTAGAAGGCATGAGATAGTTTAGACATGATAAGCCAAGGGACCCAAGCGTTGTGGTGTACCAGATGGATACAGATATTGCGAGTGGCAGCATAGAAAGATGAAAGGATTATACCAGCCAATCTTTCTGTCAATAAGTGATTGGGAGGCTACAAAAATGTACCTGCAGCGCTGCTTCCAAGAGGCAGAAGCATACACAACAATTTAATTTCCAGTTTGAGGGGATCTGTTGAACGAGTTCCTGTTTCAGTTTTTATCACATTGTCTAAAACTATCGTTCACCGGCACTGTTTACCTTTCTGTGACCTCAAACGATAAGCAGAGCATTTACAAGATGAATACAGTGCAAAGTAAGCAGTTTTTCACACCTGCCATGACCTGGGAAAGAAGATTTAAATTCCCAAACATTAAAAGGGTAAAATCACAAAAGCACAACACGCATCTTTCAACTCTTTTCGCTTTTTGCTCCCCCCTACGTGTGATCCTGTATAATTATATAGATTGCTTGGGGGATCGGTTACTTGAGTTCCTGCTATCAGCAAATGGAAAGCAAGATTTTCCACATGCAAGAGATAAAATGACCAAATTCACACTAACCTTGCAAAGGCTTAATTTATAATACCTTCTTTATAGCACACCTTCCAGAAACAGTTACAAAGTTTCCATGGAACTATTTTATTTGAGAAATATAGTGGATGGCACAGAGGAGTCTTAGGAATCACATTCTGAGTTCCCACTGGGATTTATCTGCACCAGGGAAATTCAGTGTCCTGTCTCACCGTGTTTTCACACCAATCCAGAAATTATTTTTATTGTTTATATTTGTAGCCCCTGTAAGGATAGCAGGTGGCTTGTCACTGTGAAACCAGCTGTAACACAGCCACTGACTTTGTACCTTTAGAGCAACATGTCATTACATTTGACAGGTGTATTGGAAATTATATTAAATCAGGGATTTGGAGCCATCACTCACTAGTCTCTGACAGATTACTGATGAGAATCACAACTATTTCCTGTCCCACCCTAGGGGTAACGCAGAGTGATTGTGAAAGTGGCATTGACAAAGAGCAGTTGTTTCTGCTCTTGAAAACAAGTAGTAAGAGGGCATGTAAGACATCTCCTTTGTTATTTGGGCCTGTGTTGCTTTTAGCTGTGAAGTGAAAGTCTAGTTTGTGACCACATTTATTAAACAGGAAACACACTGTTGTCTCATTGCGGACTTCTAAATACCAATAGCATCAGAAACAAGCGTGCTAGTTTATTTTCCAGTGCTATTCATTTCCTGAACATCCTGTAACTTCGCTAACAAAAATAAATGAGAGAGCAGGAAAATACTCCATTTTTTTTTTGAATGCATGAGCTTACACTGAAAAGCATCCGCTACCTCAGTGTTTGTGAACACAGCTGGAGTGTTATTTATTTAGAATTTGACTTACTTTTCATAAAAACCTGTTATGTAAGACAAAAACTCTTGTTTGTTATTTAAGTCAGAAAACAATAACCTTGAGGATAACTTGTATTATAGAGTAAAACATTCGTACAGCAGCGTGAGTTGCCCGTACTGAAAATATTTCATTATGACTTTTTATAGCAGTTTTCTATTGAAGTCTGTAAGAAAAATGACAAACACATTTAATTAATTCATTGAATAATTGATCTTTCTTTCTTTTTTTCCCTTTTTTTTACAGGTCTGATTCTTTGTTGTGTATTCCATTATTGTTCATTTCTTACAGTAAGCTGATCTAGTAATATCAAGACTGTAAGGCCTCCCGCAGAAATGATGCTCCTGCAGTGCTTGGTGCACAGTCATGAGTTTTGATTGCAGGAAGGAGGTGGAGACTGTCAGTCTTACAACAGAAATATTTAGTTTCTAGAGGAGCACTTATGCAATAATATAAATGTAAATGTGATGTGTAATTATAAAGAAATATAAATCATTTTAAACGTCCTTTAGAATCTGCTCAAAATCTATTCAGACTTCCCACTTTTATAATTACATTTCAGAAGTGTTATTATTACTGCTGTGTTGGAAAAATAATAAACTTCTAACCCTGATTTAGTACAGGGGGGTACGGGGATGGGTGGTGGGGGGGTTCATCTGGTTTCATCTAGGGGACGCAGCAATATATTTCTAACTACATCGACTATAGTCTCACTGCTGTTTCTCAACAGCTTGATGAATGAGTACATTTCTGAGAACCGTCCTATCTGGATCTGGATCTAGACCTTTAGTGGTGCATGTTCTAATGTTATAGATAAGTCACGCCCCTGCAATCTTCAGAGCATTTATCGGAAGACTTAGGGGTCGTTGCCCTTATAAAAGACACTAATTATGTTACAATTGAATTCACTGCCATACAGGGCAAACGACAGAAGTAGAGATAATAGAGGCTCCGATTACACATCTGGCCATCTGGGATGTAATGAGATTGCCTAAGTATGAGTTTATTGATTTAAAAAAAAAAAAAAAAAATCCAAAATCCCCAGGGGGGTTTGAAGTTGGGAGTTTTGAAAACGATTTCATAATATCAACACATGCACATTGGAGTGATATCTTCTGTTTTCCAAAGAGCTGCAGGTACCGGGGCTGTTAGATCAAAGTCTGTAAGTGGCATCCGAGACATTCAAATTAGGTAGTTTAAAAGTACTGTACCTTTGTTTGATGAGCTATAAAATGTGTGATAATGATTCATTCTGGCTGTGAACACTGTTGACTCTCTGTAGTGTTAAAAAAAGGTTTATAACTAAATCAGCTACCACCAACCCACATCAAAAACTGAAACCTCAAGAGATTGAATCCACACGTTCCTGAATACTTAACTCCCACTTAGCTACCTTGTTGTAGTATACTTTGTGTGAGCTTGAAAATTCTGGGTTTTTTTTGTTGTACAGATGTTGAATTATATTCATTCATCTGTTTTCTTAACCACTTTTCCAATGGAGCCTTTCCCCGCTTACAACACTTCATTATTTCTGATATCCTCTGAAGTCTCGCCTAGAAAATGGAAAAAAAACACAAGTCACTCAGGAGACGTTGTGTAAATTACATTTGTCCTGTCAAATTAGAGTGGAAACTATGATTGTTAGTTTCACAAGGCAGATGAAAAGCACTTACCAGTTTGTGTCCACGTTAATAGCTTCCAAGGGAGAAACAGCGAAAGATGGGTCACTGTGATACAAATAGTTATTCAACGCATTTACACTCCCACTCTCACTGACGCTTGGTCAGGACTCTTCTCATCAGATTTCAATGCACCGAATACATAGGAAAAAATTTACACAAAGACATGGTTAGCATAGATAGCTATCCTAGCGAGGCCAGGTCCTGTTAGCAAAATACATGCTTAGTTAATATCTGTTGAAAGCCGTAGCTAGCTAGTGTTGTCCAACTACTTTAGAAAAATGTTTATCGATCTAAAAATCCACACATGTGAGCAGCAGGGTTGTTTTCTTATAGACTTCTATGCAATCTGATCTGTTTTTACAATTTGTAGCTGTTTTCAAGATCCAATTTTCACATCGTTTTTTATATGGGGCTATCTACTTGTTTCAGGTGTCATAAACTTATCAATTTGGACAATTAAAATTATAACCAGGCTGCGCTTGAGTCGATTGCCTCAGTACTTGTGCTTTGTTTATTAAAATGCTCTAATTCCCCCAAAACATCAGACTTGGTTTTGTTTGAACAACACTCAGCATGGGTGTTTGACAGACTGCACTGTCCCCTCCTGAGCTATCGCGGCAAGCTCATTAGAGAAAAAGTTGATTGGCTGTGCGCACAACTGTTTTGATAATTACAAGTATAATTCAAACATTGGAAATTGTCCTCTCTGTCTAAAAACTCATCATTAGCTTTGATTGAATGTGAAGCATTAATGAAAGAGAAATGCTGCGCAAATTAACTTAATGTATTCCTTTATAGTTTCAAACCGCGCACTGCAACTGCACAACTGCAAGTTTCTTAGTCTTCCGACTTCCACACAGTAGTGCGACTGACTGAACTGGCTTTAATGGCAGCATAGTGTTAGGAAATGTAATGTGTCGCCAGTTACTTCGGAATTACTGGCGAATGGATAAAAGACTAATAATTTTGTATCTACACAATGCTTGCAATAAATTCCAAATACCTGAAGAGCATTTTGCATACTGTAAGCGGGAGTGTGAAGGTACCGAAACACTAAAAAGTTAATGGATTGCAACAGTGTGTGAAGCACTGGCAAATTTCTAAAACGGACAGAATTTAATAAACGGCATGAAAAATATGTCAGCTTACCACTGAGACATATCAATATTTGATGACAGGCAATATGCTGCCTGCTTAGCACATCTTTCATAAGATCTTTCTTAACTCGCCCTCCCAGCACACAGCTCTCAGATGTTGGACTTGTGAGCTCATTTTCAGGCTGTATTCTTACGGTGCTATCAAGACACAAAGCTCTCACTGCTGCTTACTTGCTTCCACGTTAGCATAGCCTGTTATTAGGACAGAAATTTATGTGACTTTTCGTATTGACTTCCAAGCCTCTACTAGCTGTACATAAAAGTGTTCGTTGTTTGAACCTCTCCTACGCCTCAGTATAGTGTGTGCGGGCTAAATTATGACTTGCTATCTTTGCACATATGCATTCACGAGTCATACACGTAGGAGTGAGAACAGTCTTTAGGCACAGTGTGAGAGGCAAACAGAAAGCTTTTTAGTGTTGCTTTGTTTACTGTTAGATTGACTGCCTGGTACTCTAAAACTGAAAAGGCTTTGGGGGGCCACGGCTGGAGCACCGTCAGTTTAACCGTCTTCCTCTTTGATCCCGCGTGTGCATTCATGATTTCGGTGTATGCTTGCATATTTGTTAAGAGTTAGACAGACAGTTAAGGTACATCTAAAGGTAAGTCAGGTTATGTGGCGATGGTATATAGTAAGACCTTGTCTGGAAATAGTTGGGTACAAAGTCAGCGGCTTTGTTGGAGGAGTCTGAAAAAAAGTTTGTGGTCCTAATACAGCTCAGCCAGTGCTTAAGCCTGTTATCTGTGCCTGTGTGCTCTGCCACTGGCACACTCTCTGCTCCGTTGTGCTTGTTTTCTGCTGTCAGCTTGGACAACGCCACAGATTTAGTTGGAGCTGTATGGAGCAGACATGGTGTTGACTCCTTTAAATTACAAGGAGGAAAAGCCAAAGGCTTTTTCCATTGTCAAAGCAGCAGCAGTTTAAATGAAGAATCGGTTCCATCTCTTTTGATTTATTTTCTTGAGATTTCCAACTCAGACAGGCAGATCTCACTCACGGCCAGCTGCTGTAAAAACAGAGTCGATGCTTATAGCCTCACAGCCTTCATTTTGTGAAATCACCTGCTGATAAAGAGGTCATGTAGCGCCAAAACAAACACAGAGTCCAACCCGCCTCGTTCATTTATTCGTATCTTGTGATAAGTTTTAGCTCATGCGAGCAGAGGACTGTTGAGCTTGTACATCATTTAAACATATTTTCAGCAAAAAAAATGCATGTGACATGTGTTTTATTTCCTTTGGGAAATAGCAGTAACATCAGTGTTCCCCTTTAACCCTCCTCTGTTATTAGTTCATTGTCTGATTAGTTAGTTTTATGGATTTTGTTTTTACCAGCATGCTCATCTATCTGCTGTAATTACCTCTGTGGAGTCAGAGGTATCAGGATTCCAAAAGTGGCCATATGCTAGGGAATTATGTTCCATCTCATATGATACAGATGGCATTTGATCATGAGGATAACAGTGTCAGATGACGTTGTTTACTATCTTTTATCCTGCACCATAAAGAGATACACGTGTAGCACACTTTCATTGGTTGTTGTTGTTGGCAGAAGGAGTACCGTTCACTTTAAAATATAATACTTAGTTAAATGTCATGATTTTCCTGCCTTATCTGTTGATTTTTGCGATGTGCACCGCCAAGGTTTAAACTGACCGCAGTTATTTAAGCTACTCTACGTTGCTACCCGTGCTTTTTTCAAAGGGGCTGGGCACACTCCAGAAATATTTACTGATTTATTTATTTGCACTTACAGGAAATCATTTCAGTTCTCAATTTCAGAAGAGTCAACACATTACTTTGCCAGCGTAGAAAGCAGAAACTGATATACAGTGTTTCTGTATATCAGTTCAGGTGGCTCAAACAGCACAGAACACTCTCCTCCCTGATGTTCTGTATGTTTATCTTGCAGAGTAAGACTCACCAACAGCAGATGAGAAACGGTGGGAAGAGTCCATGTTGGCAGCACTAAGATCATTTGACACCAGCTGACTTCAACTGAACTTGTGATAACAAGTCTGAGTAATCTTCTCACGTGTCTAGTTTCTTTTTTCCGCGGAATCATGGATATTACTCTTAGTTCTTTCTTCACGGAGCACAAGATTAGGAATATTGTCAGGTCAGGCAATCTAGTAGCATTGAAGTTTCTAATGGGTTATTAGTGTCAGTAATAAGACATTTGCCCGTGGATCTTTAAGCTGACAGTTTAATCAGTTTCAGGAGTCCACACAATACTTTGCCAGCAGTGAAAGCAGAAACTGATAGAGCCAACAGTTGTTCAGATCGCTCGAACAGCACAGATCCCTCTCCTCTCTGATGTTGCGTATTTCATCAATATTAGATTATCAAAGATATATTAGTTTGCTTTTAAACTGCAGGCAAATCATCTACTGAACTATTTGTTATTTGTAAGTTCTGAGCCTGCAGGGTTATGTCTGTGTGCACTGGTGCCCACCTACAATCCAAAGGCACATGTGAAAGGTTGTCTGTCTGTTGTGTTAGCTCTGTGATGTCCTGGAGACGTCTCAGTCCATCATATTCAGTTTAGATTGGTCACCACCTCTCACCTAGCTGGAATAGTCTCGAGTTCAATGGTGTTTAACAAAGGAGATGTGCTTATTTACCAAAGAAAAACAAGAAAACAATAAGTCAGGTCTAGCAATATTTTAGATTTGTCTTGTATACCATTTAATAGAAAAAAAGCAAACTGATGGATCTTATTCTTGACCAAAAAAGCATTGTTATATTACACCTTTCACCAGTACAAAAACATGAAACAGCCCAACCTTTTGACATCCATAACGATGCTTCTGACACATGTGTATAAAGAATTTTAACATTAGCACATTTCACTCATGAAAGGTGCGTGCAAAGGATTTCTATTTGAGAAAGTGAGCTGCCTACCTACTTTTATTATGCTGAATCATTTATTACATTTAATCTGAATGAATAACAAAGACCTTGTGTCATTTGGGTAAACTTCAGCTGACTGATGTCACAAGTCTCTGTTAGCATGTTCTTTAATGGCAAAAATTAGTGGTACCCTCCCCTTGCACTATTCCTTGACTTCTCACAGGAATATCATTTAAGAGGTTTAAGAGCACTTGCAGATCAAACAGCTGATAAATGCCATCTCTAAATTCCACTTTCAGGATGCTGCTAAGTGTTGCTTCCAATGTGCAATCTGCAGGCAGACTCTTATTAAGGCATTTTACTTTGAATATCAGTGACCTTTCCAGCCCTTTTCTTACACTCCTATTACCTCAAAGTTACTTTTTCACTCTCTTCTTTGCCCTTTGCCAACCCCCTTTTCTTTAGCACTCAAGAGGGCCGAGATGATTGCTACTTTAGAAAGTGGTCCTTTTACCAAAGAAAAAGAACAGCAGGGCTTCAGGTAGATTAATAAGCTGACCTTGGTGCTAGCTTCCCACAGCCTTTTCACTTTTGCAAAATTGACATGATTTGCTGACATAAATGAAGAAGTGATTTTGACTTGAGGAAATGGTGTGAGAGGTGAAACCCAGTATGATAATTTCCTCAAAAAAAAAAAAAAAAGACCTAGTAGAATCCTGACTCCGCACCAAGACAGAAGAGAAAAAGCAAACATGAGTGTTTAAAGCCGTGTATAAGGCCCTTATTATAGTGTGATCTCAGTGGTAAAAGGTTGTGATGTAACCTGAGACAGTATTAATCCTTTAAGCTGACTTAAATTAAACAAGAAAACAATGCTGAGCAGCAGGGATTTAATAATTGAAAAATCACTACAGATCTGACATCATAGCATTCAGTTTTATTTTTAATAAAGTACACCTTGATCATTTTGATAATGCCATGTGCTACCGTGCCCTTGTCGTGTGCCATTATCATTAGTGCGGGAACACAGTCAAGCTTGCAGAGGGTAACAATGGGAAAGAGTCAGGACTGCAATTCCCCCTGAAACTATGACTTTGTTTAAATGGCAGCCGAAAATAGCTAAATACTTTTTTCACTCTTTGGGAAATGATTTAGTTATTTGTAAAGCTGCACTGCTCAAAGGCGTCTTGGCTTCACTCACCTTGCATTCGAATGCTTTTCATGTTTGACTGGTGTGTTTGCACCGTTTGAAAATTGCGTACAAGGTAACTAATTCTTCTCTTCCCTTTCTCCCACTGCTGCTCCTTTGGATCACTTGCTGATACCTTGTCATGTTATCTTCAATAGGTAAGACATTTAAATGTTTTCACTTTGGCCTTTGGGGGGGAAGTTTGTTTAAAAACAGGGTAAAAAATAATAAAAAGGACATTATTTATACGATATATGGCTGTGCTTTTTCTGGTGTGTGTAAAGATGTGATTGCGGGCGTTATTTTGTACCACCAACAAGCAGCGTCTAGCTACCATGCCAATAATCACATCCAAGGCTTGCAAAATTTCAAAATCTCTGGTAGCCCTTCGGGCAGGCATTCTTCAGTTTTTGGTAGCCCAAAATAAATTTAAGTAGCCCGAATAAAAAAGAAATCAATTTTTTTTTATGTTTTGTTTCCGTTACAATATTATACATTAAAGTATAATATTGCAACAGAAACAAAAATTAATCAAAAAAATTGTTAAAATGCAAATCACAACAACTGTATAAAAATTACAACCATAAACTCAAATACTTGGTTCAAATTGAACAGAAATTTCTATGAAGAATTTCTTGTAAGAACGGTGTAGAACATGAATCAGTCTGTGTCAGATCCTGAATCTGAAATTTCCAATGAAGTCACAGGTAAGAGGCAAGTGGAACCAAGATCTAGGCCATTTGCTTTTTGAAGTTTACAAAGACTGCTAAATTTTGCCAATGGTAGTTCACTCTTTGCAATATAGCACGCTGTTCTAAACAGCTTTTTCAGGAGTTCTTGTTGTGCTTGATTTATTTTTAGTATGTTTTTTTGCAATTGCTGTTTGTTCTGGGAAAGATACTGCAGACTGGGCAATAATGCATTTCTTGCATTTCTCATGGGTTCTGATGGGGTCTTTCTTAAAATTACTGGTCCCAGTAACAAAGGCGCTTGTCGACTCAGAAATCAAATGAAACTCACAACACGCCTGGCAGAACATCATGTTATTTAGCTTGTCATATTCCAGCCACAGAAATTCTTTTGTCCATGAAACCAAAAAAGCTGCGCTTTCTTTTTGCCTCATAGTCTGATTTGTCATAACTTTTCCGTTTTGTGGTAGGCTTTTCTTTGGCTGCCCCTTCTTCACCCTGACCTGTCTTATTTGGCTGAGCAGAACTAAAATACCAGCGTAAATCCTGCTGCTTTTACACACGTACTTACATAACGGTCAGCGATTCTTTGCGCACTCAACCTCTCACATGTTTAAGCTTGCTGCGAGAGATTTCACTTGTCGCGTTTGAATAGTAAGCTAATGAGTGATAAGACGATGTCAGAGGAATTGGTGCGCAATTAATCGTCACTCACCAATCAGTGCTGCTGCTCTCTGCACACCGTTCGCGCAATTGCAAAATGAAAGTGAAAGCAAAAAACAAGCGCAAATTCAAACGCGATTTCAATATGTCACATATTGACAGTGGCTCATCGATGCCAATGACATAATTACTCAACTACATTGGCGAAAGAATGCAAAAGCATAGACATATATTTTCCTTCCTATGATAGCCCGACGGGCAGGGCTGAGTTAGATTTTGGTAGCCCGACTGGAAAAATCGCTAGCCCCGGGACGTCGGGCTAGCGATTTTGCGAGCCCTGACATCAATGCACAGGAGTCAGTAGTGTTAAAATGAAAGTGTCAGCATGTTGTGAAGATGACAGCTAGTACAGGATATAGGGCATGACTATAATGACTTTCTCGCGATAATGTTGCAGATGATAAAGGACGAACACATACAGCCCCTCACACAGTTGCAGTCTCACCTTTCAAAGACCCCATAAATTTTACAGGCTTCCGCAGTTTTGTTTTCATCTTAAATTTCCAAATCTGGTTGTGATTAAGCTGCTCAGTGAGAGCCCCTGGATGCTGTCCAAGGCCCTCGCCGCACGGGTCGCTCCTTAAATGCTCCCGTCTGCTGCTGGCCGTCAGCCTCTGTGCATTTATTCAAAAGAGAGGGGCCGTGTCAGCCCGCTAAAACCACTGTTTTAGTGTCTTAGGGTCCTCTCCACGGGGAATATCAAGTGTCAGCCTCCTGCTCCGTGAGGTGATCGGTGATGAGGTTTTGCTCATGGTGATATAAGGTTTCAGCTCAGAATTTATCATGGTTTACTCACTGATGGGATCGCGTGTAGTCCTTACAGAACCACATGAAAGTTATTTTAAACTTAGCTTCCCATCAGGAACACTCCCTCGAGTTTAAAAATATGAAAAATTGGCTTTTTTTGTAAGGATAATGCTTTAGTCCATTAAGGCTGGTTTACCAAAATGACAAAATTACATATTTTCTAAATTTTTCATTGCTGGTGGCTCCTGTGCAGGTTGTTTTTCACCTTTTCAGGTTTTGGAATATCTGTCTCCATCCAAACATGATTTTTTTTTAGATGTATGTGTCATTAAAAGCAGAACATATTATTACAAAAGGCCTTTCCCCTGTAATATAGGTGAATCAGTTGTTATACAATACAGATCAAGAATGTATTATTGCTGACCATTTTTCAGAGTTTGCGTTAATGTTTTTTCTCTTTTTCTTATTTTAATGTGGTTTCACTGGGGCTATCTAAACTAACATCAACCGTTTATAGCAGATTTTGGGCTCCAGAGCTTCAGTGGTATTGTGAACATTTGAAGCCAGTGGCGATGTGAGATTTTTCAACTGTGGCAGATAAAGTTAAAGTTAAAGATAATGCCTAGGCTTTGATATGGGCTATATTTACATGTAAAATGATCATTGAGAGAAAACTGGAAACAGTAGAATATCTTTTACTCTTGTGTCTAGCATAGCGCACAGCTTGCTCACTGTCACGAGCTGAAAGCCTTTGTTGCTCCCTCAGTCGCTGAACAGAGCAGACTGACAGAGCAGCTGGAGAGCAAAAGCTCTGTTTGCAAAGCAGCGCTGGCGAGAGATGTTTTAGCTATGAAAAGCCCCTAAAACTTGATTAATGCTAACTTAGTTAATGAGGTGAACTGAGATGTGTTATAACTGCTGTCAATGAGAGTTATGTTATGAGCTGATAGGATGTACACTATATGGACAAGAGTGCTGGGCCACCTATTTATTACTGCTACAGAAGCTTTGCAGCCAAGGAAACACACGGCATGAAGCTCCGACCGCACCGTTTTTGTGCTGATGTTAATGGTAGGGCAAGTTTGGACTGCTGAAGTTATTGAGTCAGCAGAGCATTGGTGACTCAGTAACTTACTATGTGCCTCAGCACTCTGTGATTTTATAACTTTGTGGCTTAGTTGCTGTGGTTCCTAAACACTTTTACTCACAGCTGACAAAACCACTTTGTGGATATTTAGGAGGTAAGAAATTTCACAAAGTCACTTGTTGCCATGGTGGCATCCTATTACTGTCACGGCTGGCGGGGTGAGCCGTGTGGTGTTGGAGGAAAAGGAGGACCCAAAATGCAGGCAGCCGACTGATGATATGAGTGAGGGTTTATTTACAGGTGACAGTGGCAGAAACAGACAGCGAAGCATGAGAAAACAACTGAAGAAACCTAAACTGGAAGAACTAAATGACAAACCTGAGAGCATACAAAAGGGGTGCGGGGCAGAGAGACGCAGAGACAGGAACGAAACACCATGGAACGCAGACGAACCGACAACGAACACAGACCGACACCCACTATACACACACACACACACACACACACACACACACACACACACACACACACAAGGTAATCGGGTAATCGCACACAGGAGGGAAGAACAGCTGATCTGAATACACATGATGACTGGAGGACACAAGCTGAACACAATGACAACAGACCCAGACCTTCAGAATAGAACAGGAAATCCAGAACACGAGCCTTCAAAGTAAAGCAGGAACACACAGACTGATTTACAACACAACACGGGGACATGAACAGAGCACCGAGGACAGACACAGGTAGGGCCTAAACTAATACAAAATCAGAATAAACACAAGGCACAAAAATGGACTTCAAGGAAACACAAAACGCTGGGTCAAAATGACCCAGGACCATGACAATTACATTACCATCCTCTAATGCACTGAGCTCCTTAGAACAGCACATTCTTCAAAAAATATATGTAAAGGCAGACTGCATGGCTAGGTACTTAATTATATACACCTGTGGCAATGGGATGTAAAACACCTGAATTCAAAGACTGAGTGCTGTGGCCTAGTGCTTTCGCCCATATAGTGCATATCTGCCCATTAAATAAACAGATAAATAAAAATTTGGATACAAAAAATTCAAAACTGAAGCTACAGAGTTATATTCAAGTGGAATCCTAGTTTTCCCTAAGTCGGGAAAAACTGATCATTCGGTAATTAATTAATGTACCTAATCAAAATTTCCAGCTTGCTCACAAGAATTTCTTTAAGTCAGACATGAATTACTTTCTTACATACTGTATTTGTTTTAAAGGGCATAGGTAACTGTCGACCACGTGACGAGCGATTAGACTTTTTCTTAAATGAAAGATAATTTAAGCCTCGGCTATAACATCCATTACCTGCGTAACAAATTTTTTCTAAAAGATTTAATTAGAGCTCATCATTTTTCTTTACACAGTAATTTTAAGTCATGGGTTAATGACCTCTCTGCTGAGTGATGCACACGGAGAAGCGAACAAATGCAGTTCTAATTGAATACTGAGCAAATGCCAGTGCCATCTCTGCTGTCATCGGGGGCCAGGATTGACAGGTTCTTTTCAGGGCTGTATCATCGGCACATCACGCTGACATGCGGTTGAGTATTTGGGCTACGTTGGCAGACAGGATAATTGCACAGACTGTACAGGCAAAGAATGTGTGTAAAAACTAAGAAAGGAATGAAAAACACTTTGCTGCACCAAAACTGCTTGGAATTTTTCCATTCATGTTTTGGGAAGGTTGACAAATGTATTGTTTAAATGTGGTGATGGCTGACATCGGTTAGTGGAGCGCCCCTTATCAATGTATTAATAAGAGAAGTAAAAAAAAAACCAAACAAACTACCACCATGCCTACCTGTGTAGCTAATATTGATCAAATTATAATACTGAGCAATCCAAAAACACGCACACAAACAAACAAGCACAAAATCCTCTCAGAAAGGGACAAATGAACAGAAAGCAATTGCTGTTCAACAAACAGCAGCAATCTTTTCCAGAATCAATGCCACCATTACTCACCTTACCTTCTTTTTTCTTCCAATGAAATAGTCCCCATGAACACTGTTGACAGTGTGATATGTGGCTAATCTAGAGGAACACAAACATTGTGTCCAGGAAGATATGCTTTGGTAGAATTTTTCAAAATGTTATTTTTCTGAACTTCTGTACACAATCCTTTGTATCGCGCAAGAAGCAAAAAGAATTCAGAGATATGGATGAATAGTTTGTGCTGGTTTACTGTAGTATACAGTTAGGCCCATAATTTGTTGAACAAAAATCCAGTTCTTGCCATTTTGCCTTTATACACTCCCACAGTGGATTTTTCAAGTCAAGCAATCAATGTGTGATTGAAAAGCAGACTTTCAGCTTCGATTCAAGAGAGTTTACTGACATGCAGTTGAGTATTTGGGGTGCTGGCAGACAGGATAATTCTATTGGATTAATCCAAAATTAATTGGATTAAACTAACAAACAAAGTCTAGAACTCATGGACATCACAAATGCTGTGTCCTCCCTTGAGGCTTTCACTGCAGCCATCTTCAGTTGTTGCTTGTTTGTGGTTTGCTCTGTTTTCAGTTTTGTTCTCAGTAAGTGAAAAGCATGCTCCATTGAGCTGCCCATTGAAGAATATCCCATTCCGTTGCTTTGAGAAACTCTTGGGTTGCTTTTGCAGTGTGCTTTGGGTCATTATCTATTTGCAATGACCCAAAGTACACTGCTTTGGGTCATTGCAAATAGCAATGTCTGATCAGATTTGCAGCATTTGCCTGAATCTGAGCAGAGAGAATGGCCCTGTACAGTTTACAATTCATTCTGGCACTTCTATCAGCAGTCACATCACCACTGAACATCAGCAACCATACATGCCCATGCTGATGTCACATGCTCTTTACCCTGTTTGACAGATGATGCGGTATGCTTCTAATCATAAACTTTTCCTTTCTAGTAATATTAACTAGTACAAGTTAATATTATGTTTATCCATCTAAAGAATTCTTTATCAGAACTGTGCAGGACATGTAAGATGTTTTTTTTTGGCAAAGTCTAATCTGTCCTCCTTTTGCTTCAGTGTTATCAGCAGTTTGCACTTTGTTGTAAACTATCAGTATTTCCATTCGTGAAGTCATCCCTTGACTCTACACCTACCTCCTTGAGACTGTTTATAACTAGATGTTGTGAAGGGGTTATTCATAACCATGGAAACGATTCTGTCATCATGCACGTTTGTGCTTTTGTGGTGTTTCAGGACTTTTTGTGCGGAACCATGGCCTCCCTGGCTTGTGTTGATATCTCTTTAAAGTTATAGTGGAAGGCTATTAAACAGCTTGGATCAGCTTCCAATACAATGTCTGCCTCATTCGTCATGAAATAACAAGGTAACAGGCCTCATCTGGCAATGAAACTGCTTGTCAGTCATCTGACTGACAATTAATTTTCAGCCACTGAAGATGGCTAAACAGCAGCTGCAGCATTTTTGTAAAATCCAGTTAAATAAAGGTGAATGTCTGCACTTCAGTCACATATTGACTGTTTTTGAATATAAGACCGAGCAGTTTGTACATTGCTACACTGATTATTCACTTTATATTTTGATTAGATGAAACCTGAATGACTTAAATTCACAATCTTGTTCACGAAATTCTCCTTCAGATTTTCATTCAACTATATTAGACCTTTCTTCTGCTGGTTCCTCTGTTTTGTTGAGTGTTCAACTGAAGAGATAGTATTATCCTCTACAGCCTGTGTTCAGGTTACATATTTTTTTTATTGGTGACTAGTTCACAGTGGGTGATAAGGAGGCGTGGTTGTTGGGGCTGTGCTTCTGGGGAGAAAATAGAAGGAAGAAATAGTGCTTTTAAAAGGCAGACAACCTGAGGTGCTCAGGTAGGGGGTCTCCAGTTCCACCTCCTGCCTGTGTGGAAGTGTTCAGAGGCCTGTCTAATCAGCTGCGGCACAGCACTGAGCAAACCCTGGCGGAAAGTGAGCGATGACAATGTTTACTCCTCATCCCACATACCCACAGTGAGCAGTTATGGGCCCGGCCTGCTATTTTTGCACGCCCTCGCCCTATTGGACAGCTGTGAAGGATTGTGTCCGTTGCTTGTGGCACATGGCATTCCCTTCCATCTGTCGCCCACGTACTGAGGTAGTTGCAAAGCAGGTCAAGTCTAACAACCCCCCTGAAACACACACTTACCGCACTGCCCACCAAGTAGCCAGACTTACCTCTTATCTGCCATGGCTAGATAATGACTCCCCTACCCGAAAGAGATCAGGATCATTTCCAAGGCACTCCCATACATCTGGCACACCCATCCCCAGCTGTCGGTCAAAACAACATTCCAAAATGTTGTCAACATTCTGAAAAGCCTTAGATTATTCATGGCTGAGCCCCATTTTTCAAAGGTGACCACACTGCATGTACTCCCTCGTATGGTCTGTCGTTCTCAAATCTATCCCAGTATAGCTACAATTACAACGTTAAGAGGATGGGTCATCGGGGCTGTAGTTTGCAGAAATGAAATGTAGGTGGGTCATGTTGTTGTACCTAGACACCAGAAAATGTTAACCGCATCAGTGGGAAGAACAGCAAACACATTTTTGCAAATAAATATGGAGCATGCCATCATAAGACTTGTAATAGCAAAAATCTCAGCCAACATAGTTTTAACTCAGAGATGGTGAACATGTAATGTCAAATTGCATACTGTAAACAACATTCTGCTTTTTTGTGTGTGAGCTTATGTGTTAATTGTTTTACTATGATTATAATCCCCTGGTATTTCTAATGTGCTGAAACTTAAATTCTGTCTGACCGCCACTGAGGCTGCGTTGTCACAAAGTTGCCCATCTGGGCTTTTATACTGTGACACACAGAAAGCTGTTAAATTTATTGAGAAGAAAGTCCCTTTCTTCTCAATAAATTACAGCTCAGCTGATGTAAGTGTGGGCCATTATAAGATAATTCCAGTCATCTTTAAGACTAAAGTCCGTGTTCATCATCAAGTGTTGAAATTTCCTTCTTTTGGTTTTCTTTAGAGCCTCTTTAGTGAAAGCATTGGTACTTAGTATATACAAAACTTTGTGTTTCTTTCTATTGTTGGAATCTGTCACATAATTGGCTCTCAGTCCTTTTTCAATGTTTACTGTTGACTCTTAGCATCCACGTTCATGCAGGATTTTGGTATCCCTATTGCAGCAGATAAATAAGAAATAAATAAGATAAAAGATGAAAAACTAACAGTACATACATACAAATAGTAGAATTTGTTTTTTTTAAAAACAGCAACAGTAAAATGGAAGCCCAGAAATTACTTTGGCTGAACTGACAACAAGTTGAAACTGTTGCTAAAAGTAACACATGAGCATAAAAAAGTCAGTGCAGCAGAGAACATGGTTTGGAAGTTGATGCAAAGCACATACAATGACATATCTGAGCAGCACTCATAGCTTTTTATTACCAGATGGGAAAGAAAAGTCGAGATGTTGGGGTTTAACCTTTGTGACTGATAAGACATTCAGGCAATGAATGTTATTTTTTTCATTAGTTACTTTTTTCTGTGAAGGAAAAGAATAAAATAGTTGAGAATAAAAGTTTCATCTGAACACAGGTTGTCACCAACGGGTTGTCACAGTTTGGTGACACCAAACTGTCGCCAAAGTGCTTGCTCATAGGGGGTCATGTGATTGTTGGGTTTTTCTCTGTATGTATTATTGTAGGGTCAATGTTACAATATAAAGCACCTTGAGGCGACTGTTGTTGTTATTTGGCACTATATAAATACAATTGAATTTAATTGAATTATTGTGAAACATCTGCACATGTACTATGTGCACCACAAATATATGCTTTACACAGCTAAACCAGTAGCCATGCCTCATAAGTTAGAGAAGGTCATCCCTTAATCCAACGGTGGTAAGAGCTACGGCTCCTCCAATCTGTATACTGAGGTGTCCTTTAGCAAGATATTGTACCCCAGTCTGTGCCTAAGACATCCATCAGTGTGTTTACACACTCCTGACCAGGGATTGATTTTTACCTGGCATAAAATAAACAGTCATACTGTTTTCAGATTGTAAATAAACTGTCACATTTTAGATACAATATGCAATTCAAAATCTTTTCTCTATAAGTGAGTTAATGGTATTGAGGTTTTCAAATAGGGCCCAGTGCGACTATGGTGAAGTTGTTGCACAGCAAGGCATTTGCCCCCATATGACCAGACACCGGCCAGAGTGAATTGAGCAGGGAAGGCTGTCATTATGAAGCAGTTTTGCAGATCTGAGGATGGCTGAAGGCTTTAATTGCATAGAGGATGATACCAGGCTAATGAGAAAAAAAGATACCAGGGGGACCTAACAGAAGCTTGTATACAGCTGCTTAATCAGAATTGATTCAAACTAATGTTAGAAGATGCCAGAGAAGAATAGATGGAATACAAATCGAGACCTTGTTCAGTGTTTCTGTAGAAGTTTCTAAATAAAATGCTAAATGTGAAAAAGAGAAGGAAAAACCTACAGGTGGTACTCTTTTTGTCTCTCTCTCTTTTTTTACACAGTCCATTGAATCTGAGGGCAAAACATCTCACAGATATTGTGTGTTACACAGTGATAATTTGGCACTACACAAAAGATTAGCATAATGTGCAGTATTAACCTGAACCTGCTGATAAAGAAGAAAAACAAGAGGAAGGCTAAAGAAAATATGTTTCGTTCTTGTTGTTTGATTTTTCTCATTATCTGTGACAAAACAAAGAAACTTGGTGGTGGTGAGAAATTACTCGCTTACTGTCATACCACTGTGCTCATTTCGCCCCGTGTGCCCCGGGAGCTTCTTCTGTTTCAACATTTTTATTGAAATTTAGATGTGACAAATGAAATGAGAAAGCACACAGAAAGCCTTATTCAAGCAGTCTACAAGTCATGTCCTCTTGGGTTGATGCTATTCAATTTGAATGGTACTTAGAACTGTCAGAAATCTCCCATCGGATTGAAATGTTTGGTATCTTACAATTCTCCGTCTTAATCTTCGATTATTTTGACAAATGAATAAGGATTTACTTTAAGTGAAGAGGAGCACCTTGTATTAAGCTTCAATCCTGCTGGACAAACATGAAGCACCTAATGCTTCTTTGTCAGACAGCATCCTTGTGAATATAATCAACATTCATCAGGCCAGCAGAGATTAATAACTGTATTTGCCATCTGTTCTTTTTTGTTTCTTCCCAGTAACTGCGAACTGTGAAGAAAACTATTTAAACAAGCTGTTGTTACATTTTTTACTTTTCTGTTTATTTGTGGTGTTTTTAGACAATCTAGTCATCTCAGTAAGCTAATCTAAATTTGTCAGTCAGATAGAGATGAGTGAGGGAATTCTCCTTATCTCCTTGTTTAATAGGTTTAATAGACAGAACGGCCAGTTTGTGCTCTATCGTGCAACTCTTGACCTTGCAATTATTGGATTTCTGTGGGTTCTGTGGAAAGACGGTGCTGAATATCTTGATGACAGCAGGGGAAATGAGCCAATCAGCTTGCTCTGTTTACTTATGAGTGTGTACTGTGAGGTTGGCAGAAGCCACGCTGATAGCCTGCACCATATGGTGCATCCAGGCAAACGGTTGGAAATCAATGTGTTTGTGAATCTGCTCAGCTACCATCTTGTGTCTGCACCTCGAAGAGTTATGGGGTGGGAGAGTTAGTGGTTGGGGGTTGGGGGTGAGCTTGAAACTTGAAGCGCCCAGTCCCACCCACAATCGTTATTGGGAGCCTTGTGTCTGCATCTAATCAGATCTCTGCTGAGAGCCCAACAAAAACTTGATTAAAGGCCAGACTCTTGGCGTTTTACTAGCTTTCTGTGCCACTTAACCAACCTTTCACCACCTGTGCCTGTAAAACTATCTGCTGCTATAATGTTTATTTATGTGTTTATTGGCTGGGAGCTATTAAGGAAGCACTACGTCTTCCTCTCTCTCACTCAGCCTTTGCACCACCAGACAATTTCTATCCCATAAATGGCCATGACCTGTGAAACCGAAGAGAGCTTGGAGGAGGCAGCTGCAAAGTCGTTTTCTTCCAAAAATCCCATGCCGATCAGGTTTTCGTTTATTTTCATAAGTAGTGTATTGTTTTTATTGCACTTAACAGTGTCTATTGCTCGGCCAATGCAACTGTTTAGCAGAACAGAAGCATCCTGCACACTACAGCTAGTGTCATCTCCAAACTGAAAATCCTACGTACGGCTCCCTGAGTGTGTCACAATGTGACAACACTGCTGAACTATTCCTGAACTGAAACTAGTGGCTTGAAAATTTCAGTCACAAAGATCTCTGCAAGCGCTCTGTGAAAGTTTTCGAACATTCCCCCGGGTCTTTTAAATAATTGAAGGGAGCCAACTTTACTTTACCACTTACAAATTGTGTTCTATTTTGCAAGTGACTGTCAGCAGGGTTTGGGCATTTCGGCATCAGTACTCAACAGTCTAGAAAGCACAGCGGAGTTTTTGAATGAGGTGAATTTCAGAGAAATGTATGTAGTCCTATTAATTAGCTGTCAGGAGAAGGCCAGTGGCGAGACATTTCGGCTTATTGCTGATAATGCCATGGATTCAGGTAAAAATAATTATGATAATAATGTTCAGTCTGAGTTGGTGCTGCCGCAAGAACAGATGGCAGGTAATCAGCCGCTCATACAGTGTAATCAAATAGAAACAGGAAGAAAGAGACAATTGCCCTCATGCTGAAATTTAATTTATCTGCTGCTATATCTGTAGGAGCAGGAAATGTCTTTTGAACGGCAGAAATTGGCGGCTCTTTTCAAAATGAGCTTTAAGAGTGGCTGTATTTCGCTTTCAGAAACAGTATGTCTATGCACAGAAAACTGTCTGCTGGGCGTCCTAATGTTTGTGCTATATTTGAATTTTCAGAGTGAGGGGACAACAAACCATCAATATTTGCTTCCCCGGTGCTTTTTCTATATTGCTGTAGTGACTTACAGACTTCATTTACAGAAGGCTGTGCTTTGCACAAGGAGATCTGAGAAAAAGATGACCTTGAAAACTGCATCATTCTTACCCGGCTTATGGAGGTAGTGATGGCCACAATCATTCCATTTAAGCTTGCAGATCAGCAAAAAAGCAGAGCATCCCATAACCTGCCAACCTGTAGTTTAAGCCAATATTTATCATATTAATTTTTGATTAGACTATTGCAGTTTTGATTAACAGCTCTTAATCTGCTATGCATGCATGTTTTATCACCACTAGACTTTGCTTCAGGAATACATGTTAATAGAAGTTTTCAAAATACACCGTAAGCAGCACATGAAGCCTTTTTCTCTTTACAAAAATGAGATATGAAGATTAGTATTTAACTAATATTGTATTTCAACAAACCTACTATTAGCTAAGATCATAAAAGGTAGCACCTGTTTACCAGAAACAACTGGAAAAATGCATTTTTCTTATAGCCAAAAATTCTTCTAAAAGGGGCATTCTTTAGGGTACTATTTCCCACTGGTAGGACATTTTGTATCTTTGTGGGAAGCCCAGATAAAATCTCTACATTTTAATTGTAGTACTGGATTGTATGAATGCTTGTTTTCATCACTGAAAAAAGTTCTTTCCTTAAGTCAAAATTTGGGGTTGCTATCTAGAAATTCTGACTTAATAACCTGAAACGTTGACTTGTCTATCTCAAAATTTTGAGTTACGCTGCAACAACTCAAAATTTCGAGATCCCTAATTAATTTCTATTCAGTTTCGTTAATCTAGTGCCAATTCACAGAAACCTGCTCAGGGCAGCCTTTCACTGCAGCTGGTTGGGGAAGAGGAGAAAAAGAAGAAAGTAAATAAATACTGAACTCTAAATTTGACATAATAGACAAAGATTCTGAGATAATGACTTAAAAATTTGACTTACCTCTGCCTTGGTGGAAACAACCTTCTATAGGAGAAAAATACAATTAAAAAAATGATTACCTTTTTTTTAAAACCAGAAAATTATTTATTGAGTTATTTATATATATATATATTTTTTTATTGATGAATGAGAGTTGTGTGCATTTTTTCTGAAATCTCATTATTCTGGGTTAAAATGACTGAAAGACTTGCTGATGCAGACCATTGTTAAACATCTCCAAAATGTTCATTCATTCAGCTCCACTTGCTCTGTATGGACGTTCTTACTTTTGTTATCTTCCACAAGGTTTTTCTTTTTGTATAATTTTTGTTGGTACCCTTCATTGTATTGTAGGGGAACCTTCTGGAATTTTAAAATGAAAATACCTCTCTCTCTCTCTCTCTCTCTCTCTCACGCGCACACACACACACACACACACACACACACACACAAGTGAGACATTTCTAAAAACCTTCTGCCGGATATACTGCAAACAATAGAGAATTCTGTTTATGTCTCAGGTGCATACTTTCAAAAATTTTTGCAGATATTGATCTTGACAGATAAGAAATAAATGCTGGATGTCAGCAGTGACAGTAGTTCCCCAGGGCGGCTTATGCCTGGCACTAAGTACACCTGAATTCCTGCAAAGGTCTGTTTGTTTTTAAGTGCAAACGTTATCTGTCCTGAACTATACTTGAAGTTGGACAGCGCAAAATATACTTTCTGCATAAATCTGTCCAGCTCATTTCCATAGAAAACTTTTATGGCACATGAACTGATGTTTAGAATGTGACTCAGGATGCATGCACGAATTTAAGATGCACTGTGAAATGAGATATGATGAAATATAGATAAATGCATAGCTATTTTTGCAGGTAGCATTGTTGACTAAGTTTGTGATTTTGGAAAACATGTGAATGATGGGGACTGAGAGTCGTGTGCAGGGCAGTGTTGAATGTTTAGTCTGGCTGCAGCAGAAAGGAATGATTTGTTGTGCCTCCTCTGTGGTAGAAGCAGCCTATGAAGGAAATACTCAGTGATGTCACTGTGCCATGCCATGCTGTGGGAAGTTTTGTCCATCAACCATCATTTGCCTCTCGCTCATCACCTCCATTGCATTGAAAGGGCATCTCAG
Source organism: Perissodus microlepis (assembly GCF_051167445.1). Classification (NCBI taxonomy): domain Eukaryota; kingdom Metazoa; phylum Chordata; class Actinopteri; order Cichliformes; family Cichlidae; genus Perissodus; species Perissodus microlepis. The sequence goes on along the minus strand of NC_140470.1, from coordinate 25,758,800 downwards.
TACAGAGTTGCCCTTCTTTACCTTTATCTCTGTTCTGCAGAACCTGAGTCTCCTGAGCAGATACAGTCTGCCCTGTCCTTTCTTATAAAGTGCGCTTGAATTGTCTGACCAGATGAGTTTATTCATTTCAGTTTTCAGATGAATGCTTCAAATGTTCGCATAGTAAGTGAATGTTTGCACTTGGGGAAGTCCACCACCGGTTCTTTGCTTTATCCAAAACTGATCTGGAGGCGGCTACGCGGGCACCAGTCCACAAACGCTGGGATCAGCTGTCTGTGCTATCCTCATCCTCATTTGTGACGAAGCCAACAATGGTAGAGTCATCAGAGAACGTCTCTAGATAGTGGACATGTGGATACGCAGTTAAGCCAAAGATTTTGTGCTATATTAAATATGTTCACCTTAATGTGAGTCTCGTATAGTAAAAAAACACTGAACAAAATTCAATGAAGTATCGGTTGCGAATGCATTAGCACGAATTGAGAAGTATTTACAGTTCAGCCAAGTGATTCTTCAGAGTCCTAAACTTAGAAGGCAAAAAGCTCATAAGTTTGAGAAAAGTAATGTCAGAAACCATAGTGTGAAGGGTTGTTTCATAAATCAATAAGCTGGACTTACAGCTTTACCAAAAATAAGATCATCTTTCACTGTGTAGTATTACAAACGACCCTTGCTGGAAAAAAAAAATTAACTGCAGCACCTCAGTCTTCAATCTCTGTCTGCACCAGGGAACTGCAGGACTTTTTGATTATTTTCTCTTGATTTGCAAATATTCTTTTTTTTTTTTTTTTTTAGGTCCGTATGATCTCTCCACACCGGTCATCTATAGTACATGTCAGCGCGACTGCATGACTGCTTTTCACACTTTAAAGGGAAACAAGATCGTTCCTCTTCTACACTAATGAAGACAAGCAGATGATTCAAGTGTTTCCTTTCCACCACTTGGCTCCGAGAACAAAGCGAAGGAACCCTAGCTGGCTCCTAGCGTGCCGTTTCCCAATGACTGGGGGCTAATAGAGCACACGATAAGCAGTGAAAATGACTCTGAGCCCAGAGGACAGCTAAAACAAAATGAGCTGACAATACTCATTTTCGCCATCCCAAATTTAGATTGTTATGATTTCCCTCAGCTGTGGGAAAGTAATTAAATCTGATAGATGAAACTGTAGGAGCTTAAAATAGGCCTGCATATGGGCTATTCTTTTAATGCTTATACAGACATGTATACATATACATACACACACACGCAGACACACAGGTGGATGTTTTGTTGTCTTTAGCATTTCTGTGCTAATGAGATAAACTGGCTGGATGCATTATCCACTTCACTGTCTGGACTGTTGAGTCACTTTGTGAAGGTATTGAGTAAAAGTAAAAATCGCTTTTATTTTTTATTTTTAATAGTTGTTGTGGCCATTGATCTTTCATATACTCTTTACTGTTGTTCACTTTTCCCTCTGCCTTGTGAAGATCAAAATGAAAAGCACTCAAAGTCCATAACTAATAGGATCAAAATGGTGGTGCAGACTACATGTGGATAAGAGCCTCGGGTAATTGAGTTTGAACACTAAAGCAGAATGTACTCACAGGGCTTGATATGAGGTTTGTAATCCAGTAATTTCACTATTTATTTCACAGCTATTGATCAACATCCCTGATCACACTGTGCATTAAGACCAATAGAAATCTTAAATATTGACCTTTTGAATATGCAGTAGGCCTCCACTCAACATATTCTGCCTTTGTACTCAGCAACACTTTGCAAAAAATAGATCTGCACCTTTCCCCCCCCCATCTCATTATTTTTTTTCTGTAAGTAGAGAACATGCTGTTCTATAGTTACTGCTGGGGGGTTGCTGTTTTTGGATTACATACTTAGTAGCCAGGCCAGTGTTTTGCTATTCTCTTTTAAGTGTGATGTTGTTGTTCACACAGTCTAGCTTTACTCCCCCATCCTCATCCAATCCATCAGCCCCCCTGTACAGAAGGAAGCCTAGAAACATGTGTTGCGGAGTAAGGTTACATTTTTTGGTCTTATGCTTGCATATAGGTTCAGAGAAATCTCTTTAGAGCTTACTGAACTTGCTATAGCTCAAAGCCTCTCAGACTGAATGAGAGTCACATATGCAAATATCCTCAACAAGGACCATAATATATCAAATTTTTAGGGTGTCTGGGCGAAGTACATTTACATTCTTCTCCTTTTCCCTCCAACTTTTGCCTGCCTTTGTCTAGACAGCTGTGCACTGCTGGCGTCTTTGTGCTCTTATCCTATGCAAGCGGCGAAGGAGAGAGATCCCATATGCTACCAGCTGCTAGACACATTTGCTCTTACTGCTAGTAACTGAATCCAGAGTAGGGAAAACCTGAGCTGCTGCCATAACAGAATTAAAGGCCCATCCGAGCCTTATAGGTTATATGATGTTCTAAAATGCTTCCTGCCATTTGGCGGTATAGGCAATATATATAAGACAAACATTAAATGGAACAAAATTGCGAGAATCAGTGCAAATTTGTTTTACAGTGATTCATATTTTGTCTTGAACGTTGCTTTGACCCTTTACCAAGAGGGAAATTTAGCCTTAAGGCTTAGTTATATATTGTTTGCCCAAGGAGCAAGGCTCCATATATGGCTGCATTTGCCTGTTTGTAACAAAAAGGGCCAGCTGCATCAGCCACACTCCCTTTTAAGAGGGTGCTTTATGGTTGACATCCCTCTAATTTATATCCCCACGTGGGCCCCCGAGGGAGAATATGAACCTGAGGCACATTGTGTGAATAAGGCCCTCCCCACATCCCCTAGGGCCAAAACAAGTTATATCCATGTAGTTTCATATTTTTTTCCTTACAAATCCATCACATTTCTTATGAAGGAAAATCTTATTTTCTTATGAGCAAGGCCATACTCCAGGATTTAGTCTAAAAATAACACTGGATTTCTATTTATTCCAATGTGATTTTAGGATTAAAACTCAAAAACAAAATGTTTTTCATTTGCTTTAAAGCTGGATTTATAAGAAGCAGGAACTGTCCCTTTCCAAACGTTTTACATAGCATAGAGACAAAAAGATTCCTGTTAATATTTCCTAATCTGTTTGGTGTGTGTGTGTAGGAGGAAGATTACGATAATGATGTTGAATTGACAACAAATATTTTGTTTGGTCTCATCATTTAGCAGCCATCTTGGGAATGCTACTAAATAGTTATGTGGGTTCCTATCTAAATGATCTGGTGGTTACCCGTATCTGTAATTTCAGTGGTCATAGTGATATAACAATGGCTTGTATAGAATCACAAGAAAAAATGGTTTGGTAACTTTGGCAAAAATAATATTTAAAAAGCTTTTTCTCCCTTCAAATTATACCTCTGCTAGAACACACAACATTGCGTCATTTATTTTGGGATCGGTCAAAGGTGACCACATGATGTCATCCCAGGTTTTTCCCAACAAAGCACTGAACAAATGCCAGTTCGAGCTGTGGCCACAGTAAGTCAAACAAAAAAAGTTACACACACTTAACTCAGCTTTACTACGATAATGAGTAGGTATGCTTGCTAACACACCGTTGATCTGCTGGGAACCCGATACTATGTAGACAGTAAAAATATCATGTTGCCAGATCACGGGTGGTGCAACCACCTTTTGGGCTACCACAGAATTCTCCCAATTTGAGAGTTGCTCATGCACATGAGCTATAATGTCTCTGCCTACCTTTACAACCCTATGTTTTTCTTGCAAAGGCACTCAATATTAATTTGACATGGCTGTATCAAAAAAGCATCCCGTCTGATTATGCAGCTACTCGTATATCAATGTTATCAGAACTGATGCCCCAAAATGTAAAAATAGGTTGCACCTATGTACCATATGATTTTAGGTTATTTTTGTATTTTTGGTAGCCACTGAGAGACCAAGTTTATATTTATCTTTTAGATCTCATGGGATTTCCACTTGGATCTGTTTGTTCCACAATAACATCAAAGGGTTGCACAGGGGATAAAAAGGTTTCAAACCCTGCACATGGTGCGTTTCCCCTGCTGTCTCCTGCATTTTTAATGAATAAACTAAAACCAATAATGTTTTACAATGACAGGCATCACGACCCCGACAGAGAGAAGCTTTTATTAATAACTCATCCATGATGTGCTTATTAAGAAAATGAAAATGAAAATCCCACTCCATTTGTTTTTAATATCACGAGCCACAAGCTGACATTAAAAACAAAGTTATTGCCAGCCAGCTGTATAGATTTTTTTTTGTGCGCATATGGTGTTGGTGCAAAGATGGAGATTAGTTGTTCCTGAAATATCAAACAGCAGACCAACATCTGTTAAGAATTGAACTATTTTCTCTTTACCGAACAACTAGACGCATTACATTTCAAGCATCCAGCTCTTTGCATCCAGTGTGACATTGCGCTACAGGAAGTTTTGCACTCTGGGCATTCATATTTTGCATAAGCATCAAGAGATATGACTATTCCTCAGAAACTGGGCTGAGAGTGTGTGTGTGTCCTCTGTGTGCTGAGTTGTCACACTTTGATCAGAGTGCATAAAAGCTTAACAAATACTGTCACACCAACCTTAACAGAGCAAATGAACAGATATCTATTTATATATCATCCAAAGGCTTTTGTTGTTGTCAGGAGCATGATTATGCACATTGTAATGATTTACATGTATATTGAAAGAGGTGCACCAGCTTGAATGCAAAATTCACAGAGAAGCACAAAGCTGTTTAATAAAAATGCCTTCGCTTCTGTATTGTGGCTTCAACAGCTCTCTGATATAGAAACCAGCTGTGACCACTCTTGGTACCAGCTCGACTTGATGAAAAGATTATGCACCCTTGGCTTTGATGTACACACTCCCATACTGTAGTCACCGTCTGCTCTCACTGAAACCACTGTTCTCGAGCCACGGTTCAGATAAAATACAGATACTCCTATTTTCCAGCTACGGGGTATTGTTTGCTAAGATATTTTACATTTTCTTCACCCTCCTCTAAAGCTTTACAGCTGTGTATACTTAAGAGGGTCTGAAAAATGTAATTCTTGCACCAGATCCCAAAAGTCGTGGTTTTGATGCTGTGCATGACAGACTCCTTGGAGATTAAATGGCTGGGAGAATTTATAGTGTGAATAGTTTAACATATGAGCCTGTTGAAATAAAATGAATGTCTGCTTGACTTGACCTGTAGACTTGGCTGAGGCTGGCTTGGTAAGGAGAGGTGAGTTTGGCGGATGAGTTATTACACAAAGACATCGGTCCTTTCAAGTAGGGCTGCACGATTAATCGTTAGAAAATCGCGATCTCGATTCATACTTATGTGCGATCTCATTTCCTAATGACAACGATTTAAAAAAAAAAAAAAAGACGACGACGATTGTACCGCATTTTGATCCGGGACGTAATCTGCATGAAAACAAGCGCTCACTCTTCCTGCTCAACAAATGACAAGGGCGGAGCCTTATACCACGTGATACAGAAGCTGTGCCGTGTGATGCTAAAATTAGCAGGGAAAAAACAACGGAGAGCACGTCAGGGATGACGAGAAAGTGACAGGAGAAAATCCGTCCCGGTCAACCACCCAAACATCAATAACGGGAACCTTATACAGCGCTTCCCTATACCCGTCGAACTCCCGCAGGCACAAAGAAATTACGGAGGCTATTACTTATCACCTGACCAAAGATATGGCTCCCATCAACACTGTGCAAAACGAGGGATTTAGGAAAATGATCAACACCCTAGACAAACGCTACACAGTGCCGTCCCGCAACTATTTTTCTATTGTTGCACTACCTGCTCTATACACACAGTGTCGAGCAACGGTGGAGACGGAATTTCAAGCAGTACAACATTTTGCGGCAACCACAAAACGTGAGACATTTGTTGTTTTTATGTTTATTTATTGTTTTTATGTTCAGTCTCAACTGTTACGAAGTTGATGTGCAGTTAATAAGTGCAATAAATATTTATATTGGAAAAGAAAATCGTGAGAGAATCGTGATCTCAATTCTAAGCCAAAAAATCGTGATTCTCATTTTATGCAAAATCGTGCAGCCCTACTTTCAAGTGCCTTTGGTCACTGTTTGCAGATAGTTGTCTATATGTTGAGGCCATTTACTGTCACCAGGGGGCAGTGTCACAAACAACTGGTCCACTGGCTACTCTTGCTTGTTGTTGCTTCTTCCGCCAGCTATGGAAAAGAGTGAGGTTAACTCATACAAAGATGGGAATTGTTAAAAAAACAAAACAATGAAAAGCAGCTACCGTCCATGCTTTTCATGCTGTTTTTGGGATCTTAGATGTTGTCTGTGTGTCAAACTCCGCTTTCCTATCCCAGCTCACTTTAAAACTAGTTAGCATTCAGCCTATGGACAGCATTATTCAAGTTGAGCCACAGTAAGTGCTGTTGATTTTTGGAGTATTTCACTCAAGCACATCTACGTTGGTTCCACATCCATAATTCTGCACTCTGGGCTGACAAATGCCTACGCGAACAGACACAAATGCACTACCATAAATCCTATTTGCTAACCAAATGTCAACCGAATGTCATTTGGCCACTCAAGCACAGACAGCATTTTATCCTAAATATTGAAATAGGTAGAAAATTCCACATTCGTGCGTCTGCAGGAGTTTTCTTTGTAGTCGATGCAAAAATCCAAAGTTAAGATTCAGATTTATTACAACATGAGTCTGGCTTTTATATTTTTGGCCCATTGTTGTGATGGTTCATCTCAGGGCAGCCTAAGCATTCTTCCATATGCAGCCTTGCCATTTTGACCTCCTTTGATGTTTGGAAGCAGATGCTTCATTATTATAGTAGGATCACATTGGATTTGTGAGACAATATTAGATTTCTTTACTTGTCCATTTGAATGGCCAAAAAGAGAAAGTATATAGTGTAGGCTTTATGGAATTTGGGAGGTAAATGAATTGCAAAGGTATTACTCACAAAAAAAGATTGAAATGCTTATTCCTTTGGAAGCACCTTGATAGAGTCAAACTGGATTGCCCTGTGTAAAATATGGGACATAAATGGGATTTTAGTATATTGGTGATTACATTTAAAGATTTCCTCACTGGATAAAATGAAAGCCCTTACACAGTGACTCATTTCTAATGAACTGGATCCTTGGTTTCTGTCTGGAAATCTTTTAGGAAAGATGTAATATTTTTAGCACTCATACACAGGGGAGTGTTCCCCTTGAATTATTCATGTCGAAAATCGGTGCCTTATTCTGTGTGTTATCTTAAAGTGTTTAGTTAAGAAATAGATTTTAAGACCAAGTTGCAGCAATGTAACCATAATCTCCATGTCGACTTCTGAAGAGTGAGTATTGTGTTAGAAAAGACTCCCTGAGGCATACTTTCAAAGTCTTCCCCTTCTTGAAGGCATTATGAAACAATAACAAATCAAGACACCCGAGAAGAGAACAAAGTTCCCATGGCCGATAGCACTCGCCACACTTAACCTCATTGTCCTGACAAATTTTCCTGACAGAGCATTGTCAAACAGCATGCGAAGGCTTCTCATGGCATGAAACCCCCTTCATTCACTCTTGTTCAGCTGGCATTGAATTAAGAGGCAGCCATGTAAAAGACTCCCTATGAGCCTGGAGGATGAGAGGTTGTCTGGAGGTCAGTATGGAAACCTGCAGTGCAGAAGGGCGCCAACAATCTCTGGGAAAGCAGTACAAAAGAAGCCTTGGTCATTTCAGGGGCAAGACAATGGCCCCACTTGTCATCTGTCCTTTGACCTATGGCACGTTTAGCACCTCCCATTAGAAGCCACAAATTAATCACATAGATAGTGTCTCGTTTTTCCCAGTGACCCAAGAGTCAGATTCACAAGCTTGTTTAAGTTGGTGTACAGTTTAGTGTGTCGTAAGCTTAAACTCTGGTATTTGGCTTCACAGGTGCCCAGTGTTAGACTCAAAGTCTCAGACAGAGAACAGAGCAGGAGTGAAACTGCAGAAAGCTTCACTCCATTTCAAAGCTTAGTGAAATATGATCTGTCCATATAATAAGAAGTGATATATTATTTAATAAATTATTGTCTAATTATAAACCGTAATTTCTATCTATTTTCTATTTTCATGCCATGAGGAAAATTACTCTGTTGGGTAATAGAATGTTAAACTTAAAAGATACTGAAATCCTTTATAGTATTTGGTGCAATCAAAATCAACTGTGACTCTATGTAAGGAGAACATTATACCCAGTTAAAATTGAGCCTTAAACCCCTCTAAGGTAGTCAGGCGAATTTTGCAGTGATACATGTTTCACAGTGCTCTCGCCCATAGTGCGAAACCCCTTCATGCTTGGAATGCTCCTTGGAAGTCCCGATATGAAATAGCCTAAAGTACCATCTGCAATGGGCATGGCATCTCCTCCACTTTATCAAAACAGCGAATCTCCAACTCACATTAATTGGCAATTATGTTGGCGTGGCGAAAAAACTTTGATACGATGGCTTGTGCCACAGTTTAGTTTGTTTTTCCTATGACTCCTCAGCACCTTTCAGTGAAACTCACTCCGCTGGGGTGGAGCACCTGTAGTCTGGGGTTGGTCGTACGATAATTTAGCCCTTTTGTAGGTCTCCAAAGTGTCACGATTTACACACCAAATGCCACACAAGATAAATTTGTTCCCATGACAAATATGTTTGCCATGAGAATCTGTGTGTTTGTTCTCTCTTTAATGTTTCACTTGGGAAGCAGTGACATTTGGGCCACCGCTGCAGCTGGAATGCTGGAAATGAATACAGAAAGACACTGAAAGATGTTCTTCAGCTCTGACTATGCAAAGCTCTAGTAAGCCTCTCAGCAAGGTGGGAAGTGCTCATTTTTCCTGAGACTTTTTAAGGCTTGAGTTGATTGATTTGTATTGGTCAGTACTTCTCTCTGTGAGGACTTGTCCACTTGAACGGCTGTGCAGGGTGGATGAAGAGGCAAAACACAGCCGAAAAACAAGTTTCCTTATGCGATTTCTTATGCCTCACACTGTGAAGTCCAGAGTGCAACCAGGATGTGAACATGCTTCACTTCAGAGACCTTTAAGGAGGGATGAACTCGAAGCTATTGGGCACCGGTCCCAAATCAGCAGGGCATGTTGGAAATCCAGAGAAACAGGCAACGGTGAATATCCCAAACATCCAGCTGTTACACTAGCGTGTGTTTGTGCCAGCACTTAGACCACATAAAATAATTTTGCTGCAAAGAATATCTTTCTCTTTTTTGTCAGTGATCCTCAAATTCGTTTCTTCAGGGGTGAACTGTGCTTGCCAGTGGTGAGTTTCATTCTCTGCAGCTTAGTACACATACATCATTGCTTTCATCCCTTACTGCATTGTGAACCTAAGTGGCTGCTCATTGGTTGTGAAATTTATCTTGCTTTAGCAGGTGGTGAAGGGAATCCACACAAGAATGGCAGAGCCTATACCAGCTTTTTTTTCTCCACAGCAATGTTTAAAATGGCAATCACATCTTGTTGTGTTTGTTTCTGCTTTTGTGTTACTCCCAAGAGGTTAAAAAAGAAAGCTTACAGTGAGAGCTGCCTCTTTCTGCTGCATTTACCCTTAGTCTATTGTACATTTGACACGTATGATTAAGAGCTTAACTATTCTTCAGTTATCCCCAGCTACTAGATAAATGTGGTCCCCTGAGGGATGACCTGTTCCCAAATACTTTTGCCAAACTCTGGATTAAGTGATCCCCTGGCCTAGTGAAACTGTTGTTACCTGTCATCAGGAATCATAATTGGAAATGTCACAGCTAATTGGGTGTATAGTGACCTTTCCATCACGTATGCGTGCTGAAGAAAAGGTCTGCTGTGACATACACAAATAGAGTGACATAAGAACTACAGTAAGGCCCCGTGTTCTTCTATTGTTTTGCAACAGCAGCATGTACTGAAATACATATACAAGTTCTTTGGACCTCTAATACTTGGTAAATTAGAAGTGAACTCTGTTGTCTAAAAGTTGCAGTTCAGCCAAAAGGCAGCCGCTTGTTTATTTGATCATCTTTGCATAAAAGGGTGAGAGTAACAATTTTCCAACATGCAGTGGCAAAGGTTGGCTGTTCGTGGCAAACCAAAGAAGAAATGTCAGGGGACATTAGGCACCGGCTTAGTGTTCAAAGCAGTGTTGTTATTTTACCAAAAGACAATGAAGCTTTGCCCAGAATACAAAGGAATAAAATAAGGGCAATTTTAACAAATAACTGAACCCTGAAAACAAAACAGTAGTCAAAAATACTGCTTAAGAAAACCAAGCTCTAAGTTAACAACCTGGCCTAACTAAATGGGAAAGAACTGAACGTATATTTAATTGGTTATCAGACTACTGAAAATACAAAAGGGAAAATGACAAAGGTACACCATTGCTCCCCATAATGTCACAGCTAATAGTCTGGACCTTTTGTCAGAGCATTGCATTTCAACAGGCTTCAGGCTTTAGCCATCTCTTTCGTCCAATAAGAAAGCACTTGAGCAGTAGGTAGATATCTCAGAGGGAAAGAATATAACATTAGCCAAGACCCATATTTGATTAGAATGTAGGGATTTTTAGTTGTCTGGCTGTTGTATTGCCATCACAAAAACACATTGCCAATGCTGCCTGACACCATGCTTAAATAAATTCTGTACGCTAAGGTTACACAAATTCTGTTGAAATGTATTTCAATCCAGAGTTTACCTGACAGAAATACTGTGTGAATACTAACCCAGCTAAAAGCTCAAGTGTTTCAGCTAGTTTAGTAAAAAAAAAATAAAAAAAATGACAAAAACAAAAAACCTGACAGCGTGGTGGTGTGTACGACAAGTTCCACCTTATTACACAAAACAGATCTGTTTAGCAACCTATAAGTTTCGATTTGTCACTCCCTGTGGGAAGAGGCTTACCAGCAGTGCCTATGTAAATAACAGATGTTCATTTGTGTAAATAGGTAGGTCCACAGCATTTCAATTAGGAGTACTGCTGCAGATTTGTGCACTGCAGTGTTTTTGTGGGCTGATGAAACAGCATTAGCACTTAGGACGAGCCATGCATCCGTCACAATACCTATTTTCGGCTAACCACAAAACTCCCGTTAACACGTTTAACAAGACTCTGCCTCCGAATTAGCCTGGCTTTCACGAGGATTTAGCAGTACTGGAAAGGACACCAGCAAGCGATAAATTTGCATTTCACACCAGTCACAATATTTCAATGTCACAAGCAACAGCAGTTTATCACCAGCCATCAAAATGTTGACTTGTCTCTGAGACACAGTTGATCCATCTCCTTTGATAAGGTGGTTCTGGATGGGCAAGTCATGATGTTGGGATTCATCCTGCCCACACTTTGGAATTGATGCTGTTTGTCCACAGTTCACTTCTCCCTGGTAAATGGGTGATTAAGTTGGCACGGGAGACCACATGACTGATGAGGTTGCATGACTGAATTGCCAACTACAGTGGGAACTGGCTGTTTTTATATTTCAGAGCTATTTCTGCATAGGTACTGCTGGCTTGGCTCACTAATGGAAAATGGTGAAAAATAAAAAATAATTAGTAAGGTTGGAAAAAAAAAAGCATCTCGTCACACATGATATAAACCCTTCAAGGAATTAAATCTTAGGTTTACAAACCACATTCTGCATTTCTGAGCAAGTAAACAAAATGATGTAGTGTAATTAAATGCAGGTATAAATTCACTGCTGATACCTTTTGTTGATGCTGTTACATGTATGGAATCAACATGTAGATTTGTCTGTGTTAAGTTGTTCACTTACAACATGCTGTGTTGGATTTGATCTTCTCATAATGCTAAATGATCAGAAAAAGCAGGAGTCAGTGTAAGTCAAAAGTTGCATTGTTTATATGATTGAAAAACCTATAATCTATTGGAATAATCTCACAAAATTACAGCATATAAATCTCCGTGTACACAGTTTTTGCATAGTTCTCCGAATCACGTGGATAATTTATGTTTTCCCACAAAAGTAGTTTAAAAAAACACATTAAATTACAAAAAAGAAAAATGCTTTAGTGCTATGCTTTATTCTTGTGGAGTTACAGTGAGGAATTGCATATCTATGTAAGCCTTAATTGTATTTTCTAGCTTCCTTAAATCTTCATGCAATGTTGTATCTTCTACATAAACTGCACGCTCAGCATGCCCTCAAGTCTGTTCCAAACTCAGCCAGTGTGCTGCAGGTTTGATCTTAATTATTTAAGTCTGAACACCCAGAATAGCTTTGATCTTAAAAGGCAGCAATTGAACCCTTGAACCTCGCTACCTTCGACCACATTCCTAATGTAATTCCAAATATCCACAGGGGAGTGTTTCCCTCCAAAACCAAAGCCATGGAGGAGAGCCAGCCATCGAGACTTATAAACAATATGTGTGTGTTTTTCTGCCAAGTGCCACTGAAGGCTTCATACACACCACAATCCCCATAACCCTTCTGACATTCGCTGGGAGATGTTGGGCAAAGTCAGAAGCTGACTTCAAAGTAAGCATCAGCATAATATTTGCAACACCGGGTATATTCAGAGGATATTAAACGGTTTCAGTCCGTGCATTCCACAGAGCAGAAACAACAGATGAAGCAGATAACCTCATCCAACCTGAACAAAGACAACGTTCCTTTGCACGTGAGCTGTGTGAAACGCCGAGCTCCAGCCCTTTCTTTGCTATTACACTGTCAGTTGTTTTCATTCCTGTGCCTCCCTTTGAAGAAATAAGCCTGCTTTGAGTGTTTTATTGTGTCCATGATTGCCCTCTTGTACACATGCTTTTGTCCAGCGGCTAAAACAGCAACCTGCTGTCTTCCTATGTTAGTTTTGATATTGGCTGCGTAACTTTCCCTTCTTTCTAGAGCTAATTGGTTTACTGTGAATTTCGTATAATCTCTGAATTTTCATGATTTGTTCTTAATGAAACCAGAGCATTAGCTGTGCCTCTGTGTCAGCTTGCTTGCATACTTGGTCACTGGACTGTTGAAAAGACTTTACAACTTAGCACGTCATTATTTCTTTCAATATTTTCATTGTTATGATGAGAATGCCGCCCAGTAATTTTAATTCACTTTTGCTCAGCAGCCTTCGTACACCTTTATCTCTTTATTGTAGGTGAGTTTTACTTGTGAATTTCTGCTTTTTCTTACTCAACACTTTGTGTCCTTGTTTTTTAAAGCACTATACTTATTCAGCTGTTATCCCTGCTGCATTTGCTTTCTATTTTCTTTGCAGCTTATAGCGTCTTAGAGTTGTCCTGTACAATCAGTGCAGTTTCTCCTAAGTCTGATAAAATTAGTTCTTCATTGTAGAGTAAATGGAAGTTTATTTGTATTTTGAGAATGCAAACAAGATAAAAATGGCATAACTTTGTAAAATTCGAAACCTCTCATTACACAAAGAAGAAGGGTTCCCCTTTATTGCTGTGATCATATATCAATGTAAGTGCCATAAATTAGCTAGTCTTAAGTCTTATCTCTAAGTTGATGATATTCAAGCATGCTTTACCTTTTGTCATTTGCACCAAGTATATCAGCCATTCAGTGGGTGATTCAGTTTTCAGGTGCTTTTTTTCCTACCATTGTGCATTAGAATGTCTAAAGGACTGATTTGCATACTGTGTCCGTCCTTTTCAGTAACCAGAGCTCTCTGATTTATGATGACCCAATAAAAACCACCACTGTCATGGATAAAAGCGGGATTGACAGATGCAAATTGATTTTAGGATTTATGACGAACTTGGCTTTAGAGCGTTTTGTTGCCAGCAAATTGAAGCTGTTTGAATGCACCAGGTTCAATTTTGCACAAGGTAATCTCCTTACATTTCTGCAATTATTTTCTACATCATCAATTTTTAGATATGTTTCTCAGGGGAAGAAATTGGTTAATTTCACAAGTGTAAAAAATCCAAATGCAATTATTATTCAATCATTATTTTGTCACAGTGTCACGGCTTTCTGTATTTGTGAGATGTTACAAAAGCAAGAATGACTACTTATCTTGGATATGGGCTGGGATATCATGTAGTACTACATGTACTACCAGTTGAGTGTTCTCCTTTGAGTTTCACATTTTATTACAAGCCAACTCCTGAAAACTGCCTGTTAGACTCAAAGGGAAGAAATCAAATAAAAATCAGGGGGAAAAACTCTCAAGGTGCAACTTGAAAAATTCCCAGTAGAAATGCAAAGCATATTATAAATGATTGAGAGAGAGCCCAACTATGAACATGTGGATGAACATCACATTGGACATTTACAGAATGGAGAAAATGACAGCAGATGTGAACTACAAGAGGGACCTGTTTGTATCACGATGGAAGAAATGGATGGACTACATTAGAAAACGCAGGCCAGTTTTTGCTTTTGCTTTAGATTTTGACTTTGTTAACTACTAGAAGACTAGAGGAAATATTAGTTACATTAATGGAAATAAAAACACACTCCCTATATTTATTTATTTATTTTTCTTTCCTTTTTCTTTTTCCTTATGTATTTTTTATTTTTGTTGTTTGTTGTTTCCTGTTTTGCTTCTTTTTCTTTTCTTCTTCTTTTTTCATTCTTATTGTATGGATATTTTAGTTGTTTAAATATAGAAAAAAAGAAAAAAATATATGTACTGAAAGATAGCTGAAGTTGATGGTATTGTATAGTGATTCTAAAATGTCAATAAAAAAAATATATATATATAAATGATTGAAGTCAATGGCTTAAACCATCGAAATTCTTTTCACTTCGTATAGTACATCAAGTTTTAAAATCTGCTTGGTAAAGTGAAGAAATTCCTTCTGCATGCCGTTTGTCTCTGTGTGAGTTTGTGGTGTTGGATGATGATGGAATGGGCTTATGTCTTGTGTAATTGTGATGAATGATTCATGCCAGAGTGGCATCCAAAGGCTAAAGAAAATCAGTATCCAGAACATGCAGTGAAGCAGCACTGCACTATGAGACCAAGAGCTCTGCATCTAGGTTCTGTTGTAGCCATAGACCTCATTTGTGTTTTGTATTTTCTTTTCCTTTTCTTGTAGACTTTGGCAGGACTGGATTAGAGATGGGCTTTTAAATTAAGTATATGCAAAAACAATGGCTTCTGGGGCTTTCACTGAGCCTGTCATCACCAACAAACTAGGCAATCAAAGGCATTGAAGCCCCCACACTCCATAAGTCTCAGACATCCAAGTCTTTTCTCTTTAGCCTAGCGAGATACCCTATAGACACAAAGACGTTTGCGAGAATTGTTGTTCTTTCCCACAAACCATGTGGGATCAGACTGTTATTGGGTCGATGCTAGTTTGGAAGGATTCATACCAGAAGGTTCTGCATGTCTTGGTAAAATGCAAACACAACATGCCCTAATTAGCTCCTGCAAGGAAAATTTACATCATACTCTTGACACTTCTTTTAAAAGTTCTGTTCTCAACTTTGGGTTTTCTTTCTTGCTAAAATCCCCCCAAACCATTCCACATTCACCATTAAAATTAGGCATATTTTTATGTTCCTGTGTATTACTCTCTGGCTCTGTTTGGAGTTATCAATCTGTCAAGGTTCCCATGTGCAGACACAACAAGGGTGACTTTAACCTGACAGATTGTGTAAAACCTGGTGTGGGTGTCTCATCTCAGGCTATTGTAATTTTACTAACAGATGCTTTTTCTCTCTTTCTCTCCTTCTTCCATGTGATGAACTCAATTACCCTGTTTCATCTGTCATATCAAGGTAAGAGACATTTGCCATTATACCCTTCATGGAAGAATTTAAAAGTAATTACCAAGAGTGTTTATGATGAGCATCTCTGACATCAAGACATTCAAGAAAAAAAGAGAGAATACTAAATATATTGCTGAATTCATTCACTGGGCTGAAGTGTCCTTGAAACCCTGAAAGGTTTAAATACCATAGAGTCACTGCTGACTTAAGTGAATATCAGGAATTCAACTGAGAAAAAAAATGTTATTGTCTCTGCACCAAATCTGTCTCTAAACCTCTTCACACAACTTCAGACAGGTGTGTTTCACTGTGGACTTATTGCTGGGCTCATCCTTACAAGACACTGTACCTGGTACAGTGTCTTCATGCTGCTGGCTCTGTGGGAATTTATGATGTTCAAAAGAGTTCTAGTTTAGCTTTCCCCGTGTCATTTTAAGCTGAAAAGAGAAATCTATCAGCTATGGCTCATCCTCAGTGAAATTCCACTGCTGGATAGAGAAAGTAGACAGCAGGTGTTTTCTGTACCCCTCCCCCCTCCCCCCGAATAATTTGCATTGCTTGCATGGTGCTCATCTTTTCACATGTAGTGATAAGCTTCGCTTGCTTGCTTGGTGCTGGTTCACAGGAGAAGTCTCGTGATGTATTTGTATGATGTACTGAGATTGAAACGAAAGCTAAATGAGTTTTAGAATTCATGAACACTGGTAATACTTTACAGATTAGTTATAAGTGGCTAGTTTTATGGTAACATCATTTTAAAAGCTGTAATTACCTGAAAGGTTACAAAGCAAATACTTTTAAAGCTTAAAGTTTCTCCCTTTTTCTTTTTTTAATTTTTTCTTTTCCCTTTTTAATTTTTTTTTATTCTACTCAAAAAACCAAAAGTAACATTAACAACAAAACAAACCAGCAGATGTGAAACTTTGCTATCTCGTCAGAGTAGATTTCTAGGCTAGGACAAAAAAATTAAAAGAAATAATTATTACTAAATCATTTTTTGATAGCAATACATAGATATGTATGAAACATGAGACATGTATGAATGTAAATGAACACAAATATAAATAAGGGGAAGGTGTGTTTTAATATTACGGAGCCCCGGAGGGGACATGGGAGAAAAAAAAAATTAAGACAGACTTTTGCGAGATCTCGCAAAACTAACTCGGGATCTCGCAAAACTTTTGCGAGCTCTCGCAAAACAAACTCGGGATCTCGCAAAACTTTTGCGAACTCTCGCAAAACAAACTCGGGATCTCGCAAAACTTTTGCGAGCTCTCGCAAAACAAACTCGGGATCTCGCAAAACAAACTCGGGATCTCGCAAAAGTTTTAGCCGCATTCTTCGGACGCCGGCTCGAAGCCGACCGGGAGGTCGAGGCACGACGTGCCGGGAAAGCGGTGTTCCTCCCGGCTGTAGTAGATCTCAACCTCCCGTTAGCTCGAAGCTAACGGGAGGTCTCAACCTCCCGTTAGCTTCGAGCTAACGGGAAGAATGCGGCTAAAACTTTTGCGAGATCTCACAAAAGTTTTGCGAGATCCCGAGTTTGTTTTGCGAGAGCTCGCAAAAGTTTTGCGAGATCCCGAGTTTGTTTTGCGAGATTTCGCAAAAGTCCGTCTTAATTTTTTTTTCTCCCATGTCCCCTCCAGGGCTCCGTATAATATAGTCTACAAAGGCTTTCCAGATTATTTTCAAGTGAATTGGAAAAGCTACATAGAGCGACTCCGTGTTTAGGTTTTGTTTATTCTATTTTCTGGGATTTTGTGGGGTTTTCATGGTTTTGTCTTTTGTATTCCTTGTTCCTTAGTTATTATTTAGCACCTCTGTAATTTTCCAGCCTTTAGGTTTTGTCTCTGTGCCTCCCTTGTGTTCCTTGTGTTGTGTCTCTTGTTTCTTGTTCGATGTTGGTGGTATTTCCTGTTTTACTTTGACAGTCCCATGCCCTGCGTCAGTGTGTTCTGTTTTACTTTTTCTCCCTGTCTGATTATGTTCAGCTGTGTTCCCTGCCTGTTTACCATTTCCTCGTTTCCCTCTGTGTGTATTCATAGTGTGTTTTCCTCTTTTTCTTGTTGGTTCGTCTGCGTTACCTCTGCATGTCGTCCCCGGTGTTTCATCTGTGTTCCCTCCTTCAGGCTCCTCGTTCCTGGTTGTAAGGTTTTTGTAACGTTTTCCATTTTTCTCATGTTCTTTAGTTTAGCTGCCCCCAGTGTGTTTTCAGTTCATCCCTTTATTTGTTACTTTAAAGTGTTTTTGCCTTTTGTTAATACCCACCTCATCCCCTTGTGTTTGCGTTCGGGTCCTCATCGTCTCTACTCCACGCCGTCTGCTTCGTCAGATGTCACAGTAAGTCTAAGTTTCTCCAGGTAACAACTTTAACAACTGTAGCTACTTTAAGCCTAATTCTAGAGAGATCCCTATTGTTTTCTCCCACAACACCAATTTATGGTCATAAGTGGATCTGACTGAACCTTCATTTAAAAATCATTGTTTAAAATCATTTAAGAACAGCAGATAGAATGTGCCAATGTTGGATTTGCATATTGGATCTATTTCTTTAGACATTTTTTTAAAGTTTGAAAATGTTGCAACACTTATACTGAATGAAGCTCGGTGTAGCTCAAATTGAGGCAGTATGTACTCCTTCCAGTTCTTCCTTCCAATGAATTCAATTGAAATAATCATTTCCAAATCACATTCCCATGTAGATTTTGGAGACTCCATTGATGGTTTTGAAGGTTAAGTAAATAACTGTACAGGGAGTGCAGAATTATTAGGCAAATGAGTATTTTGTCCACATTATCCTCTTCATGCATGTTGTCTTACTCCAAGCTGTATAGGCTCGAAAGCCTACTACCAATTAAGCATATTAGGTGATGTGCATCTCTGTAATGAGAAGGGGTGTGGTCTAATGACATCAACACCCTATATCAGGTGTGCATAATTATTAGGCAACTTCCTTTCCTTTGGCAAAATGGGTCAAAAGAAGGACTTGACAGGCTCAGAAAAGTCAAAAATAGTGAGATATCTTGCAGAGGGATGCAGCAGTCTCAAAATTGCAAAGCTTCTGAAGCGTGATCATCGAACAATCAAGCGTTTCATTCAAAATAGTCAACAGGGTCGCAAAAAGCGTGTGGAAAAACCAAGGCGCAAAATAACTGCCCATGAACTGAGAAAAGTCAAGCGTGCAGCTGCCAAGATGCCACTTGCCACCAGTTTGGCCATATTTCAGAGCTGCAACATCACTGGAGTGCCCAAAAGCACAAGGTGTGCAATACTCAGAGACATGGCCAAGGTAAGAAAGGCTGAAAGACGACCACCACTGAACAAGACACACAAGCTGAAACGTCAAGACTGGGCCAAGAAATATCTCAAGACTGATTTTTCTAAGGTTTTATGGACTGATGAAATGAGAGTGAGTCTTGATGGGCCAGATGGATGGGCCCGTGGCTGGATTGGTAAAGGGCAGAGAGCTCCAGTCCGACTCAGACGCCAGCAAGGTGGAGGTGGAGTACTGGTTTGGGCTGGTATCATCAAAGATGAGCTTGTGGGGCCTTTTCGGGTTGAGGATGGAGTCAAGCTCAACTCCCAGTCCTACTGCCAGTTTCTGGAAGACACCTTCTTCAAGCAGTGGTACAGGAAGAAGTCTGCATCCTTCAAGAAAAACATGATTTTCACGCAGGACAATGCTCCATCACACGCGTCCAAGTACTCCACAGCGTGGCTGGCAAGAAAGGGTATAAAAGAAGAAAAACTAATGACATGGCCTCCTTGTTCACCTGATCTGAACCCCATTGAGAACCTGTGGTCCATCAGCAAATGTGAGATTTACAAGGAGGGAAAACAGTACACCTCTCTGAACAGTGTCTGGGAGGCTGTGGTTGCTGCTGCACGCAATGTTGATGGTGAACAGATCAAAACACTGACAGAATCCATGGATGGCAGGCTTTTGAGTGTCCTTGCAAAGAAAGGTGGCTATATTGGTCGCTGATTTGTTTTTGTTTTGTTTTTGAATGTCAGAAATGTATATTTGTGAATGTGGAGATGTTATATTGGTTTCACTGGTAAAAATAAATAATTGAAATGGGTATATATTTGTTTTTTGTTAAGTTGCCTAATAATTATGCACAGTAATAGTCACCTGCACACACAGATATCCCCCTAAAATAGCTAAAACTAAAAACAAACTAAAAACTACTTCCAAAAACATTCAGCTTTGATATTAATGAGTTTTTTGGGTTCATTGAGAACATGGTTGTTGTTCAATAATAAAATTATTCCTCAAAAATACAACTTGCCTAATAATTCTGCACTCCCTGTAGATAAACCCCAAAAGGTTGATTCTGATCATCAGGACATGGGAACGCTATGTCCTGATGAGCAGAATCAACTTTTTGGGTTTTACTTACCTGGATGATTGATCATGCATCAAGAAACTGTAGATAAAGGAAAATATACCTCTTCTCAAAGGCTCAGCAGAGAATACGGTTTCCATTTAGTACATTTGCAAAAACCGGTTATAATGAATGAATCTAAAAAAAACAAAATCATTGTAACAGTGGCAAATTCACTCTATTTTGTAACTACTCAAAGGAAGGAAAAATTCTGTTCACAAAAAGAGGCTTCATGTTACTTATACCAGTCTGTTTCCAAATCCCAAAGGAGCCCTCCAAAAGAGATGGAGGGCACGAGATGGTTGGAGCAAACCGAAGCATGGAAACAATTTTCTTGCCATTCAAAGCTTTTCGTAATAGCAGCCCGCGTCTTAAGATTCAATTAGAATGGGATTTTACTTAACATAATGTAATGGTAGAGGCACTAAAGAAAATAAAAAAACATCAAGCGACAGTGGGTAGCAACAGTTATTTTCCATTTTTGCCCATGTTGGGTTTTCAGGTTGTTCACTCGCCTGGGTTCAAAAGGAAAGAACAAACATGTTACATGGCAAATAGTACAGGCCTGTTCCACCTGTCCTTCGCCTTTTCAATATATTATCTTAGGTCTAGGTTTTATCATATTCCAAATGAAATCTGAAATAATTCTGTAAATAAAAAATGGATTTTGTATTTTTTTTTCTAAGCAAATAGAAATTTTGGAGGAATATTCATTTTAATAGGAATATTTTTACCAGCCAGCATGTGGGGAGCTGAAACCTCTTATCTAAAGGATTAATACAATGTTTCAGTAGTGGTTTAAATAAATAGATTACTAATGTCTTTTGTCACCACAACCACCAAATAATTAAATAACTGTGTTGAAATACTAATTTAAGCTAAACACAGTGTCTCAATTAATTTCTCAGGTAACTTGTGTTATATTTTATTGCAACTTACCAGTTATTTCTAATGTTGCCCACTTGTTACTAGGCTGTGAAGTTCTAGAAATAATTCCTTGAAGTCATTTCAAAGACTGTTGACTGAAACTGAATCAATTCATCTGCTAATGACTTACAGGACTTTACATGGTATATTTTGACAAAAATGTAAAAAGAAAATAAATCTTATCATATTGCACTAATAGTAATCAGAAAGCGATATGCTAAATATTTTAAAAACCCAACAATATAATATAAATATGGCATGCCTTTATGAACTAGGAGCTGCACTTTTACCAATAGCCTGCAAGTAAAGTATAGCTGAACTGAAAAGAGCCTGAGGTCTTAGGAGTTAATGTAAACTGTTAACTTTCCATTTCACATTACATCTTCACAGTGTATATTTGCACCTGTCATTGCCAATTGGAGCATCTGAAGTTGGGTCTTAAAATTGTTGACCTGTGTTAAATGATGTTGAAGAAACTGGAATCAGTATTTATTTGATTGTTTTTAAGATAAGTCTAAAAAATAGCTGAGCGTAGACATGGGAAAAGAGTGCTGAACTGAAAGAGGCGCACGTGTCTGTGCACATATGGCCTCGCATGACCCAGTTGTTTGTCCTCCTTTCCAGTTCTCAGAAGGTTAGATTGAAATTCAGGTTAGGTTTTCTTTTGGCTAAAGGCAAGTGAGAATTCATTGTCTACAGTCTAACAACTCATGGTTCACGCAGGGCAAGCCTGCTGTTGGTTTAATAATATTGCAACAGATTGGGCAGCCAAGCTGGAATGTATTGCATTACAATATCAACCTCCATTTTCCCCACATTCTCAGAAATATGAATCCCACATCTTTCTTTCACGTCTGTTATTTTGCAATCTTCACTGTTTCAGAATTATCATAACCATAATCACATAATGTTCTGCCTTAATGAATCTCCCCAGTAGGCAAACAACAGACTTTTTATAAAATTGTAATATTTGAGCGCACAACCGTTGCTGTTTGCTTTATGTAACAGAGAGACTTGCTGGTGAATTACAGGGCTTTAGTTCTTCTGGGAGATGGTAAGGACAGAGGGAGCAGGTTAGAGGACATGTTAAATGCAAATGTATCTCCTCCTGTCTCCTACACTCATGCAGAGACAATAGGCTGGATTCTGTTTGACATGGATGAGCAGTATGCTCTGTTTCTGTCTCAGTCCCTGTCTTCTGTACTCTGAATATTTTTCACAGCTGTCCAAGAGGCCTGAGAGGAACTCATAGCAAATTTTAGTAGTCTGCAAGTGTGTAGTGTATGGCAAATGTTTCTAAAGCCTTGTAGGGCTAAAGGACAAGATAGAAATGCAGTCCTAATGCTAACTAATACTCATTTGGTAATAGGAGGAGCTTGAAGAGGTTTGAATCAATGCCAGATTCACGTCACAGTGGAAAGAGTGGAACAGGCTGGCATTTCATGGCTATCATTTGGAAGTATTCAAAGTGTTTTATTGTTGGGATTCATCCAGGTGCCAGACTTCTTCTGTTTACAACTGACATGGCCCAGGAGTTACATAGCTTGTATTAATAGACATTTCAGATGCTGACATTTCTTTGGTACACCCCTGTGCAATGTCAGTAGATAGTAGTGCAGTTGTAAAATATGTTAAATGACAAAACCCTTTTTATCTTTTAAGAAAAATCCACCCTTCATAGCTTGAACATCTTCAAAGATGCGTTTATGCTAGTTTCACTTGTGATGTACATTATTTACTGTGATTTTCATAAATGTTCCATTATGGCTCTGATGTTTCTTTTTCTGCTTCGTCTCAGGTTCACTCAGGTTCTTTACTCTAAGACTTTAGTTGTAATTTTAGTAGATTTTTTTCTTTCCATGTCTTATAGCCAGTAATAAAAAGTGTAATGTAAAATACAAGACCCAAGAGCACTTAAGGTCTTCTGTACGAGACTGAGATTAACTGAAGTTGAAAACAAATGCCCCTCTTGACCATTTAAAGGAAGTCATACATGAAGAAAAGTATCAGGACATATAGGGTATTAAGAATAACTCTATATTGGACGTGGCCACCTGTGGAATGTTTATCCTTGTTGAAGGAAACCTATTTTTACAGATGTTAGAAAGGTAGACTTCAGGTAGGGCAGAGGTTATATCACCAGTGTTGCTTCATTTGATAAATTTTATCCAGATATTTTGGATGTTGGTTAGGTTAAATTTAAAAAAAAGAAAGAGAGAAAACATTGCACCCCAGCGTTTAAAACACTTTAATATAATTTCCTCAAACTTTTACCCTTTAAATCAATATTTTTAGAAAACTAACATCTAAAAAGCTAAGCTGTAGTGTGCCTTTCAATGTTGGCAAGAAAACCCCCCATGATCTCTGAATTATGAAGTCCTTCCCAGTTTCTAAAACACATACAGAAACACATGTGGTCCATGCCAATGGGGACTCCAACCAGTTAGAGGCTGAGGTGAATACATTAGAAGAAGGAATGGAGAATTAGAGCAGCACAAAAGATGTTTGTAATGCAATAAGAATGAATAAAGGGGTTTTTAATGAGGAGGCCTCCCCTCCTCTGACGCTTCCCCTGCCAGTCCAATTGTTTCATTATTCTGAGTGGGAAGTAAGAGCAGCTGGGCCTCCAAGCTGGGTTTACTGGAGACGCAGGTTAACAGGGTCAAAGCACAATCGAATCATGTGCTCAAAAGGACATTTTTATAGTTTACATCATGTAATGGTCATTCTTCACTGCATACCCCTCGCTGTAGCCACTATTTACCATATAGGTTTATGTATGCTTTTACCTCGGACAGGAAGCTATGCTCTATTTTTCCAGGGGATGCTTTAAATTTGCTGCTTTTTAAATGAAGCAAAAATTATTTACACATCAAAGCACATTAGAAAGCATAATTAGTTTTCAAGAAGAATTTGAACTCGGAGGACTGGAGACTCTCTGCCACTTCTCTTGTATGGACTGTATTCACTAATATGTTTTGCTGGGTATGAATGCAGTCTGGTTTGTGTATCGTACCCATTTAAGATAGCAAAATACTGAAAATGCTACAGTACTTGTTTCATTTTCTAGTAACAGGGGGTGTATGCACTAAGCCTGCAACTCTAGGAAATAAGGCAGTAAGAGTCAAGTATTGGTACTTTTTTTTTTTTTAACCAGATGACCAAGGGATGATAACTGATTGGCAAAGGCAATAAGCAAATGACAATATGGAGCTCATCAGACCAACGGTGGAAATACTTAGTGTAGTGTTGTGAACCACCTAAAAGACCAGCAGGTTAAACTCTGCAGAGTGAGGTTCAGTTCATAATAAGTGATATCCTCATACAGCTGGCTTGTGGTTGTAAAATCAACTATGTTCCACAGGCTAAAATGTCCACAAATGATAATGTGATATAAATGTTTAAACTAACATAATGGAAGTAACGTCATGCTTTGTAGCAACAAGGTAAAATGTTCAGGTACTTGGCAACCACCCTAAAATTTTAGTCAACACTTTTTTGTGTGTGAATCGTCAGCAATATGTGACGTCAACATTTTAAATAAACAGCCTGCCACCACCATGTCAGTGATTTCAAATTATGTTTTGGTATATTTAAGGTCAAGTACATGATTTATTTTGGTATTGAGATTTATGCACTTCTACAGGTGTTGGAACCAACTAATACATTTTTAATATCGTGACAGCCCTACCCATTTTATAGCTATGTCGGCATACTGAAAGTTTAAATCTTAAATTCAATACCCACAGCTGATAATCATACATCTATTTGTAAAAAGCGTCTAGTATATTAAATCTTTTTGTTTGGTCCCAGTGCTTTAATGAGTATAGACTACAGCACTTACTAATGATGTTATATTTATTTTCCTTTCTTGTGTCATGTAAAAACAGTTGAGAGCTTTTTCTGTTTTGAATGTAATGGATTGGTATCTTTATGACACATTTCTTGTCTTATTAAGCACTGAAAGTGCTTTCCATTTTATTAATTTTAATTTTATGATTGTGCGTTTACACAGATTTCTTTGAAACTTCAAGGCAATTATGGGCATTGCCACTATTTTAAACTCCTGCTGAGTCCATAATAAAATTTTTTCAAGGCAATTACTTGCTAATGACTAAACCTTTAGAGAAAGATGACCAAATCTTTTTGTTTTTCAAAGCTGCTGTGAGATAGTTGTTTGTCACATTTATTCAAGTCCATAGAGCACGGCATCTTTTTGTAGACTTTCACCTGTACTGCAGAAAGGAATTGGTGCATTTACCTTACATGCAACAGGTTTTTCGAGTCCATCTTTAGTGCTCACAGAGGAATGAAGTGTTTCATTTTGGTGGTGTGGCTGCGGGGCATGGCTAGTGTTCAACTGGATTGGATTGAGGATCAGCCATCTTTGCCTTGTTCCACACCAGAGGGGAAGCTGTATGAATCATTCTGTCACAGATTATCCTCAAGTGTAAACGTGGTGAATGTGCACAATACACACAGCATTAATTGGCCTCTCAGCTGCGTATTTTGACTCATGAACTTCTATTGCGTGACATTCTGTGAGGTCAAATGGTAATGCAGTACTAGAGCAATAAAGTTTTCTCATTTATTAAGCTATTGTCATGCTGTATTTTCTGAGAGAGCTGTGCTGAAAACTCTTACTGAGTGAGGTTAAAATGCACCAGACTAAATCCTGGGCAATTTGCTGTGTCATTTCACTTCAGCTTAACTTTTACTTGGTCAGTTTGATTACAGCTGGTGTTGAAATTACCTTTTTGGGGGGTATAAGCTAAGTATTGTCAAGCAGATTATGGCCATGACATAACTAAAACCATTGCCTCGCATATATGGAGTATGCAATTTAAAGGTAGACCTGCACAAATGTGTTTAACAAAAGCTTTTAAATTGGGGTGATGCGCTATGATTTTCTGACGTCTGACTGATACAGCGTGTAAAAAGTTAAATGAATATGAAGATAAACTCCAATGGTCTTTCCTTTGTTTCGTATTTTAAACAAGAAAGTATTAGACTTTTGTACATAAAGCAGCTTTGTGTCCTTGAAAAATTGCTGGCACCGTAAAGGAAATCTATTCATGCTATGAGCGGATTTATTACGTCTGTGGTAAATGAAGTTTGGCCGAGAACCAAAATAAATAGAGCTCTATGTGGAGTAGGGGTATGTAACAGGAAAAGTCATATTATTTATCATTGCTTCCCATGTGAAGTATCGTAGCTAATCGCTCCCAGTGGATATGCATTCTCTTCTCATAAACATAACATAAACAGCAAAAATTGATTACCATTTTGTTTATGTGCTTATCTCATATTTAGGCTTTGTTTTTGGAGCCTTTGTGTACACAGACAGTGCACTGGAAAGCACTCTGTGGATTCAATTTTTTTTTTTTTTTTCCAAGGTTGAATTTTGCATGCAGATAAAATCCTTCTTGAGCTCCACAAAGGTCACTGAGTGCCTTGCTGGTTTTTTGACAGCAGCATGCACAAATAACCCCTACCTGTCCAAAGCAGCACTCCTGACATTTTCCTCAAGCAATAGTGATGGATTGTCTAGGAAAGTAATATACATGAGCATATCATTCCCTGGGTGAATGTTTGACAATGACAGGGTGTGTCGAAGGAACGCTACAGCAGTGCAGCCGGTGATACTGGAAGATGCAGTTTGAGACGCAGTTATCCATACTTGAATTGCTTATACTTGGTTATTGTGTGGATGCCCTCAAGGGCAATTTTTTGCTTTTCACCACTTTTCAGCAAAAAATTTCTGCTTCTTCACCTGTTTTCAGCAGAATTTTCAGTTTCTTCACCGCCATACAACTTTTTGCAACTTTTCAACTTTTTCAGCTTTTTTCAGCAGACATCTTCAGCGTTAAGGCATCCACACAGCATTTTCGCAGGAAATGCAAATTTTTTTCTAGTTATAATTGCTTTTTCTCTGAGATTTGGTTGTTTTGCAAAAAATTACCAAACACACAAAACTTTGACTCAAAAAAAGCCACCCAGAAACTTTAAAGCTAATACCTGCCTGGTATTAGTGAAACAGTTTACCTTGAAGTGGTACATCATTATCCCACGCAGAGTCATGAACTCAATCACAGCACAACCATTCAAACAGGAAACCGCTAACCTTACCTAGAGTTTCTTCTTAAACTTTTTAAGAAACGTGTTGGATGATAAGTGGTTTCTCTTCAGAAAAGAGTGGTTTTAAAAGTTTGGAATTTAGTGGCTGTCCTTGTTCAGCTGAAGATAATGAGCTTTCAGCAGAGTTGGACAAATAATGGTGGTTAGCTTTGTGCTGGCAGTAACTTTCCACACTTTTTGCTGGTGTTGTGGGAGCACAGCACCAGCAAAAATGTACCTTCTCATTTACTGGGGTAAAGAAAAAAAGAAGAGAAATCCAAATGTTTTCAAAGGAGAAAAACCTGTGAAAGGGTGGCACACCTCTGATCAGCACTGCTTTAATGAGAACCTGTGGACTGTAGCTGTAACAGATTCTGTGCATTCAAATCCTAATGATATTTTGGGATTTTCCAGAACAATAGATTATTATTCATCCTCAATTGTCCACATAAATTTTCCACGCTGTTGTTTTTCTTTCTCTTCCTCTATTGTAGGAGTGCTTTAGTTTCTTTTTTCACACTGGTCTAACAACCTATTGATGGAATAGTGACATTTTGCTGGAGTTATCCGTCTGCTGAAATTCATGTACTTCTTGGCAGACTTCTGGAAAGGTAGGTGTTGGGTTAGACCAGAGGAACCAGAGGTTAGCAGCACACCACCGTGCAAATGTCTTCATGAAACACTTGACATTAACTTGATAGTTGATGATGCATATTTTACTCTTTTCCTCCTGATTTGCATGTTTGTGCACGAATCCAGGAGTGTTTAATACATACAAATGCAGAGCCGCAGAGATTTCGGCTGGTCAAGTTTTCTTTAAACCTAGTGGCCGTTAGCTATTCTCTAATTTGCAGTCTTCTTTCTTTTCCTTTGACAGACTTCCTTTGTAAATGAATTGCTTATGTAAATGCCGCATGCAGTGGGTTTATTGCACAGCCTCAGCAATGTGCCCCTGTTACCTATGACAAGCAAGAAGCAAAAACTGCCAATTTAAATACTCTGAAATCCTTCTTCTTCAGGGAGCCCATATCTGAGAGCCTGAGCCGCTTTCTTTCTTTTATCGTCATTCCCTTTTCTGTTACATTATATCGCCTCGCCTTGCATTCCCTCATTCCCCCCTTGTGTTGCTTAGTTTTCGCTTCGTGGCTTTGTTCTTACCTTCTTCCTCAATACTTTAACTCTTGACTATGTTCTTTTTCTTTCTTCTGCTGTTTTTTCCCCTCTCTCCCTCTTCATTTCCCTGGCCCTCATTTCCTCTCTCTGGGGGAGTTTTGGATCAGAGAGTCGTTTTGGTGCCAGGCTGCGACAATACTTCATGTTAATAAAAAGGATGGTTGGAAGCACAGTGAGAGCTGCACGGAAACATTTTTCCAGCTAGTTTGCCATGCCTCGTTTTGTTGTGGTAGGAAAGAGTCCATATCTTTTACAGCACCGTTCCATCATCATCATCAGAGGCAACAATTTGTGGTTCCTCTCATACTAATATTTTATCTGCTGTGTGTTTATTTATGAACTTGAGAATGACCTGGTAGTTACACGATTATAATGAAAATGTTGTAGATTTGAAATTGGAAACAGAGGTAAACAAATCCACTAAATTGGCCTTCAGCAGCATTTGCAGAGGTAATGGGCAACAACCTGCAAAATTGCCCCCCATTATTGAGTTAGTTTAAAGTGATGCGAAAACATGTGGATGCAATCTTCCAGTCTGGTAAACCACGGTTCTGCCTTTAAAATGTAAGTGACTTCTTATTTACCCAAGCGCTGAATGCTATCACGAAGACCAGCTCGCACATGCAAACATAACCCACACACTTGTTATAAGACGAGTCTTTCACACTGAGCAACCATGCAGCTTGGCTGTCTGTACCATCTGAATATGATCATGAAATATATCACCAAAATATGTGATCTGTATTTAATTAGATTTGTGGAGAAACATCGTGTTAGTACATATTGTGGTTTTGGTTAAAATTGAGTATCTTCTTGATTTTTACACCACCAAAAACACAAAGCACAATTTCAAATTCTAATCATTTATACTTATATTAATGAAGTGAACTACCAACACAGACATACTGGTGGGAATCAGCTACACTGATCCATTATCATTTCAAAATGTCAGAAACAGAAGAAGTGTAATACTGACTAATTTGATTTTAAATTAGTCTAATGTAGTTCAGTTTACACAGATGCTAGTGTAACTGCTCTCCTGTAGTTTTTCTCACTTGGTGGGTGTGTGTTTTTCAAGACAAATGTGGCTGTTTGTGGAGAGGATGCTTAAAGGTTAGACATTTTACAGATATATATAAAAGTTTTAATGAGTTAATAGACTCACAGGCCGAAAATAACAAAACAAATAAGGCCAAAATGATGAGTTTATATTCTTTCAACTAATAATTATCTTGTTATGTTCGCTTATTACAGTAGGCTAAAATGTATGGAAACCTGAAGCCTTTCCTTCTTTTGCAGATGCAAGCTTGAGGTGGGTCACCCTCTGTCATCCCTTAGTTATGCTGCAATAGGCTTGGGGTGCTTTGAAATGCACTGAGCATTTCTTTTTCACTCCACCCCACTACTGTATTTAATCATTAGCAGTTATTAAACTCTGGCTTACTCCTGTGTGTCTTTTGTCCTGTCCCTCTGCTCTCTTCTCTTTCCCCTCACCCCCAACGGGTCACGGCAGATCACTTCCCCTCCCTGAGCCTGGTTCTGCCAGAGGTTTCTTCCTGTTATAAAAAGGAGATTTTTCTTCCTACCTTTGCTAAGTGCTTACTCACTGAGGGGGAGTCATCTGATTGTTGGGGGTTCTCTTTAATATTACCTATTACAGTACAGTATAAAGTCCTGTTAGGTGGCTGCTGTTGTAAATTGGTTGTGTATTTATAAGACTGACTTGAGTATAAAAAGGCTCGTGCACATTAATGCTTTCCTCCACCTTGCAGCGCCGGTGGTATCAGTTATTGGCAGGGTGATGATAGGAGGATCTGACTGCCCAGTGCCACTTTAAATCTGGAAGTAACTTTAACGGTCCTAATTTTAAGTGCTATTCTTTGTCAAGCAATTTCAACGTCTGTAGACTGTTTGCGTTTCACTGTGTATTTGAGTCAAAATTACAGCATGTGAAACCGAGTCTCGGTTACACTGCTTGACTGATTGACGCTATGCTGACATGCTGGTTAGCAAAATTGCTCACCTCTCATTCCGACAAACCCTAAATTTATCCTCTATCCCTTCACGTTGGCAAGAGCTGTTTTTGAACATTTTAAGACTTCGACAAAGAGATGTTTTCTGTGAGAGGACTCATATTCTCTCAGATAAACATTTGTGAATTTTCTAGCAAAAGCACAAATCCTAATTTTTAAATCAGAGGCTTGAGCGTTTTGATCAAAGAGGTAGTGAAACAAATTGCATTTAGAATCTTAAAGCTTTTATTTTGCTGTGATGGGTATGATACTCTGAAGTGAAGATTCACACTTCTCTATAAAAAGTGCGTAGGACACCATCTAAGCCATTTGAAGTGTGGTGAGTGGGTAAAATTGTTCCATCTGTGCCACTGTCAAAATAGAGCATGAGATATAGTTTAAACTGTGTGTGTTATTTTAAGCAGACCCAAACAATATAGTCTGTCAACACTGACTTTTGGTTTGGCTTTGCTGTGTTTGCTGTAAATTTGTTTGCAGCACAAACAGTGGTGAAGTACAGTGACAACTCTTTTCATAGCAGCAGTATGAACACGTCAGTGGTTGTGGACAGCGAGGGTAAGGCTGGGGAGCAGATGGCATATTGATCTAGACAGTAACTTCCCAGAGACCTTCAGCCTATGACAGTTGCCACTTGCTTTCCTTTTTGCCAAAATTATCATTTTTTTTTCTGACAAAGACAACGGCCAACAAACACAGCCCAAAGCATGAACCATTGCTCAATAAATTTAAAATGCATTGATTATGTTAAAATATTGTTTTCATCAAACGCACAGCAGTGCATAGAGCCGCTGAAGTTTCTTTGGCAAGCAAAAAAGCTGTGAAGCTGTATGATTTATTTTTTTCTTCTTCTTTTTTTGTTGAAGATTGTTAGAACTGATATAAGTCACATTATGCAGTCCAGAAGCTGAGAATGAAAATCAATTTTTTCCACTGTTAACTGTCTTTCTGTGCAAGATAAATCATCCCACGGTCTTTTCTTAAAATATTGAGAAAAAGCCTGCAGGTCTTGGTCATTGTCTGAAGTCAGCAGCAGCACCAGGCCATATTGTTATTCACATAGTGTGTTCAGCTGCTGAAGACGTTGTCATAGCAACCAGTGGATCTGTTTTGCTGACGTTTATTGAAACCAATCTGCGTGTGTGTGTGTGCGTGCAAGGTGAATCTGATGTCTAATTGATAGAGCTGCTGACCTAAGGGGCTTCTCATCCACACCACCGATGACAGAGTGAATCACAGCGGCGAAACTTCTCCTTTGTTTTCAGGCTTTCCATATCGTTTAAAATCCCAGCGACTAGATTGGGATCATTAATTCTTGAAAAGGAAGATGTCATGGAAGCAGAACAGAGGCCTATTGTCTTCTGCCTGGAGCAGAAATGTGTCTGTGATCTAAAAACCGAATTGCTAAAAAGTACATCAGGGGACAGTTTGATGTCTTGCATAAATTAGCATTTCAAAATGTTTGTTTGGTTCATAATCTTTAAGTGAGCCACTAATCTAGAAAGCATTGCCAAATAGATCTCTTCTGTATACATTTTAATTTGTTGTGTCTGCAGCAATTAGCAGTTAACTGCAGAAATGCATTTTTAATGTAAAAGCCTGTTTTCTTTAGCTCATTGTTGAGAGTAACACTTGAGCACTGATAGCGAGACAGCAGCATTCAACCAACACATCAAGGCACACGTCATATTTATCAAATGTCTAAGATGGAAACTTTTTAGCAGCTTCTTTGACACAAGGTCAAAAAAGGGAAAAACAGCCAAATGCAATATTAAACCTCCAGTCTGTGTGTTCTTGAAAAGTTTTAGTAGTTTAAAGAAGTGAAATGTGTGTGTGGAAAATAAGCATTTTGGCTTAAGTCTGTGCTCTTCTGGTTTTTTTTAGATTTTAAATTTAAAGGGATAATTCCCCACTCAATAAAATATACTAGTGGTGTCAGCGTTAATCTCATTAATACGACGTTAGTGCCATAACAGCATTAACGTGGCAAATCCCCGTTAGCAAGTTATCGCGGATCGGCCCGTGTGAGGGCTGCACGGTGTCAATGCATTAGTGCGGTTAGCTCGTTAGTGCATAAGCGGCGTGCAGCCCTCGCACAGGCCGTCGTGTTAACGAGATTAACGCTGACACCACTAAAATATACATATAAAAAAACAAAGTCTGGATTATCAGGAGTCAACCAAAGATCGATTAACCAGAGTTGATCCATCAAAAGGAAGCATCAACGTTTGAATCTCCTGACCGACTGAAGCCTTTCTGTGTGGAGTCTGCATGTTCTGCCTACGCCAGTCTGGGTTCTCCCTGTGTAATCTGGCTTCTTCCCACTCTCCTTAGGTTAGATTCTAAATTAAATTGTGACTGGTCTTACTCCCTGTATCAGCCCTGTGACAAACTGGCAAACTGCCCATGGTATACCCCACTTTTCAGCCTGTAGCTGCTGGGATATGAGGGTGGAGTGCAAAGTCATCAGCAAACACTAGAAAGCTTGGCTAGCAGGCTTTAAATGGTAAATGGTAAATGGCCTGTATTTATATAGCGCTTTACTAGTCCCTAAGGACCCCAAAGCGCTTTACATATCCAGTCATCCACCCATTCACACACACATTCACACACTGGTGATGGCAAGCTACATTGTAGCCACAGCCACCCTGGGGCACACTGACAGAGGCGAGGCTGCCGGACACTGGCGCCACCTCTGACCACCACCAGTAGGCAACGGGTGAAGTGTCTTGCCCAAGGACACAACGACCGAGACTGTCCAAGCCGGGGCTCGAACCGGCAACCTTCCGATTACAAGGCGAACGCCCAACTCTTGAGCCACGATCGCCCCTGTAAACTGTAAACCGTACTTCTGTGACACACAAACACACGTCTGCTAATTATTGCTATGTAATAGGCTAATAAAATACTAGAATTTCACCCACCAAAAGGTAACCACAAGCTTTGCATATGTGCCTCTTGAATATAATAGAACCAGATATCGTTTGCCTTGCACTGCCCAAAGCAAACAGAAGAAAAAACTTCAGTGACCCTGTCCAACAGCGCCTGCTCTGTAAGCTGTAATGTTAGCTAGCTGCATGCTTCCTTTACCTGGCAATTCTAGTGCAGTGATTTAGGAAAATGTCCCGGAGCAATAATCTTAACTCTGTGTGAAAGTGCGATAGACCCCTTTTGTTATGATGCATTTTATTGAAAGGTGCGACTGGGTGGCCTGTTTGTGCAATCGCCCTTTCACATTCTGATGGTTCTTATATATTTTATTGATGTTGTTTAGTTTGTAACGCTGGTAATTTTAGTGCTAAATCTTCAATATTTCATATTAGAGGTAATATGATTCCGCTTTTATCTGTTTACATGATTAAATTAATTGCTGCACAATATGAAACCGTAAAAGCTCTGAGATTGTTTGTGCTGAAAGAAGAGTGCGGCACACCCAAGGCATCATTTCAGTGTTGCATTGAGACGGTTTTCAGATAATGTTAGCGTTATGACCACTTTTAATTTCTGGCATTATTGCATTGAGTGGGAAATGCGAGCACATCTCTAATGAGAAATGCCATTATACCTTCACAATCTAATCTGTGGCGTTCCATTAACTCTGCGTCATTCAGCATTTGGTGAATATTTTCTTTTCCTATTTGTCCTTTCACCATTTTCTCCTCTGCTTAAGAAGCTCTTAAGCCTCTTAAATGTTCTTATCACTGCTCCTGACAGTGTTTCACCTTAGGGGTTCCCGTAAGGCCTAAGATGCTCTTTGAGTAACTTTTATATTAGCCACAATTTAGTCTTAACTTTCTGGGGAAACTCTGATGAAGCATCATATTTCTATTAGTTCCCCAACTTTTTGTAATATATAGCATAGTGAAAACATCCCGAAATCCCAGAATTATGGGGCAGCGAGCATGCCTTTTGGATGATGGTTTAGGAAATGCATACAGCACTTCAGTTGATTCATTCCTACCTCAGGGTTAACAACAGGTGTGAAATTCTGCTGCACTCCAGATGTAATTCTTCACCTGGCTTCCCTCGTGACACAGTGTGGGTTTGAGACTGATGGCTGTGTGACACAGCCCACTTGTCCCAGATTGTTTTCTGAAACTATAATAGCAACAGCAGTTTACATTTACTGCTCCTCCAGCCTTGAAAGCATGGAGTCAAAGGAGGGAGGGGTTGGGACATTTAAGACACAGTGAATATCTCTATAGGGCTCAGCTGATCATAAGGCATTTGATATGGTTGGAATTTCAAAATTATGGGTATTAATAATGTAGAGAAATGATGGTGGGCAGCCACGCCATTCATAAAAGAGAGTATACGTAGTTTGCTGCAATGCTTAATAGATTTCCTCTCATCTGCATGATGTAAAAATATGCCCAGTTACGAGGATATTATTGAAGAGACACACACACACACGCACAAACACAAACACAAACACTGCATATTTTGTGCTTTTCGACACTAAAATATTATCATATATGTAATTCATCCAGTTTATTAGAAGTGTAAGTCTTGTGTGTTTGCCCGAGTGCTCACAGAGCAACAAAATAATGCATCAACGTCAAGGCGGCTTACTGCCGCGCTGGAGAAGGGTGTATGCTAAAGCCATATTATATTTGTTCCATCCTCCTCAAACACAATACAAAATCAGCTCAGCTTATGAAGAAATGCTGCAGAATAAAAACAAGGTGTTAGACATTACTTTTATTTATCGAAACATTTGCTTCAACACAGTTTCATAGCTTTTGTGTTGTCAGCAACACTTTCGATAACTACTAAACTGTCAGATTTATTTGTGTTTTCGTATGCTGTTGTTAGTGCGAGTCCTGACAGCCAGTTTCAAAACATGTTCCTGTGTTCAGTACTATGGTTTTGATTATAGTCTCGACTTTTCCTTTAACTTAGACCAAACACTTAAAATGTTCATACACTGCAAGTTTTCTGGATATATTTAAGATCAAAGGATACATTGAGCTACAGCATAAAGCTTCCTTGATTGTTATTATTCCATGAACAATGCCTCTAATGCATTCTTAGCCCTTCAACGGCCTTACAAAAAGAAACAAAGTGAATTTGATCAATGGGTCTTTCTTCAACACTTTTCTTTTAAACCCTTTAATTCCTACTTGGGATTTTTATTGTCTTTTTTTAACCATTGACATGAGAGCTATGAAATCCACATAACCCTGTCTGAATTTAATCACAGAGCTCCTATTTTTTTCCTGAGAGAATATGGCAAATTGAATTTGATTGAATGCTGTCGCCCCATTTGAGGTTAGAATAATATTGTGATTTGTTAATCCAGTTGAGCAAGCGAAGCTCACCCGTGTTGAGACTCCATCAACACAAGCATCACGAAGCATAGAGCAATGACGGGGGCAATGCTTTGGCAGGGACTCTTGTCCTTTGCAATTGATTGTAACGGCCGTGATTTATTTTGCTGTTTTCCAAACTGACACTGCTAGCTTTGTTTCCAGTGGGTTTTGAGTTAGTGAAAGATTGTGGTCACGGTTAAAAGAAATCCATGTTGACTGCTGTTAAGAGACGGGACGGAGACAATGGTCTGTTGTGTGAAAGTTGACCCAGTCAAATGCTGTAAAAATATCCTGCCACATAAATCCCAAACTCCCTTCGAGACGGACACTGGTGATCATTGCTGTAACCACGTTAGGTCATTGTCAGGTAAACATAAACATGTATTGTTATAAATTGAGCAAGTAAATCTTGTTGTCATTGTTCTTGTGAAGGCAGTCTCTAACCTTTCTGGAAGGGGATTGTAGAGCAACTTTGTATTTGCTTCATTTCACACTCTTACAAGATGACAAAATGCACCAGGTAATGACATTTTTAGAGGTGAGGTGGTAAATCAAGCCCGCAACCTGCTCGCACAAATGTAGTGCAGATATAATATGGTTGTTGATACACTCGTGACCCTCTATGTATTAAATCATTCACCAGAAAGGTTTTCCGCTTCAGCTAGATATTGCTAAGTGGTTTGTGACTGAAATACAACTTTGACTTAATGCAAGAAGGTGCTCTGCAGAGCAGAAGGACATCTGGTCTGGTCGGGTTTAATTTTGTTTTCTGATTAATTATGCCAGCAAATTAAACCCTACACTATGTTGTTTTCATAACTGCACAAGAGGGATTGGGAGAATTGTAAAGGACTAGTGGCTAAAAAGGAAATGACATAAAGCAGAACCAATACCCTGATGATCTAATAATTGAGATGTCCCATATGGGGTCATTTTGGGGGTGTTACAAGGTTTAATGGACTAGCATAAATGCCGACGTCTGGATTGCAGGATATGGCCCATAAACCATCGGCAAGCCCTCCAATGCCTAGATCAATGAGGAACAAGGCAACACAAGCCCATTAGTGGATCAGTGCAATTTCAAGCTACTGTGAAACACTTTCCAGTGTCTCTCTCCCTCCCTCCTTCATGCGCGCACACACTCACACTCACACCTCGCAAATGGCTAGCTTTATTTATCTACATTGTCAGATCAATCAATAGCTGCTGATTTGATAGCAAAACTACACTGATAATCATCCATCCGCACTAGCACAGAGACACGCCCACACATACATTCGATTCCTTCACTTTTGTCATCACCCAAGAGAACAGCATGTGTGAAGCCATTCAAATGAGCAGTGGTTTATGGGGTTTTTCTGAATTCTTCAGTGAACTATTCTGCGCCTTTTCAAAAGCTTGTCTGATCACAGCTTGAAGGGAAACCTTGACATTATGAATTTTAGTGCATTCTGTGAGGATCAGTAGCAAAAGCTAATAAATCATTTTAGGGAAACAGCAGGATAATTTTTCCTTTCTGTTTTTTCTTCTTTGTGCAATGGCTGTGGGAAAAAAACTGAACAGGAATTATAAATACCAATCTATTACATGAAGAGCTCTTGTGCTTGATTGTCTGCTTTGTCATCTGCGTGCTACGAGATCTTCATTACAACCCACTGAAAGGCCTTAACCTGCATAACCTTCGCAAGTCTGCTCATTCACAGATGTGAATCTCATGCACGGACATTTGCAACATCAGTACAAAATATATGTAATTTGCACGATCACCTTCAAGAGTTTTAACTGCGTTCCCATCTCTTTTTCAAAGACAGCCAAATGAGCCATTGTTGGTCATATAATAACCAACAATGGCACTTGTTGAATTTAGTGTTATCAACAAAATGTATTTGTCTGTAGTTGTGCTTTAGATATAATAAACTGTTTATTTCTTGTTACTCTGTTAGAGTAAACCTGGAGTGCATGATTATATCCTTGGATTATTTTATAAGACAGATGTAAAGTTGTGTTAAATTGGGGTTAGTGCTTGTGTGTGTGTGTGCAATCTTAAGTGAATGGTATTGAATTCATGCCCCTGTTTCCCTGTGCGTTCTTTTATTTGCTGGACAAATACATTGAAATGAGCTGTTTATCCCATGAGCTCTGTATTGGCTTGCTGAGTAGCCCAGAAGCTGGATGTTTAAACAATGTGTAGCTACAGAAATGATTTGTACGCCTCGTCCAACACGTAAACTAATTTAGCCTGATGTTGTTAAGTGGAGATGGAAAAATAAGGCAGGACAAAAGCCAGTAACACAGAACTTGCAAATGTGCTTTCTGCTCACACATCTGCTGAATGTTGCATTCACCAACTGTCTTGTTAATAATAGACTGTGTGCTTAATTTTATTTTATTTTTAGCAGATCTGCCATTTATTTGTGTATTTTATTTATTTGCATGTGTATTAAATAGCTGCAGCAGTGCTTCATGGTTCTGGCTGCTTTGGGGCTGTGCAGGAACTTGCTGATGTTTTTGTAATCTGATCTTTTTATGTATTTATTTATTACCTCTGCCAGTGATCTTTCACTCTGAACTTACAGAGCTGTTGACTTTAGGTCTTTTTTGGATACCAACACTAGTGCCTTCAAAATATAAAATAATATGAAATTAAGAATAAAAAATAATGTTAGGCATTTCCGTATCCACATGGATTGTAATTATGAGTCTTCTTTGCTCTTTTTTTAAATTTCATTGAAATGAAAGTGGTGTGAACAGTGTTCTTAAAGTCAAGTGATCAGTTGATTGCCGATGCGTAACATACCGAGGATTTGTCACATCCTGAGGGGTCCTGGGTTGTGGATGAAATCCAATAGAATGACACTCCCGGCGGTAACAGACGTTCCAGCCATGTATTCCAGCCCTAACCTTAATCCAAACCCTAACCGTAACCACAACCTTAATGGTGTTAGTGTTTTCCAAAGCGATTAAAGTAAAATAAATGCATATGTGTGGATAGAGGCCAAACGGATCTCATGTGTCCTCCTTTTTCCGAACACGTAACATAGGAACCTGTTGGGTGGCCGAAGGCGTAACATACAGACCATTTGTCACATAGTGTAATATGTTACGCTTTGGGAGTGAGAACGTGTTGCAAGTTATCCTCATCGATGATGACTCCGTCTCATGTCCCGTCCTTTTTTTTTCAGTTTTGAAATTTGTTCTCTCAAGTCTTGGCAATTTGGGGACAAAAAATAATTCAACACACATCAAAAAACTTTTTATATGCTTTCCCAAAGGACACTCTTTTGCTTTTCTCCACAAAACAGGATTAGGGTTGGGGCTGCGGTTGTGGGTTGCCAGTGATGAAGACTGTAGGTGTAAACAGTGGTCTCAGACCGGACCTGAACTCTTCTTGTTGTCGGTTGTGTAATTATAGACGTCTGTTAACTTCCTGCCTCCTAATATGGACTTTTGTAGGTCATCCTCTCAATGAAAACTGTAGTAACTCTTAGATTACAATATGATTAGAAAGGATTGCTGACCAAGCTTCAATGTGTGACAAGTTTGGAGTGATATTTGTTGACGGAAAATTGTGTAAACCTGTGTAATATGATGTTTGTGTATTTTCTGCTTTTGAATTTATTTGCAATTTATTGCTTTTCAGGTGACAGTTTGGCTGCTTTAAGTGAAGAATTGATTTTTCAACTGCTTACATTATTAGCACAATGCTCTCAGCTCCCAACAGTGTCTGCACACTTCAGCTTATGTCAAGTGTGTCTAGCCTTTTATCCTTAGTTGTAACTGAAGCTTATTTTAGTGTTTACGGTCACATTTGCTTTTTATCATTTATCACCCTCTTAAACCCACATCT
This sequence comes from Perissodus microlepis, assembly GCF_051167445.1. Taxonomy (NCBI): domain Eukaryota; kingdom Metazoa; phylum Chordata; class Actinopteri; order Cichliformes; family Cichlidae; genus Perissodus; species Perissodus microlepis. The sequence continues at coordinate 25,719,287 of NC_140470.1, read as the reverse complement.
ACTCCTTCCAGTACTTACACTTCAGTTGACATGTCAAAGCCATTAAATGCGTTAAATTCACCTTGCTCTGCTGCTTCTCTCAAAAACCATTGTAAAGCCTCTTCTCCCATTTACAGCACAAGAGAGTTTACTTTTCAAGTTAGACTCTGTAGCATTTTATTTATTGCATATGTCACATGAAGTTACTGGGTTTTTTCCAGAAACTTTTACTTTCTTTAGTCTTAGTTTTGTCATTTTTGCACAAATTCAGATTTTAAAAACATTTTTGTGTGCAGTTCATCCCCAACCAATAGGATGTCTTATCCCAGAGTGGCAGTTTGGTCACACAGACTTCAAGTTAGCACTGCATTTTCTGAAGGCTCAGCTGCTCCATCGATCAGCACTCCCCTTCTTCTTTGCTGTGCTGCTCTTTGAAAAGGTTACATTTCTATGACAAAGTGACTTTGAGAAAAATGAGAATGCTAAGACATGGATAAAAACATGCAGTGGTCACATTTGTGCCAAGGTCTGTAGGCGGTGGTTTGATGGTAACTTATCCAAGAAGAACACTCAAGGTTAAACAGATTCTCTTCCACTGAGTAAAATCTCTGCATGCTTAATGTTTTCTACTCTTAAAAAGACATCAGTGAATTTTTAAAGTCATATCTACAGTGATCTCAAGGATTTTACCAAGTAAATGTCAAAATCACATCATCAAAAGATGCCTTTGATCCAGTTATTACGGTGTGCACACATCCTTCAACACTGATATGAAGAGTGCACCACACATCAGATAGATCCTTGCGCACAGTAAATAATGCCAGCAGCAGAGAAATTTATCTAGTTAGCTTAGATTAGATTCTGAAACACCTTTAACCAAGACAGTGCTGCTACTTCCTGCCTTACATACCGAGGCTTAGTTGCAACATGTAGGCTTACCATTTTAACACACTGGCCCCGTTTTAGCATAATTTTTTCCCCAACAGGATTTAAATGGAAGTCACTTAACTATCTGAAATAGATTCTGCGAGACCGCAGACAAACGCGCTCTGCTGGTGTCAGCTCTGTTACGGGATGTGTAATGGTGGTGACCGAGGTCACGGCGGAGAATCTTGTTGCAGATCAGGCAAGCGCCCCTTGAAACGTGTGTTTAACTTTATGAAAGGGTGTATTTAAATCCAAAGTATATTCTTTTCCTAAACCTAACCAGCAGTTCCTGACTGGACTACCGTCTTCTGGTTAGATGTCATGCGATGGCCATGTGCTCGTCTGTCAGCTGTTATTCTTCCTCATTTGGCAACATGCTTTTCTCCACATCAGAACGAGACCTTCATGCTGAATCTAGTTTGTTAGGAAAAAAGGGAAGAGTCCTGTGCATGAATTTGTATGTGATGAGCTGGGAGTGGAAGGTGTTGACCAATGCCCCGAATTTAGACAATAAGGAAAGTAGTGACATAATAACCTTAACTCAGTATCCACTTACCGGCTTTTCCCTAATCTTGCGATCACATTAAGTCTATGCAAGCACAGGAGGTTTGCCATGTTTTTCATGGAGTCGCCTCGGTGGCTGTTTGGTTCGGTAACTGAATAAGTGTATTCTGCTGTGTTTCATCTCTTAATGGCATCTGCCACGTGGACTTCCTGTACACATTTTTCGTTTCAAATCTTAACTGGCGCTCCATCACATGTGCTAATGCAGTGCATCACATCAATATCTCCATCTGTCAACGCAAACAAAAGCAGGGCTGCAAATGCAGGCAATATTGACTCGGTTCTACCTCTCATTCTCCTGTGTGTTTTTCCTCTCTCTGAATATGGAACAACCAGGATCAATATTTTTCCATTAGCAGCAGCATGGGGATTGTGTGGTTGCATGGCCACAGATGGCCGAGCTGCCAAACAATGGGCAGTGGCTGCAGTCACTTAATTAATTTTAAGATATTAGGTTTAATTCTTTCCTGTAGGACCAAAAGTTGAGGAATGGGATGACCTCATTTTGAGTAAATAAAGAATACAGAATGGAAATGCTACCTGCGTGGAAAGCCTTTTTAACATTTTATCAATAAGGGGATTGTATTGGAGTGTGTAGTCATTCAGTGCACTTTTATATTTGTAATCGGGTGAGACAGGACAGGAAGTCATTAATATTGAAATTCATTAAAAGCTGGAAGAAACATGGAAGCCCCCCCCCAAAAAAACAAACAACAGGAATGTAATACACTCCAGATAATCTCCCACGTTAACACCTTGCTTTTCAGTGGAGCAACCCTGAATAAAAGGAAAACGTGTATACAGGATACTGCAACCATAATACAAGTCAACCATAATTTCTGTTGTGCATTTTAGCTGCCAGCTATAGTTCTTAGCTGTCAACTTTATTCCCCACCATGATCTACTATTCTAGTTTGTGTATAAGCATAATTACAAGAGTTACAAAATATTTTTTGATGGCGTACGTTTGAGTGCACTTCAGAAGTGTTTGCATGCTGTTAGTCAGAGCACTACCAGAAATTGGAGAGGCATACTTGTTTGAGTTTTCACTCAATGTAAGGCTTTATTTTTGTTTTGTTTTTTTTCCCCTCAAATGAGTGTTGTTGCTGATAATGTGACCTTTATGGGCTGCACAAGTGAGTCATCATTCAGATCGGCGTGCAGGTTTATTGCCTTTGTTTTTAAAGGGGTATTGGATTTTGGAATGGAATGATGCGTGGCAGCAAAATAGGCTATTGTGTTTTCCTCAAGAAAGCAAATATGTAAGAGCAGGCCTGTGTGTTGGTTTCAATCCAAAGAGGCATCCGTAGCAACATCCTGATCATATTTTAATCCTCTAAGCAATAATAGAATGACTTTAATTGTCACATCAACCTCTTTATGTACAATCTGGAGCATCCGGTACAGTAAGTAATGTCTTAAAATAATTCTGGCAGATGCAGCGTTGCTTAGAAATGATAGAAGATGCCAGTTTATATTGTGTGTATTCTCTCAAGGTGTAACAAATCCATTTCTGTGACAGTACTAGCATTTCAAAAATCACTACTGATAGTATATTATAGAATTAGTTAAAGATAATTGATACATTATGACACAAAATATTCACTACAGTTTTGTTTTTTACTTTAGTTTGGTCTGAATTAACCACCTGGACTTTAAATTTAAAATGTAATGTGGATAACAGAGATTCATCCTTCACTATCCTCTAACAACTTTATGTATTTACGAGGCATTTGTTTTTGGCACACAAGGAAATGCCAAAAAGCCTTAACCAGCATGTTCATTGAGGAGTTTGGAAACCGGAGGGTGACGAGTTTCTTGAAGAGTGAAGATAATCTGATTAGTAATGTGATACACTGCTGAGGGGGAGGGAGGGACCAGTGTGGCCTTTTGAGGATAGAAAATTGAGGACAAGTCATTTAAGTGGCGTATTATGGGAATGATGGACAATGGGCTCTGAAGAGGGTTTTGTCATTTCTATTTCTGTGATTCTCCACTGGACAGGCAGGCACTTCAGCTGTTTATCTTTATATGAATATTTATGAGGTACATCATCAGACTGGTAAAATTACAAAAGCATAGTTTACATCACATTTCAAATTTATTTCCCTGCCATGTAAAACCCTATCAAGACTTGCACTTGCATCAATAAGTGAATATGTGGGTATGCGATCAATGCCCAGTAAGAGTTCTGGTTTGATTTGATTTTTCCCAAGAGAGAGTGACAGTTGGTGTTTGATCATTTTAAACAACAGGGAATCTTTGTCAGGTGTTTGTTGAGCTGAGCATATTGAATATTTTATTTTTTGGCTCATAATTTTTAATCAGCTTTGCTCAGTGACAGAGGAAGCTGACAGGACAACAGCAGTTTAATCCTACCCAGTGGGGGCTAATAAGTTGTAGCTCTGACCTCCAGTGTATGAACCATCCCTGTGATGGATCTTATCAGCTCTGCACACAAGGCCTACATCCAGCTTTTTCAGCTGTATTTTTTTAATGAAGGTGGTCTGGTTTCAGGTATAAAGTGGGGCAGTCCAAATTATGTTACCACATAGTGGCATCAAAGCATTCTTGTGCTGTTAAGGAATATTCGGAATATGTACATATTTTTTGTAAAAGAAATAAATATTCAGTGCTTGGCTCTTATCAGTTGCAGATTACTGGAGGATTCTTTGTGGCAATAATTAAATAATTTTGACCTGCAAAGAACATTTTGTCATGCTTTTTTCAGAAGTCTAATCTAGAGCCAACTGGCAATATTTCATTCATTTTACTTCCCTTACCTCAAGTGAAATTGCAAAAATACATGTATGTGTGGATTCAAATCTTTTTGAAGAAGTAATTGTTGTTGAACGTTCACACCTGACATTATTGTTTTGTGTGATGAGTCATGGCCCTGTACCATAATCGACCCTCACAGCCTCTCTGTGCAGATCAACATGTTTAGAAGGCTTAAACCAGGTAATAAAGGTCAGCAGTGCTTTGTAGAATTGCAGGATTTGCCTGCAGTCTGTTATCACCATAGACATTGCCTCGAGCAAAAGAGACCTGAATACAGGTTCAGGCTCCTGTGCTGCAGGCTTTGTAGAAGCACGTCTTTTCCAAGTGCCTAGCTAAAGCTAAAAAGTTTTTCTTTGTTGTTTTAATGTTAATATTAAGCACAGGGACTTACTTTAGAAATATTGTCCTAGTCTGTAAAAAAAAACAACAACAACCAACAGTTCTTTTCCAGAGGCCAGTTCTTATTTGAGCGTAGTCTTCTTGGAAAAAGCATCATCTGTTAAGTTATGAAGAGTCTCAGAATCAGTATGATTCTAATAGCTAAAGTCCTTCCTAATGGTTAAAGCGTACTGGATGTGTTTTTGGTTTTTTGAAAATGTTTCACAGATCATTCAAGAAGATTGACAATATTCCACTACAATAAAAAGGTTTTACTGCACAGAGACAACTGCATTTATAGAGTAGTTGAAGTTTTAAACCCGTTTGGTATTTTCAGTTGAGCTCATGCTCTTGGCTGGTTGGTTTAAAATGCCTTTTATGTTTGAAGGCCACTAAATCACACAAAGAGTTTGATCGTGCATTAGACTGCAGTAATGACTGTATGCGTGCCAGACTTTATACATTCAACAGCATCTCCAGATTCTATTCTTTGACGTGACTTTGTGAGTTCTGTCATTTCATGTAGACTAACAGCTTAGTGAATACTCTGAAAGCATAAACGTATTTCAGTGAATAAATGTTCAAGTCAGAAGTTGGTGTGGCTGAAAAAAAGGTACTGTGCAGTGTGTGCCTACTGTAAAGGACAAATCACCTGTGATTTATGCTGATTGCTCCAACCTCAGCAGCCTTGTCTAAAAATTTAAATTGCCTAGCTCCATTTGCTGAGAACAGTGACAAGGTACAGTAAACCCAAACCCCAGGGCACACTTGGCTTGTATAAAACGTTTGCCTTTGGATATTGTCTCCTTTTGAATCGGAAATCCCCAAAATATTCAAATGAAAGTATAATTGGGCAAAGTGAATATTTTTCAGATTTATGCAAGACATCGTCCCACAGCTTCTTACAGCAAAGGTCTAAAATGCATGTTTCCAGCCATGTGTGTAGCAGGTTACCACAATGAGATGTTGCTAAAAGTGTACCATTTTCATATTCATCCATATTCATATATCTTTGGAGGTATATAGTGTGCAGTAAAGGAAAGCAAAACTTTTGAACTTGTATTCCAAATATGATATTTAAATCAAATATGAGATGCATTGTCGGGGCCATTTATGAAATATTGTGTTTTCTTTTACAGTAATAGAAACATTTTATTGTTTTTGTCTGTATATGCACTTTGTGGTGTCTGTTAGAAACTGACTGACATTGGTTGTGACAGTATTATTGTCTGAAAATGGCAGAAATGCTTCTGTGGTGCAGGCCCTGCCACGTGGGAAAAATTCTTTAGGACCCGGAGCTGTTTGAGTAATGTGATACGTCCAAACTATTATATATAACATGTGAAGACCAGTGTTGTTTCCCTATTTCAAAACCATAGCCTTCACTGGACAGTGTTAAAACATGAATATACTAGATAACTATTTTGACACAGAATAAATAAACCCTCAACAATGTTTTCATATTTGAAAGTTTACCCAGAATGCACTTTTCTCTTCTGAAAACAGATAAAACATCAACGTACTACTGCTTGCTTCTGTTATAAACGTTTGTTGGTGAAGTTTTGCTATTAACAATATCTGTCACATGATAATGATCCTCAAAGTTGATTATAGAAATAAAATGTGCTGAATAAAAATGAGGTTTTGGCTTTAGATCGTTACTTCGTGGGGTAGATAACAGAACTCAGTGTGTTGTTGAGAGCATATTTCTCCTATATTGGCTTCCCTTCATTGGCTCCCCGTTAAATCCAGAATTGAATTCCGAATCCTGCTCCTCACATACAAGGTCTTAAATAATCAGGCCCCATCTTATCTTAATGATCTTGTAGTACCACATCACCCTATTAGAGCACTTTGCTCTCACACTGCAGGCTTACTTGTTGTTCTTGGAGTATTTAAAAGTAGAATGTGAGGCAGAGCCTTCAGCTTTCAGGCCACTCTTCTATGGAAGCAGCTTCCAGTTTGGATTTGGGAGACAGACACTATCTCTACGTTTATGATTAGGCTTAAAACTTTCCTTTTTGCTAAAGCATATAGTTAGGGCTGGACCAGGTGACCCTGAATCCTTTCTTAGTTATGCTGCAATAGGCATAGGCTGCTGGGGGATTCCCATGATGCATTGAGTATTTCTTCTTCAGTCACCTTTCTCACTCACTTTGTGTTAACAGACCTCTCTGCATTGAATCATACTTGTTATTAATCTCTTCCACAGCATGTCTTTTATCCTGTCTTCCGTCTCTCACCCCAACCGGTCGCAGCAGATGGCTCCGCCCCTCCCTCAGCCTGATTCTGCTGGAGGTTTCTTCCTGTTAAAAGGGAGATTTCCCTTCCCGCTGTCACCAAATATGATTGTTGGGTTTTTCTCTGTATGTATGATTGTAGGTTCTACCTAAAAATATAAAGCGCCTTGAGGCGACAGTTGTTGTGATTCGGCGCTGTATGAATTGAATGGAATTGTTCATTTCTGACAGTTAATGTCCTTTAACCTTATGAAGGCTCAACAATTCTAGAAAGATAGAATTGGTAACATGCAGGAAATAAACCAGAAGGTTTTGTTACTTGTTACTAATTGACCTGATGAAAATATTTCTTTACAATGTATAGGTCTAGAGATCTGACATGTTATCAAAGCCATTTAGGTTCACCCAACATGCTGTTTTTATTCTTGTTGAGATCTATGAACTATTTTCAGCTGTAGTTTGTGAAATTATTGGGATCGATCAGCTGCTTAACAGATAATTTCCTGATTTAGTGCCATAACTCAGTGAAAATTATAATTTACAAATGTGCATCGAGTGACAATGCTCTGCTGTCTACAACAATTATAAGATTTTCAAGGCTTAATTAAGGCTTTTGGTACAGAAGGGGTGAGAATCTTTTAATAGGGACAACACTTGATTTTCCAGTCCCCGGATACTGGTACATGGTGGCAGTGAAGAAGTCTGAGCATCTTTTCAGATGCAGTGTGTTGATGCAAATACATGCTGGCATTTGCTGACAATGGAAAAATCAGGCTCTAATGTTGGCTTGATGAGCCGCCCTGGGGGAAAAAAAAATAAAAAATGGGGGAGAGCTCGCAAAGTGGATTCACCAATGCAAGCTGTGGCTGCACACTCTCTGTTCATCACCCCGGGAAAGCATGATTATCTTCCTCTTACTCAACCCCCTCCCGCACCCCCCAGGTCTCAATTAAAGTTTGTCACTGAAATGAGCGCAAATGGGCATCTGCCAGTTTTAGAAAGCTGCATTTCAGCGATCTGGTGTGAAAATAAATGTTATGTTCTCTGTTCTCTTCCTGTCTCTGGGGATTTATTTTCATGATTTGATCACATTGTGTAAGATGAGGGTTTGTTGAAATTACATCTAAACATTAAAGGCGATTTGGCGACATAGCCGATAGTGTCAATAGTGCCATGTTTAATTGGTGGCCCTCTCGTCAGTTGTGCTAAATCCTTGGTGTAAAATCTGAAAATTATATTTCTGTGCAAAACTCTTAGGCCAACCTATATTTTGCTTGGAAAATGGGAAACGGGTGCTGTGATTTATTCATTTATTAAAACATCTGCAATAGTAAATGGAAACAGAATATAAGGCAAAAAACAGTTCTAACAGGCTTTAAAGTCAATATTTGGTATGATCAAATTTATTCTTCAACATAGCCTGAACACTCTTAGGTAAGCTATCTTGCCATTTCTTTAGGTAGTCTTCAGGAAGTATTTGTCAGGCTTCTTGAAGGACAATGGAAGCTCTTCTTCGGATTCTGGCTGCCTTTTGTTCCATTCTCTGTCAAGATGGTCCAACATTGGGGTGGCCAATCTACCCAGATACGAAGGCTACTCGAAAGCCTACTACCAATTAAGCATATTAGGGGATGTGCATCTCTGTAATGAGAAGGGGTGTGGTCTAATGACATCAACACCCTATATCAGGTGTGCATAATTATTAGGCAACTTCCTTTCCTTTGGCAAAATGGGTCAAAAGAAGGACTTGACAGGCTCAGAAAAGTCAAAAATAGTGAGATATCTTGCAGAGGGATGCAGCAGTCTCAAAATTGCAAAGCTTCTGAAGCGTGATCATCGAACAATCAAGCGTTTCATTCAAAATAGTCAACAGGGTCGCAAGACGCGTGTGGAAAAACCAAGGCGCAAAATAACTGCCCATGAACTGAGAAAAGTCAAGCGTGCAGCTGCCAAGATGCCACTTGCCACCAGTTTGGCCATATTTCAGAGCTGCAACATCACTGGAGTGCCCAAAAGCACAAGGTGTGCAATACTCAGAGACATGGCCAAGGTAAGAAAGGCTGAAAGACGACCACCACTGAACAAGACACACAAGCTGAAACGTCAAGACTGGGCCAAGAAATATCTCAAGACTGATTTTTCTAAGGTTTTATGGACTGATGAAATGAGAGTGAGTCTTGATGGGCCAGATGGATGGGCCCGTGGCTGGATTGGTAAAGGGCAGAGAGCTCCAGTCCGACTCAGACGCCAGCAAGGTGGAGGTGGAGTACTGGTTTGGGCTGGTATCATCAAAGATGAGCTTGTGGGGCCTTTTCGGGTTGAGGATGGAGTCAAGCTCAACTCCCAGTCCTACTGCCAGTTTCTGGAAGACACCTTCTTCAAGCAGTGGTACAGGAAGAAGTCTGCATCCTTCAAGAAAAACATGATTTTCATGCAGGACAATGCTCCATCACACGCGTCCAAGTACTCCACAGCGTGGCTGGCAAGAAAGGGTATAAAAGAAGAAAAACTAATGACATGGCCTCCTTGTTCACCTGATCTGAACCCCATTGAGAACCTGTGGTCCATCATCAAATGTGAGATTTACAAGGAGGGAAAACAGTACACCTCTCTGAACAGTGTCTGGGAGGCTGTGGTTGCTGCTGCACGCAATGTTGATGGTGAACAGATCAAAACACTGACAGAATCCATGGATGGCAGGCTTTTGAGTGTCCTTGCAAAGAAAGGTGGCTATATTGGTCGCTGATTTGTTTTTGTTTTGTTTTTGAATGTCAGAAATGTATATTTGTGAATGTGGAGATGTTATATTGGTGTCACTGGTAAAAATAAATAATTGAAATGGGTATATATTTGTTTTTTGTTAAGTTGCCTAATAATTATGCACAGTAATAGTCACCTGCACACACAGATATCCCCCTAAAATAACTAAAACTAAAAACAAACTAAAAACTACTTCCAAAAACATTCAGCTTTGATATTAATGAGTTTTTTGGGTTCATTGAACATGGTTGTTGTTCAATAATAAAATTATTCCTCAAAAATACAACTTGCCTAATAATTCTGCACTCCCTGTATGCTTTTACTATCTTGGCAGTGTTTTACACTGTAGGCTATATGCTTCTCCTCTCCTGACCTCCTCTGTACACGTTGAAGAGTTTATAGCAAAAATGGAAGGGACAGATGCATCTCTCAGGTCCTGTGCAAGGTCATTGCCAGACACGACTTTCAGATACCATTCATCTTCTGTAGATAGTTGTTTTAGACCTTGCTACTTCTTTTTCTTTTTGTCCTACACTTGTCCACTTTTCTCAAATTCTTTGAGGTCACACTTCACACTATACTTAGATATGCCAAATTGTGGACACAGAGCAGGCTGTAAAAGAAGCACCTGGCAGCAGCTGTATTCACCAATACGTGAGCAAGCTAAAAGACCAGATGACGGCAGACAGAAATGAGGCATTTTAAACACTGAAAATGCGTGTTCAAATCACGTCGGGGTCACCAATGTGGAGGTAAACACAGACGACACGAGAGCTCTCGATTAACACTGCTCGTTTATTGCTCATCACCACACAACTGAACACTTTCCCTCCAAAACACAGCAACAACACTTCCTGAGAACTGGGTGTGAGTGGAGCCCTCCAGTGGTCCACCACAGTGGCAGCATTACCAAACAAGACACCCCAATGGGGAGGGCCCAAAGCTCAAAAGATGAGTCATGGTTAAAAAGAAGGCTTCGAGGAATTCTGTAATGTGGAGATATTTTTACTATTTAAAGTCTGACAAAGAAATAGAGCAGAATGCATACTGCATAAACCACGTTTCCACAAAGGCAGGTAAGGCAGGTAATACCATGACAAGACATGATTTTAGTCAGCACAAATGAAAATGTTGGATTTACGCAGATAATTAGGGTCACTGACCCTCTTTACCAGCTCCCTGCCCAAACATTTCTCTCTGATGCCCCTTTTTCAGCTATACACTGAGTGTAGACAGACAGTTGAACAGCTGTGTCAAACTTTGCTACCACATCAGATTCTTGGACAAATTTAAAGAAGTGATTGGTGGCATAAGACTTTTGCACAGTACCTATATCTTTGATGTTGCTAATACTTGCATCAAAGAAGTCATTGAGAGCACCATATAATCAGCGTATAAATGCAGACATGGTCTAATATATAAATTTTTAAACTAAATTAGAGTGTTCCCTAGGCTCGGCTTTGGCAGCCACTACAGGAGATGAAAATACCAGGTTAATACGACCATCTGTTAAAATACATTTCTGGGAGACTCTTTTTTTTTTTTTCACGACAGACGTCTGTTCCTTTAATGCCCTCATATTATAAAAACAGATCCCCTTAATTAGAAACAGTTCATGGAAACTGGATTGCAGCCTTCTTAAATTTAACCTCCAATGATCAGACCCTAATCTCTGAGACAGAGATCGGCTGTTATTGGTCAGGAAATGTATGTAGGTGTGTGCATCTCCATGTATTGTGTGTGTGCATACTTCCCAGCAACATTTATTTTAAAAGGTGGGTTGGATGGTCTTTGAATCCTGCTGCTAAGAACACATGTAGTCCATGTGTGGTGTGTTTATTTGCCATCTCTGGTGCCCCTCAAGATCCCAAAGTCTCACTTTGCCTTGTCCAATGTTTATCTTAGTTTAGGGGTTCAGCTCAGCCTTTATTCTATACACTATACATACTATTGAGAAAGACTCCTCTGTTATAGTTAGAAACAGACACATCTGGCTGAAAACTGCAAATACTAGAGCCCTTCAAAATTTTGGGGGTCAAATTTGAGGGAAAAGTGAAAGATTCAGTTACACGTTCATCCTTTGAAAAACAAGTATGTGTTTGCTTGAACTGGTTACAGTATTTGGTGAAATAGTCCAGAATGCAGCTACAGAATGATTAAAAGACCACCTCTGAGTAGAGGACAGGTTTTAAGTCTCTCTCCATACGACCACTAGTTTGACCGCGATTAAGTCACATTATGAGCCAGTCAACCCGCATAATCTAAATACTTGGAAATATGTTTGCTGGAAATGAACAAAAACTTTGGACCACAGAGAAAGTTCTGAAACTACCAAAACTGGATCAGGAAAAAATACAGTTTGTTCAGTTGGGACATCTGCAGAATTACACAGAGGTATTTAGGGGTGATGGGGTATGACTTTAGAAGGTCTCACATTACTGATTTTCCCTCCATTGCTGCTCTTCTAAGCAGTTTTCAGGATGGAAACCAACAGCTGCTTTCGCCAGCTTTGCACGCTTGTGGCCCCACACAGCAGTGAGACAGAACAGAAGAATTTCTGACTCAAACGGCCAAAAATCCTGCAAGTTGTCAGTTACTGTAACTGCATGCTCACACAGGCAGTTAGTCATGCAGATATCAAAGGATGCCAAAAGGGGGGGGGCAGACTAAGGACTAGTCCAACTTTCTCTGGGCAAAGTGCTTAGTCACTGTTGATTAGGAAGAACTCACTATGAAGATTCAATTCATCATGTGCGGGGAAGCAACCATGCTGACACAAGGACTTGTCACACAGTTGTCTGGTGCGTATCCACTGTGTGACAGTATTGTTTAACAACTCTTCATACTGAAAGTTAAATGGCTGAGTAGTTTTCATACAATTAATTTCTTTAATAAGTTTTGGAAAAGGGTCAGGGTTGAGGTTAAAAGAGGTCATTTGCTGACTGCTAGTATGATTTGACCACGAGAGGTATCTTTCAAGTAGAATGCAAACTTGACTTTGTTTGGTTTTTATTTTTTCCCTTATTGGAGTTTCTTATACCTACATAGAAAATGTAACTCACTGCCTCAGTCAGTCATTTCTTCAACATTAAGGCTATCAGAGTCCAGTCTAAGATGTTAAGCTCTTTTAGACATTATAATCTACTTCATATATTTAAATATAATTATTCTCATTTTGTACTTCAGTTGTAACTAAACTCCCAACACTTCCTTCTCAGTTCATGAATTTTCAGTGTTAATTTTTACAAGAACTTTATCTCCACTTTCCTGTTTCAAAGAAAAATAAATCTTGTGTGCCTCAAAATAACTCAGCGCTCCAGTCATAATATTGTCAGACTAAGTTTGGACAGAGTTCTCCCGGAAATTAGGAACACACTCAGAGAAAGACGGCTGTATTTTCTTGTCCATATGCTCTCACCCAAGGCATTTTAAGAACACGCATGAGGAGACTTTGAAGAGCTCTGCAGCACCAAAGCTAGGATAGTATTGTGATTTCTAACAGCTTTCTTAGCTTTGCTTTTACATACAGACAGATGTTGAATTTAGAAGCTGTTCTCAACCAGTGCTTTGAATGAAGGGTGAAAACTTGAATTTACCCTCCCAAGTCGAAGGAACCAATAATCCTTAAAGCAGCAGAAGAGGTAGAAGAGAAATTACATCTGGAATACTTCAGCTTACATAGAATTTTCCCTTTTGCCTGCCTTCTGCTGTGTTGACTTTTCCAGTCATGGAGGAAAAAAGAGTGCGATCTGGAAGTCTGAGGGTTCTACGTGGTTACCGCAAGTGGTCAAAGGTTTCAGCCAGAGACAGCGCTCTCATCGCCATGCTATGTACATTTGCATAGCCAAAACCCATATGAAGAACCATCAGTCAGCATTAACGATACCTTCCCAATAGCTAAGGCATTCCTGGGCTCTTAAAGTGGTAGTAGGTATGACGTGTCTTCAAAACAAAAGCTCACTTGAATTTCACAAGAATAATAAGGTCCAGAATGTCACCTTTGCAGTGGAGTGATCAGCTGGATCGCTTCCACTTGGACCAAAAGTTGGGTTTTGCTTCTGGTTCTCTTAGTGTAACCATCCAGACACGCAAGACTCTCGACGACAGCTGGACTGATCTGGCCGATTGATTGTGACATTAGTTTGCTCACGAAGGCCAGTGCTGAAGGCAGATTCTTAGTGTGTTATGTTGAAGTTTCATGTGCTGGAGTGGGACAGCAGCAATTACCAAAAAAAGGTCGAACTTGAGTTTGCTTTATGTCAAATATTAAAAAGCTTTGCCAAGTAACACAGAAAAGAAAAGCAAGTCAAAGTGGACAATAACATAATTGTAAAATGGGAAGAAGCCAATGTGCCACTGACTCAGAAACCAATGGCTTCATTTCTTTCCTTTCTGACTCTAATAAAGACATATTTACAAAATTAACTTTAACTACCAATTAAGTTAGTTTAATCAATTTCTAGCCACAGCACAAAAAAGCTGTGATCCATTTGCTCTTATACTTCCATACAAGCAGACTTCCTTTTTAGCAACCACCACAGGACGTAACCAGTGTTGGCTCTTACATAGAACTCAGGTTCAGTCCCTCTTCACACTCAGAAGCTATGTTTATCTTTTATATCGTCTATGAATAACACAAGGTCAACTGGACAAAACAGTCAGGTGTTTTGTCACAAGGGATGTTGGGTAGTATTTCAGTGGGTGTTGAACCAACTACCAGCCTAAAGCTGAGACCTTGCTCCCTTGCTTTGTCTGAGAGGGTATTAAAGTTTCCATCTAAGGCTTTAAATCACACTCCTGGTATCAGCCATGATACCAGCATGTTTGTCCTGCCTGGCGCTGTGTATAAATAAAGAGACTATCGTACTCAAGGAAGTTAGCCACTATAGAATAAGTGTATGCAAAATTTGCACTGATATCATAGACCATTTAATTTTGTCCATTAAACATCAACACTATAAATGCAGCCACCTGAAGAAAAACAGTGATTCTCCCTGAGGCAGATCAAAATTCTTCTGAGATATGGACCTTGAATCTTGGTCACCACCTGCCTGCTAAATTGCATGGGTCTTACAATCCTTGCAGAGTATCTTTAGAGCAGAATTCCCAGTAGCCTATCTGAATCTGAATTATGTGCTTCTAGTCATACACAATGAATATGCAACAACCTAATGGCTTGCAAATGAGAGGAAAGTCTGGAAGACTGCCATAACAGAAATAACTACTAAAACTTTTGCCATCTCCTGTTTTCTTATCATCGGCTCAAGCAGGCTCTGAATTTAGCATCCTATTCAGAGCATATTTATTTTACCTTGACAAGACGGCTGGGCTGGCACCAGCTTCATTGCAAGATGCTTCGTAATTAGGTTGTATTTACATGTATTTACAAAGCAGAGCTATAACTGAAATGAGACCAGCGTACAATCGCACAGCCACATTCCATGCTGATAATTAGAAAACTTCTCAGAGGATAGGTTTGCTGCTTTTCTGCCTATTCAAATGATCATTTTTAAGGCTGCGCCCAGAAGAACACTATTGTTTCTGTTGCTAAAAGTGATAACGTGCTCACTTTCCTTCAGAGAAGGCCGGTCGTTGCATTGAAAACTGGGTGACGCGCAGTGATAAATGATGTGAATCAACATTTCAATAAGGACTGAGGTGGAAAATAGTCAACCTATCATTTAAATCAGCTTAAGCGGTCGTGTGATCTTTCGTCATGTTCCATATTTTCTTTCCCAGGAATGACCAGCTTACATTTGCAATGCAATTTGAGGTGTGTGTAGTACATCATTTGTCTGGTCCTTGTGTTGCTGGCTGATATTGCTGTGTTTAAATCCCAACATATTGCCTTGACAACATCATACCAGAGATATATTACACAGTCATTGACTGAGTGTGTTACCCCTGGCCCCACCATGTCCTTGATGGCCCTACCCTTCCTTAAACTGTAATTTATTTGTTGTTCACTTGTCACTTTTGTTTGTCATCAACAATGCATTTTACCTCGAGCAATAGCTCATCCATTTAGCATTACTTAAGTAAGAAAGATGTTAGCTGGGGAGAGTAATCCCTTCATGCACAGGATGAAATGGTTTTCAGAAAAATAGGGGCTATTGTGCTGATAAATATGGATGATATAAAATAGATTAAACCGTGCTTTCAACAGAAGGGAGTGAGGGAGGCTGTTCACGAGGAACAACAAAGACACTACAGAGGTTTTCGAATGCCCTGTTTCTGCTTACAGGTTTCCCAACTTATATTTTCATGTCAGTTACATTTGAATTTTTATTGCAGCCAATCAATAACTCCACATGCAGATTTTAGGCATTTTCTAGGTAGCTATAGCTTTCATAAAACACCCTGTTTATGTTTTGACAGCAGAATTGAAAAGAATTTGTCTGTTGTCTTAACCACACTTTAAATTTGTATCATAAGTGAACATTTCTTTTGCAGTGGAGAAACCCCCCTAACTAGCCCTTCTGTTTCTTAAACAAACACATTAACAATGTACACTCTTAGAAGCATGAATGTTCTACTAGATTGTAAGAAGACTATGACACAATTTATGTGCAAAGTTTACATTTTTAAGGCAAAAAGAGACTCTTGGAGTGCCCAGAATAAACATTAGTGTAGTGACTTACATCATCCTGCTGTATTAGGTCATTTATATGTTAATGGACATGAATTTCTAGTGCCTGGATTCAGGAACTGAAGGTTACATATAACCACTGTGTAGGTAAGTAACATATGTCATTTAGAGTCTGTAGGTATACCTGAACCTTGAAGAGCCATCCGCAATTAATCATGAATCTGACGTTAAAGCAGTAGAAGACCAGATTGATTTAAGTCACTCTGTCATTCCAAAAATGACAACCTGCGAGCTGAAATAAAAATAAAAGAAAAAATGTTTCAATTAGTGAAGCAAAATTAAATAAAAGTGCTTTGTGCTTTTCACAGGTGGGCTATTAGATCATGCTTTCAAATAAAATAGCTTACACAGGAATCGACTGGTCACTTTTAATTCCAATTTGTACTTGACATTTAGGTTTCTTCCACCTAATTCTGATCTATTATACTACATCTAATAGAGGATACAGTCTGCTATAGGTTTTCCTCCAGGTTTGTGTTTCTAGTCTGTGGTAATCAAATTAGATGTACTAATGCAGTGTGTGTGGTAGCAGCCATGTTAGCAACAACAAAGGTACCTTCTAGAGCCCCACCAATAAAGAATTTTTAAGATCACTAATACTTGGTGATTTTAATAATATAATATATTGGACAATGTTTAAAAAAATGAAAAAGAAACAGATTTACCTAACATGTGTCATGTGTAGTTATGAGCCCTTACTAAGATAATATGATGGTGTAGTTTAAAAGTAATCTTTTACTGTTACAATAAGTTGGACTTCCAGCACTATACTTTATTGCACTGTTCCACTCTCTGTGTACTATTGTATTTATGTATTCTTATTCTTCTCTATATCTCATTCTATTTCTATTCAAGTGCAGTACTGTTGTACTTATTCTTAATGTACCTTATTTCTGTATAGTTGTATATTTGAATTATTATTTTTACAGTTAGCACCTTTGATCTAGGAGGACGATATTTCATCCCACTGTATACTTGAGTTTTTCTTGTCAACCCAACAATATACACTCGACTTGACTACTTGGGTTGCTCATTTACGCTGTCCTCGGGTCAGCTGCTTGAAGGGCGTTTCTCCCGTCTCTTCCTTACTCTTTAAATTTTCAGTATGATTACAGATACCAATATATCAGAAAATAGCTAGTATAATGACATCATTCACAACTCAATCATAAGAGCCTGTAATGCTGTCTGACCAAAATCGCTCATTCACACTACTCACCTCTGAGTTGACTTATGCCATGTTTGAAGTTGGTCGCATGAATGTTTCTCGAGGTGGGAGCAAAAGCAGAAAGACTGAGAGACTTTCTTGACTATTATTTCTGTGTGTTAATTCTAATCCTTTGTCGCTTCCCTTGTGTCTTCAATATGTGCTACATAGTCTTTCATTTTGATGGATTTTTGTTTTAGGATTCGCCTTGCAAATCCATTCATGAGTATAACTGAGTGAGATGGCCCAAGAGGACCCTGAGAGGAAGTGATAAACTTGGCTGTTGTTTGACAGCATCCAAGGGTGAATAACATGTCCTCATCACATCAGGCAGCTACTTCTGCTGCTTCCCAGTTTGTCATGAAAGCACTTGTCTGATTTTTACGGAAGAGAGGCCCAGCAGGGCGAGAGCAGAGACGTACTGTAAATTCACCCAGGCGATGCTTGTGTTCGCCTTAGGAATGTAGAGTTGACACCCACATCACGCCCACCCTCCACAGCCAGCCTGATGCCTTGGGAAAGCCCATTTGTCAGTTGTAATCTTTAATAACCATAGCTATTACTGTATACTGCAGAACAAATGGGACTTGTTATTATTCATGCAGATCATAATCAGACTTATACTAAGAACGGGTTGACATCTACATGGCCTGTGGGAAGACTGACTGTCCTTTAATGTAATCATCTGTAATTGACACTAACAGTAAAGGTTCTTCTACAATGAAGAAGAGCAAAGGCAGAGACAAATGTTCTTGAAGTGAAATAATTTCTGCTGTTTTAACTTAATGTTTTAAACACAGAGTTGAAATGTCAGAATACTTCTGTCGAAAACAGAAAGTTGAAGGGGAATACTTCAATACTTAAGCAGCACTAGTCGCATCTAGGATGTGATCAGCATCGAAATAGTCGTATGTATTTGTAACCAGAAATACATCAAATAGAGATGTGGCGCATTAGAATTACACCACGTTTATGCGCTCTCTTATTGCAGGCTGCGGGTTGGACACGTTGGTCAGTATTATATGTTGTTTATCTGTAACTGACATTTTATTGTACAGACTGTGACTCTGTGATATCAAAAATTCGAGCAAGTTTGACAGTTTTAGCCTTCACTTTTCTCTTCTACATAAATTAGTTTTGTCTGAGAGTTTCTAAACACGTGTGCGACTGTTTTGACTGCTCACTTTTATTGCCCTGTCAGGCTTCCCCACCTGACAAGTAATTACCTTCTCAGCATCGGCAAATAGAAATATACCCACAGAAATACTGTTTTCTTTATGCATCAGGTTAAAAACACAGGAAATCTAATCTCAGAGCTTGATAATAAGCGATTTACATTACTATTACCATAATAGTAGAATAATTTGTTTCCTGTTAAACAGTTTATAACACTGAGAAATTCAAAGAAAATTAAAAATGGTTTTCTCTGCGCAGGTGAAAAGTGATCTCTGTTTAGCCATTGGGCTTCAAGATTCCTGAATAGTGCCCCATTATATAAAGCCCAGTGTCCCTTGGAAGTAAGAGGGAGGGAAGGAGAAACCTGACGTGAAGTGAAAGACTCTTATCAGTGCTTTTATTAGTGCAGTGGGTACTGCTCAGCTGCTCTGACCAGCCTGCTGCCGCTGCAGTGGGGACTCAGAGAGAGACTTCTGGTATGAACATGATTCTTTCCTCAGCACCGCTGTAATAAATGGGGATTCAGCAGTCATCGAAGCTACTCTTGAACATACACTTGCTCTCTCCAATGTCATAAAGCCGTTTCTCAGAAATGTCTAGCAGGGTGAGAACATATGCTTGTGTCGTCACCCTGTCGCAATGCAGCCATTTGCTGGTCCTGTCAACCATCATAAATAGTCTGTAAGGACATCAGTACAGCCTACAGCGTGGCTCTATATCACATCCTCAGCAGCTCGCAAATCACTCGCTAATTATCCCACCGGGCTATTTTAAATACCTTTTTCCATAGCAGTCTTCCATGTGCGTGTATCTATGTATACATGCTTGACAAAAGCACACATGCACACATAGACACAGTATGATATTTTTAATAACCGGTAAGTGATCAGCTGAACCGGGCAGACTTCAGTGAATTTCCAGGGATTATAGTGGCAGTCACTGGGCCCTGGTGCGTTAAAACAGGTGTTATTTCTGTACTGGAAAAACCAAGAGTCTTCTTGGTTACCAGACACAGCATTTCACATTATGGTTTTTCTTTTTTTTTTTTTAAACAAAGTTTCATATTTTACTTGCAAAAAATGCTAACTAAGAACACTTACTGCCTTCCTCAGGAGGACCATGAGAATAAGGGAGTAGCAGTAATGCACTATTAGGCAGGGTGCCCTACATCATATTTCACACTCGGAGAAATATTCTCTTTATTAGAATGCCAATACATCCCACTTTAACAGGACTCAGAGGACGTTTGTTGTATATCAAAATGAGATGGAAGACTGGTTCATTGCCCGAAATATGGGTCCTGCTACATTTAAAGATACAGTACTTACCAGAGATTTCACTTTATTTTTTTGAGTTATTAAAAAAAGTAAGCAAAAATATCCTTAAAAGTTTTACTAGGTTTAATTAGGGGAGAATTTCAAAGAATAAGTGCTGAGGAAATCTAATAAGAGATGTGGTAATTTGCTTTTACTTTATTTAATCTACTGTGTACCTATTAATCATCTTAAAAGGGTCATTTAGAAAGTTGCATTTTAGCGAATTTTTACAATTGAATTACTTGTGATAATTTTACTGGCTTTAGTAATCCAGCTCGGAATTAGTGCACATACGTTCAGCTCTGGGTTGGTTACATCCCTCTGCACACAATTATATTAGAGTTTTTTCCTGACTTGCATGACACGTGCTGGTGAAAGCACAGGGGTTGCTTTCTGCTGACCCAAATTCCAATAGGTCACTTTGGATGAGGTTCAACTCAGCTGACTATGATATTAGGCAGAAAACAGGGTTTAGATTCAAACTTATAAGTGACATTGTAATCATAAACCATTCCCATCGTAAATCATGTTTTATTTTGAAGCTCAGAGTCTAAAGAGCAAATGCTGTGAGTTAAGTACTCTATGCTCCCTGAGACAGGAGGAAAGTAAAGCTGAACGAACCATAGGTTTTATTTCCTAATTTTCTACCACTGTCACAATTACTGTAGCATTACAGCAAATTTAATGATAATTTGTTAGTCATACAAGCAAAAACCCAGGCCTTGGGCACTCTTCCAAACACTTCATTCCAAATTAAACAAAATTTTATTGCGAATAGCAGCTTTGATGAGAGTTACGTTGCAGATGGGTGACGTACATTAACTCTGACACGTGCAAATAAGGGAATATATCATTGCATTAGCCGGGGGATGATTAAATGAACATAATATATAAGAAATTGGATTAATAGTACATCTTTCTTAGAAACGCATAGATGTTAACAATTTTCATATGTCATGCGTGACTTTCATTCAGATTGCACCCCCCCATTAAGGAAAAGATGGACTATATATATATATATATATATATATATATATATATATATATATATATATATATATATATATATATATATATATACGATCATTAAAGTAATATAGTGTACAAGGCTCACAAGTGCTCACTGGTTTTCACTTTATTTATCAGTTGCACACACAGAGACAGTCTCCTCTCAGTCCAGACCTCAGTCTCTCTTCTCCCCCTTTCTTCACTATAAAAAGAAGGAGAAACCGTCATCAGTCCAATTGCCACCATATGTGGCCTCACCTGCCTCCCGGCTCTGCCCCTTTGAGCTCACTGCACCACCCCTGCATCTGAGCCAGGGACCACGCCTCCACCTCATATAGTAGTTATAGTCTACTGTAAATAATATAAAAGAAAATACTTTAATACACTGGTGAAGTGGTTGAACCTGAACTCTTGGTGCTTGGTTGGGCTTCTCAAATTATGACCTCAAACATACGAGAGCTACCCAACAGGTGAGCGAATGGATTCGGCAGATAATCGGACACGTTGGACAGGACATGGCTCTTGCCATTCATCATTTAACCAAAGACAGACTGTGCCGATTTGACATCTTGTCATTTATCATGAACATACGCAGCCTGACTAATGCGAGCCCGCATAATGACTTTATCAATAACTCATCATCTGTGACCAGTACATCAGAAGCTCTGTTTACTTCATTTTTTGAACAGGAGTCTTTTATTTTCTGCCCACCGATTACAGCTTGTCAAACAAATGACCTCAATTAGTGGATCAGAGCCGAGAGTGCCATGGAAGTTACTGTTAGAGTTTAATATCTCCTGACAGTATTGGCATTAAAATACGGAGTCTGTCGCTGCCGTGTCCTTTGTATAAGAGGTGCACACATTAGACTGATGGAAATCTGATTACACTGGCAATTCACAAAAGAGTGGAGAAAGTGCTGGGTTTGCGGTACAAAACATGGTCTACTGAAATACACCAGCAGAACATCTCATAGCCATACAAATGAGATTTTCAATCTGAGAGATGGGATCATAAAGCCTGAAGCAGTTTGTCATCTCCTGATTTGCACTCTCTGCCTTTTTTTTCTCAGATAGAGCTCTCTGTAAAATTGCAAAGGAAGTGGTCATGCAGCAGAAACAGAGGGTGATGACGGCTGCTTCCTCTAAGCGATGATATTTCACCAGATTAAAAAGCAGTGTTCTGATAATGGAACAGCAGCTTTATTTACCACCGGCAGTAGTCGAAGTATTGTACATGTCCTGAAGGCTTGTTGTTGCCAAGCATCAAAAAACAAAGATGCTGCTCTTTAAAACATTATTTTAGTTTTTTTTCTGTCTTCCATCCCTTACGCGTCTCTGTCTCGCTCTGCATCCGTCCTGCCGGGGTGACTAGTTGCTCATGCTGAGTGCTTCATTTTCTTTTATTGTTTTCAGCCCAAACAGTACAAAGCTCCAGATGCCAAAGACATTTAACATGCCTTCCAGTGCACTAAAGTGTGCTTAACCAGAGGAATTACCCTGACATCTCAAAGCTTTGATGATCGAGCTATATGTGTATGAGAAGTCAACAGAGAGCAGCAAAACAGACGTTTATTTTTGAGCAAAGACGGAACAAATATTAAAAATGATTAAAGAAGGAAAATATGGATGAGGATGTGAAATTCCACATGAAAGTTCTTTGTAGCCTTGTTTCAGACAATGTAGTGTCACGGTTTGCCAGGGCAAGCCGTGGGGGATGTTGGAGAAAGGACCCAAACGCTGGACTTAGTGCAATGAACAGTGCATTTATTTACAGTGGGGGTAAATGTACACCACGCAATAAGTCTCCAGAGTGCTCCCTCAACTCCTGTGTTGTGCCTTCTCCCAAGTGCTGGTATTCCGTGCTCTCTGCTCCTGTGCCTACGCACACCCCGTTCATCCTGCAGTCCCGTGTTCCGCTCTCCTGAGGAAAAAACAACAGACGCAGCCGTTATGGCACCAACTCCAGCAGGCATACACTTAACAGTACTTGAGACACTGACATGGAGTCTAACTCAACGATCCTGCGCCGGAGGAAGCTCCATCGCTCTGTTAAGTAGCTCCCCCGACAAGCCTGATCAGAAGCAGGTGTGTGAGAACCTAGGCGTGACCGGCAGCCGGCAGGGCCACGCCCATCAGGCCTGCAGGTGGCTGTCCTTCATCCTTCAGCCACACCCGCAGACACCCACACGTACACACACCAGCATGGAACACAAGAGCACAGTGCAGCAAACATACATCCAATACAATAATAATAATAATAACAATAATAATAATAACAGCAATAGTAATACTACAGGTCCACACTGCTCACGGACCCCAAGTCCCCGGAACCGGGTCCGTGACATGTAGTCCATCCGTCTGTCCAATCCTCTTCTTGACAGCTTATCCAACACAGCGGCTGGACCCTCTTATAGGTTATAGGTTGACAAAGTAGTTCAGGATGACTTGTTTTTAGAAACTAGAGGTTCTATAGAATGAAAAACACTACGTATCAGAAAAACGGTGTGTGGAAGTGGCTAAGAATAACTGACAAATATCATAATAATATAGTAGACATTGTCTAGTTTTAGGGAAGTGATGATAATGTCTATCATTACTTTCCTAAAACATGGGAATTAAAGCTTTTAGCAGATACTCCTCAAACAGAAGTAAGTGATGCATTCGATGGGGACTAGCCGTGGACTGCAGCAGAATATAGATTGTATGTGGAAACGACTGAAAAATGCTGTGTACATGTTCATCGTGACAAAGTAGTAAGGTTCAGAAATGCAAGAGAAAAATGAGTGCCCTAACTCACTGGCTTTGGTCATGTCAGAAGCTGCAAGGACAAACATGTTAGTCGAGTGGTCGGTTAGTCAAAAAGAACCAAGTGTTAAAGGGAGGCAATACCTTGCCTCAGTGGTGTCCAGTGACTTTTTTAAAAAAGCAAGCGAATTAGCATTTTCTTTTAGTTGGTAGTGGTTGTCAAGGTTTTTTTGGTTTGTGATTTGTTTGTTTAAATTTTTTTTAATTGTAGATTGCAGAATGGCTCTATCCTTACCTATAAAACTGAAAAATGGTAAATGTGTTAGGATTTGTTTTTAAAAAAGGTAATATTCTGCAACCGAGGTATCGTGTACAGAGGAATAAACTGTTCTGACTTTTTTATTTGCTCGTATTCTTTTTTTCTTAATTAATTCTTATCAAATATAGTAAACAATGTAGCATTCATGAATGGAGTAGTGAGCTTTATTTAAAAGTTGGTGTTGTGACTTAATCATTAAAAAAATGAATGCAATGTAAAAGTATGTTAACTTTATCTCTAAAACTCACTATCGGTAATATGTATAAGGTATCAGTATATCAGTAATATAATATGTGCAATCTATGTATCCATATATATTGAGACTACTGCTGGCATTTTGTTTTCCTGACAGTTGCAAATTACAGATCAATGAAGTCAGTCTCATAGCACTGAAGCCTTTTCATACCTCAGTCACATGCAAGCCTTTTTTCTACATTGTTGTCACTCTTCGCTTTTTACTGACACTGAAAATTTGCCTTTAGGGCTTTTTTTTATATTTGTAGTTTTGAGCTGCACTTTAGGGTCATGTTTAGGCAGCAAAACGACTAAACTAATTTAATCATTTTAATACATTTGTATCTCTGATACAATCACGCTGCAGGAGAAGTGAAAATAAACAAACCATTAGTACGATGAAAAAAGTGTTTCATGAAACAGTGATGGCTCAGGGCATTAATATACTGCGTTCTGTCTTTTATCTCTGTGCTGCCTCTCTAGCTGACACCCCCCAAAAATTATTTCACTAAAGTAATTGGTGTTATTTTTGCAGCTTTTATAATGGCGTGTAATGGCCAGTGTGCTTTGCAACAGGATGGCTTTTTAGAACAGAGAACCGAAAAGAGAGAGAGCTGGAGCTTTTCTGATAATGGACAACAACTCAGTCAGGGCAGGACTCACACTGTGCAGTCTTTTCACCAACCGCAGCTCCTCCCTCCCTTCTTACCATTATCCCTCATCCGTGTTTGTGTTGGAGGTGGAGCACTACTGGCTGTGAAGCATCTGTCTCTTCTTAGGTTTGGGATTTTCTTCCTTCCTATCTCTTTCTTTCCTTCCATTGATCCCATTTCTTGTCACGTATCCAACCCTGCTTATCCCTCACTTGCACAAACACCCCTCCACTTCATATCCTTCCTTCCCTCCATCCCTCAGCAAATTCCACCTGCCTCCTGCCTATTGAGACAGAAGTCATCCTAAGCTTTTTCTGCTAATGGTGAGGGGAGAGACAAGACGTGAATTGAGCTACAACAACATGTGGCAGGATTAGGAAACTGCAAAGCACAGAATGTCAGAACAAAGCTGATCATTAGTGCATTGATATGTTACTGCTCAAGAAGTACTTTGTGTGTCTGTTTTTAACCCATTACACACACACACTGCGCTGTGATTGATGCTGATTGATTTTTTTCTTCTTCTTCTGGCCTCCAAATAGCACTGGTGTGCTATAAACTTTATCGAGTAGAACACTGATACTTTCTCTGAATCTGCAGCTGATCTCAGGAACATTGAGTTGTACTTTTTACGATGTGAGTGTGATGAAAAGTGGCTGCAGACGGGGGCAAAGACACACCGAGACGCATGAAATTTGTGGTTTTGCTGCCCAAAGCACTTTTGTTTTTGTAACAAATTACTGAAACTCCGTGATCGTAGTTACAGTATCCACACAGGCCTACTGTTTGGCTTCCCCACATAAGATTAATAAAATACTGTCAAAGGCTTGTTGGCGTTGCATTCAGCTCAAATTCCCTTGAATATATGTACCAACCAGGAGGGTTTTAAAAATGGCTTATAGCTCGATGCTGCAATAACAGGAAAAAAAAATCAGAAAAATCATGGAGTTCATGGGAAGTAAATATCAGTCCATCCTGGAATTTTCTGAAATTGAAAAAAAATTTAACAAGTAGAAGCAATAGAGAAAAAGTTGGCAATATTTTTAAGTGTACGTAATATTGGTAATCCTACTAAATAGCAGTGATTATAATCGTAGACGTGTTTACGTTTTCCAACATTTCCTATGGGTTTAAGACTCTCAGTGTGTGCATGATGCATGTATATGCATTCAGCTCTTTACTGCATCTGCTTTAACACTGTTAATGCATCTTTTGTTCCTGAAGAATGTCGATTTCATGCAGCCCCCCCAACCCCTCCCCCGTTTTTTATTATAATCATCGATGATTACCCTGACAGAGCAAAATGTTCCAGAGGGTCTGCCAGCTGAATGAATTTGTTCACAGTGTGGAATCCCTCTGCTGTCTGAGAGCCACACTCTGCTAGTAGGCCTCCAGTATGATGGAAGCTGCTGGTTTAGACTTCTCACTGTGGTCTCAGTGGGCACTAACATTGTGGCAGGTGTATCAGAGGTGTGCTCAGAGGTGTAACTCTGCTTGTTGACATTTTGTTTCAGTGGACTGGGAATAGGGTCTGCTCTTCAGACTTTGTTTAGAGAATGGTTTGTAGCAGGATGGCTCAGAAACAAAGGGGAAGCGTCCAGCTCTACAGGTACAGTGCATGCAGCTACACCTGTTCCTGTGTTAGCCTTCTTGTACCATCTTATATCATCACTCAGCACACAGAGCAGGCTATAAGCCCACAAGGCCACCAGTGGAATCCTTATTTGAAAATAAAATGGTATCTGAAGGAATTTAGAAAAAACAGCATTGCGCAACATTGAGGATTCTGCCCATTTACCATTGTCCTCCTATAACATTTTCAATTTCACAATGGACGAAATACATGCAAACGTTTGCTGGCCACATTAATAGGTTCACCTGATCAACTACTCGTTAGCACAAGTATCTAATCAGCCAAGTACATGGCAGCAACTTGGGCCATATAGACATGACCAAGACGACCTGCTGAAGTTCAAACTGAGCATCAGAATGGGAAAGGAAGGTGATTTGAGTGATTTTGAACATGGTGTGGTTGTTGCTGCCACCCGGGCTAGACTGACTATTTCAAATCGGTTAATTTACTGTGATTTTCCTCCGTAACTGTCTTTAGGATTTACAGAGAATGGTCCAAAACAGAAACAAATGCACTGGGCTTTGTTAAGGTTAGAGGAGAATGGCTAGAGTGCATAAGGGTGATATCAAGGCTACAGTAACTCAAATAACCACTTCATACAAACAGGTATGCAGAAGAGCATCTCTAATCTTTCTGCCGTGTATCAGTAGTTCAGATTGGTGGTGGTAGTGGTGGTATAATGGTCTGGAGGATATTGTCTTGGCACACTTTGCAACCCTCAGAAACAACTGAGCGTCATTTAAATGGTGATCATGTCCATCCATTTATGACCACAGTGTAACCTTTTCCCGATGGCTGCTTCCAGCAGGATAATGTGCCATATCACAAAGCTCAAATCATCTCAAACTGGGAGACTGGAATCCTTTTCTGCAACCGATAAATCTGCAACAACTGTGTGATGCTATCATGTCAACATGAACCAAATTCTTGTTAAATATATGCCAATAGGAATGAAGGCAATTGTGTGTACTGTTGTCAGCGGTGTACCTAATAAAGTTTAGTATAGTGGCTGGTGAGTAGATACTCTCATATCAGACATATCAGTCACCCAAAGATCTTTTAATTCATATATTTTTTGTCCTTCTCATAACTGAGTACTTGTATTACCCACAGTGCAAGTAAACCCCCAGCGGGGCATCGTGGGATTCAGCTTAGTTGTGCTTGCAGGAGACTGTAGAGACTGGATAACCTTGTATCTTTTATATTTATTCTTTATTATTCCAACCAACGGTGACTCAGTGTTAAGAATGAAGAATGTATGACAGCTGGACATGTGACTGGGCTTGAAACCTAAGAGTGCTGTATTTAAGTGACCTCAATGGTCAAGTTTCAAACAATTGGATCTGTAAAGCATGAATGGAATATGGACTCAATTCCTGCACAACTGGCACACAGTGTGTAGTCCAGCTGTGTACATTTGTAATTTACCTGCCTCTTTTTTCCCCTGTTATGTTTGTGACCTGGATTTAGAAAAATAAACTGTCTGTCATGGGAAACAATTAGGGCTGTACCGAATAAAGCTCTGGAGTTTCAGTAGAAACAGACTGGACTCTGCGTTTGGTACTCTCCCACAATTTGTAATGAGTCAGACACAAAAGTGGGAAAATGAAAATGTGGTGCTAAAAGTGCAGACTGACTGAATCACCTGTGCTGGACGCTGTGTTGTCAAGGCTGGCTCTGGGATCTGTCTGGAGAAATCTGCCAGTGTTGCAGTTGTGTTTGACATGACAGCCTTCCTCCCAGGGGTTAAGCATCATTCATATTCATGAGAACGATGTTTGAGAGCTGCTGGGAGCTGAATGCTCTGTAAAACAACTGTGAGGCTTTTTAGCCCCAGTCTCTTCCTGCTCAGCATTTCGGTAGAATGTCATGTCTGTTCTTCCCCACTGATATCCAGCCAATACAAACGCATGTATTCCTTGTTGAGTTTTGTCAAAATAATCACCAGCTAAACAACTGAATTTAGAAAGGCCAAATCAATACTTCAGAGCTGCCTGAATCTCACTTTTCTGATGTTTCTGTTTCATGCTTCATGCTATGTTAACTACTTCCCTTTTTCATCAATTTACTGTCGATCTGTTGTGTCTGTGCTACATTTCCCAGCGACCATTTGTCAGTAGGGATGGGTATCGTTTAGGTTTTATCCGATACCAGTACCAAACCGGTACTTTTGAAACGGTGCCGGTGCTTAAACGGTGCTCGAACCGGTGCTTAAAGAATGGAGAACACAAAATTGGTCCAAAAACCTCTCATGTTTAGCTGTTTTTTTTGTAAAACGATAACAATGTTAGCCTTTTCTGCAGCTATAGAGCATATATGGTATCACTCTTGGCTGGAAGCAGTGCTTAATCAATGGAAAAAACACAAACTTTGTCCAAAAACCTCTCATGTCAACTGTTTTCCACTTTTTCTTTGGTCATTTTAGCCTTTTTGGCCAGGGTGAAGGGAGTATCTGCCATCAAACAAGAAGACAGCCGCATGTAACTACGACAGTGTTTGCTAGTTCACCTTACATGCATTCATGTAATAACGCGGTTACTGTACTCAACGTAAATTACACACGAACAACATTAAGCTACTCACACAGAGAAGAACGGCTGCTGCTGCCATCATCATCCGTCATCATTTCTGCTACACTGGCAGGGCTAGGGGCCAGGACTCTCCTCTTCGGGTTTTTGGGGGATGTTGCTAACTCCGGCTCCGATAACAGGCAACCCACCCGCAGTTGATGTGCACGGTGTGAGGTCTCGCAGCAAGCTATCAAATACGGCGCATTTCTCAGCTTTTAACAAAATGCTATACGTCGCCAGGTGTTTCATCAGATTCGAGGCGTTACCTCCTTTGCACAGTATCATCTTAAAGCACTTGTTGCAGGCTGCTGAGTTTGCATCTTTTTCTGTGAAGTACAGCCACAGTTTTGACCGCTTCGCCTTGGGCATTTTTAATCTGTAGCTCTGCTCTAAAAGAACCTACGTACCTGGGCCTGCCTACTATCCTCGGAAACGTAAAATGATTGGCTAGAATCTAAAGTGTATGACATCTCAGGAAAAAAAAAGCAACGAAATAAAGCACCGAAATGTCTCTGCTTTTCGGTCTGGTTACTACCGTTTATGTCAGATACCGGTACCCATCCCTATTTGTCAGTCAGACACTGTGGTCAGCTTTGTTAAGCCTTTGTGTAGTCTTTGAAAACATTTTGAGCCATTGCTGAGTGCTTGTTGGGTTGGCTAAGCAGCAGCTTGTGTGGGACACCACCCAGGCCTCTATGGGGGGCGTGGCACTTGAAAAATTCGGTATAATGAAGTATTCACAGCAGAGGTGTGTAAACAAATCATGTGTATTCCAATCAAGGTTATTTGGCCTAATATGCCGAAAGGAGAATTAGATTCTGACGCAAAGATCATTAACAGTAATTTTCTGAGGTTGGCTCAGTTTTGGCAATGTTCCACTTTGCTCTAATTATGTCCCCATGTACTATATGTGCATATGAAGTCAGACATAAAGAGCACTGGAGGTCAGTTGGCTGATTTGTCTAACAAACACATCCTGTTCCAAGTCAGCCTTAATCAAGTTTGTGCACTTATAGAGTGAAATGCTAAGGATGGTATAGTTAACCAAATACTGTGTGAAAAAACATTTTAACACTCTAAATATAGACAGTTTACACTTGTTTTTATTGCAATAAATCTTTCCTCTGACATATGCTTGCCATACAATAATTAAAATGGATCTTTTATTAATTCATTTATATCACAAGAAATTAAATGAGAAAAATAGAAATCAAATGACAAAAAACAAAGGTGTAGGTTGTTACAGCTACATCTTTAACCTCTGATTAAAGTATGGAATCGTGACAAAAGATGGAAAAAAAGAGACTGTTCGAGTTAAATCCAACAATAAATGAACTCCTTGTATCTAAGAGCATTTTCACATTTAAACATTTGAATAATTATGTTTGTTCTATACAGTTTTTTTCAAAGTTCAACCCCCACAATAGACACAATGACACTTTACATTGTTCTTAACCTGTGATTTCTGAAAAATATATATAATTTCCTTTTATTTCATACTAAGTATTCCTTTTTTTAAACAGATGGTGGATACCAAGTAGCAATTGGCCATTATATTCTTTGTACATAATTTGACTTATGTTAAATTTCATAGAAAACTTCAGATATTTTGTGTGAAAAGCTTTTGTCCTAAGGAAGATGCGTGGAAAAATATTATCCATAAACATTAGCCTTTACTATCTAATTTAAAGAAAAAGTATGCTTAAACCTTAAAATGCATCACATGAGTTCTTCTGTAACAACCAGAAGTCTTTCAGTAGTGGTACATCCATTAGCAGCCTGCTCCCTAGTTTCTTATTCCCTTTGAGTGCTGGTATATTTTTGAGCAACTAACAGTCTGGATATGCACTTTCTGCCTTTACTATTACAGAATGAGAAAGTCTGTGGTTAGGGTAGTGAGTCACATTGGGTGAGCATATTGAGCGGGGGACAAGGGAACGATGAAGTGAAATATTTCCTTAATCCTAAGATTAACGATTGGCTCATCCCACGATTCAAAATGGCAACAGAAATTCAAAGAGAATTGAATGCACTGCTCCAATTATTAAAAAATGAAATTGTGGAGTGTGAAATGCTGAAGGCACAGTTGCTGTATTAACAGGCCAATCAGGCAGACTGTGGTAGAATTGTAAAATTCAATAATTCAGGGAGAAATTACTCTTCAGAAGGGAGATGTGAATAATTCAGGGTATTATGACTTAAAGAACTATCAGCTGGATTCAGAATGGAGTGGATTTATGATTAATTCACAGCTGGATTAATGGTGTTTCAGTTGGAGCGTCAGTTTACATCAGCAGGACGGGCTGTCCACTTTACCCACTTTAAAAGAATGGTGAAAAGAAAGGGATTATTGTCAGCTGTGTCCCTTTGAGGAATTTTCAGCTGGCGATGTGTGCCAGTACAAGAAGAAAACAATCCGGTGAGCTCCAAGTCTACGAGTTTTTTACATTTGCGGGTGACGGCGCAACGCGGTGAGGGCAGTCTGCTGTTAAGTAGTCGGGATAATTGGAGGAGACGTGTCCTGTGCACTGTTCGTAATTACTTGATAGTCATCGCAGCTGGCTCGGCGTGAAAGTCATGAGGGTACATATGAAGAAGCACTAAAGCGGTTATGTGAAGAAAATGTGTATAGGATCAGGAGCTTAATCTACAGGATAAAGAGACCAAATTGTGGCCAGACGTCAAATAGTCCAATCAGCCCTCAGTTATCACATACTGTCTGCTCCTTTCTGACTGATTCAAGTGCACTTGAGCAAGGCTTTGAACACTCAGCTGTACTAGTGAAGTGGCTAAGCTTGTACTGTAGCTGGAGGGTAATTAAAGGCAAGGTATTTACATTTTTATTATTACAAAGATATACAATTATAATCATTCAAATAATTCAGTGACATCCTCGTGGTGTCAAGTAAGAGTTTCGTGTGTTTGATGCGTAGAATAATGACAGAATGCAGAAAGAGTTATAGTTCATTGAGATTTTGTTCATTTTAAGCCAACAATCTGTGCAGGTCATAATATCAAATACTATTATAATAGTCCTATAATTAGCATTTTCACAAATGAAGAAAGCAATGTGCTTTATTTGCTTAGAAACATCAGTATAACCCTCAAAAGACTGTAAAGATACTGAGTCCAGGATGAAGTTACTGTAACAGTGAAACTTTTGTGAGATGAAAACCAAATTGGAACTTCAGCTGATACGGCTCAAGGATGCCCTGCTGTGTTTACCTTCTTTCTTTTTTCATATAATAGCCGGACCTCGTTTTTCAATGATTTTTTTCTACATCATCTAGCCGAGTAAAGCTGATTCTTAACTATGCAGTTTTACTTTATGAATCAAAAGTAAAACTCAAACTGCATAGTTAAGAATCAGCTTTCCATTTCTAAATACATGCTTATCACCTGCATTGGTGTCAGTTGTCACGGTGTGCAGTTTTGATGCTTGCTTGGTTTATGCTTTTTTTTCTTTGAGTCTTGGTTTGTGTTTTGTTATTCATTTAAACAAAGATTTGATTTTTTGTGTTTTTTGTGAATTTTTGCGTTCCTCTTTGATTCCTTTTATTATTCTGGTCATCTTGAGTTTCTATTTCCTACTTTTACATGAAGGTTGAGTTCAGTTCAGTTCATTTTTATTTCAAACATGTGCCTTCACAATCATTACAAAATATCATTCCCTTTTTTGTTTGAAAAGGAGTAGGCAGAAGTATATACTCCCCTCAAGTTTCACCTCTCATTCATTTAATTTTCTTTTAGTCTTAAATTAAACAAACAACATATGAAGCAAAAGTATAAGTTCAACTTTGTGATATCTTGTCGTTTGTTTCATGTCTATTATTTTTATTATTAGTAGCAGTATTAAAGTATTAGAAGTACAGACTACTATTAGAAGTAGTAGTCTGTTTGTCCTCCCTTTGGCCTGTGGTTATGCCTCAGTTCCTTTGTGTTCCCCTATCTTTAGCGTCTTGTTCAGTGTCAGTAGTCATGTCTTAGTCTTTTTTGGTGTTAACTTTCCGTTTCTGCACCTTTCTAGACTTTTGTTTTGTATAGTTTGCATCAGCCAATATAAGCTCATTTTTAATGTTTTCACATGTCTACATTTGGGTCTCCACTCTGCCTCACCAGGACGCTGTTTGCAGTATCAGTGTTTCTCATATTTCAAAGACCTATAGAGTGACGTTCTGGATACTCCTGTCGGATTCTCCGTTAGGATTTTGATTATGAGCCATAATTTTGTAACCATCCAAATCAGCCTTACTAAGAGCTGCAACATTACGAAACAATGTTATCAGAAAGAAATCACACAGAAGTCCTGTGTGATATCCACCCTGTTTAAGCAGAAAAAAATACTGCGCCCACAGTGTTAAAGTGAATCAGAAACTGAATCCTATCTCTGATTGGTGATTGGAATCAGGAAATGCTGCACAATATAAATAACTGGGCTATATGTCACTACGCCCAAATTACAAAATATATATAAAACAATTTTTTTGTTTTACAACATTACAATAATGGAAAAGTATTAAATTTGAGAAGGGTGCAAATTATTTGCTCTGGAATCTAGGGTTTGCAGCACGTTGTGGGATGAGCAGATCCTTCACAATTAAATGTAATTATGTGCACTGACATTTCACTTAGTAACATGTTGGCTTGGTTCAAAGTCTTTATGTTAGGATTTTCAGAAGCATCGATCGAGAAAATGAATGGGAAATTTCTCTTATGGAACTTGAACCCTGTAAAAATGTTAAATTCTTGAGTTCTTTTAGGGTTTATAGATCGACTATAACCAAATAATAACCATTAATGTGTTTCAGCACACATTCAGAGTGGATTTCTTTGGTCTGCTTTGTATTTTAATCTGTCCTTAATGTGTTGATTTTATTGTTATTTGTCTATTATTTGGCTAGCTGTGAGCTCACAGCTAGCCTAACATGGTACAAACTGGATTGTTGATTGAATTGCATTCTGTTGAACTGTGGGAAGCTTGGGGAAACTGCTGGGCATCGTGTGAAACCATGTAGGTTTTCTTTTGAGATTTCGGCTGTTTTTGTGTCTAAAAATCAGTTGTTTAAGAAAAACAGCAAAAACCAAAAAGTGTTTGGACTGAATAAGATATTTTGACTTTGCCTGTTTGTTTTTTTTTCTCCCTATGCAACATGTTTGGCTCAGCTCCATTTATTGATATTTCAGGATGTGAGTGAGCATAAGGGGTGCAAAAATGTGCAGAAATTCATTTGTCAAATTTTGTGTACTCTCTTTAAAAATCAATTGCCCTCCTCACTCTCCTGGCAGACGGCGAGTTTGTCACGTCCAGCGCTCAACCAGTGATAAAGCACTTTCCCACTTTTTGAAATGGATTACCTGCTTGTTTCCAAGGTCACTGCACTAGCCGCCATCTGTGACTGTCTGTGTATTAGCACAGAGAGTAAGGTTGTGATCTGTGTGCATATACATTTGTTTCCGTGTATATGCTTGAAATATAGAGATGATCCTAAACAAAATACAGTGATTCACACTGAATGTTTTATGATTCAGAGCTCTTTGACTCATATGGGTTTGTGATGGTATGAATGGAAATGAACATGGTAGTGAGTAAAAAAAATCTTTACAATAGCAATTAATGCAAGATCTCATTAGACACAGCCTTTATTTTTTCTGTCTACTCTGCATGTTAATTTTTAGTTGGTATCCTCATTTAAATGTCACAGGAAAGTATGATGACAGATTCCCTGGAACTACTGGATGCTGTGTTTCTCATGTCATGCTTAAAACTGTAATTGTTTTGCACTTTTTTTAAGTTTCAAGTTTTTTTACACTGAATGCCTCCCGTAATGAGGCTTCCCTCCCTCTCTTTCACATGTAGGTCAGCTTGAGCTAACTGACCACTGACTGGTTTCTCTTGTTCCATTTTCTCACTGTGCAGTTGAAAATTGACAGATTCAGTCTGACACTTTGGTTTGAAGCAGATTCCCAAAGGACAGAGCTCTGCTCTCTTATTTGTGAAACCTCCTCTAAATATGCAGCAGCAAAAGGACAGATGTTTGAACTTAGTTTTTTAATATTGTGGCATTTTAAAATGACCCTTTTTGTATTAATGTAGCAACTGTGATATAATATAAGCTGACTTTTTGTCT
Source organism: Perissodus microlepis (assembly GCF_051167445.1). NCBI lineage: Eukaryota > Metazoa > Chordata > Actinopteri > Cichliformes > Cichlidae > Perissodus > Perissodus microlepis. The sequence goes on along the minus strand of NC_140470.1, from coordinate 25,684,018 downwards.
TTCTTTTTGGGTACCAAAACAGATCAATACCCACTAACGACCTGTCATCCATGGATGTTCAGGGCTAAATCTGATGAGGCGCTTCTGGGTTTTATTTTGAAAGTAATTAAAATTGTTTTATGTTCAGTCACATTGGTTTGGTCCAAATAAAACCCCCTTTTTTGGACAGCATATAGCCATCGTAGAACTGCGAACACGTGATCGCCTCCCATCCAGGAAAGAACCATAACAATTACAGTGCTGATATTTGTGCGAAAAGTTCAAAAGTAATCTTTTCTGCATATCTAGAGAAAGACCCACATCCTTAAGTTTGGTTTAAAACCTGGCTTTTTGGGATTTGAAAAGAAGTCTGGAAAAAGACTTCTCTTTCTGTGTAAATTGAGTTCAGTTATGGTGAACATTCTTATCTCTTTGTTGAAAAGCGATCACATTTCACTTTTCATTCAAACATCAGGATTATTGAGATGTCTTGCAAGGTTTTTCTCTTCAGTGTCTTTTGAGCACGTTTTGGACGGTTGGTATTTATTTAAATCACAGTAATGCAGGACTAAATTTGATCAATGTGTGTCCATGGCGATAAGGATTTCTAGCACACCTGACCTTCTTCAGAGTGCAGAAAAAGGGAAATAGTCTAACAAGCACAGCAACTTTTATTTTGTAGTATAAGTAGCAACTCTATTTTAACTATTATGGATTGAGTTTTGTGGTAAAATAGAATATAAAGTGGTAATATTGCATAAATACTTAAGATAAGATTTTTAAAGATTTTCTGGAAGTGGTCCTAAAGCCAAAATCACTGATGTATTCATTTTGACAGTTTTCACATGTGTGAGCATGTTTCCTCTATGTTTTAGGCGGAACCAAAACATAACACAACACCATAAGTAAGAGCAACAATAACAGTGACCAGTATACAAACCACACACAGCGTTGAAACATTGTCAGCTTTCACCGATAAAACTGCAAAATGAAGATTCATGTGTTCATTCATTTGTTTAGATTATTTGAATACAGCCGTATGATGCTAGCACAGGCACCGAATGCAGCAGCAGACAGAGAGAAAGAGATGAATCAGCCTTGCTTGCTTTTAGTGGTTGTGTGTAGAGCAAAAGAGAATAGAAATGACAGGAAAATGAAGGTTCAGTTGACTCAGTGATGCTGCTTGATAGTGCTGGCTATTATTTCCCTTGATTTTAGCCGTCACCCCCTCGCTGTTTAGAATCATCGATAAAGTCTGTTATTTTGCACCTTGTAGATCTGCATTTGGAGTTCTAGATTAGCTAACTGTGGATAGGCACTCATGTAGAAATGTAACTACAGCAGTACCCACAGATTTAAATGGCAGTATTCCATTACTTTGAAACAGGAGGCTGGTAATGTTGCTATTTAGCAGTTCAAAGACTATTGGATGATAAAAGCTGAGAAATCTGACTGTGAGCTTTTACTGGCATACAACTAATATTCTGAGTATATATGTGTATATATTTTTATAAATATGCACATTTGGCACAGCTGCTGTATCCATATAATAAAACATTGACATACACAGCATCAAAGCCAGAAAGTTTTCAAGCCAGCACAATGGATCACCAATGAGATTGGGTTACGTTTTAATAGTCTGACGTGTTGAATAGGACTTGAGATCCTATGACATGGGCTAATTTGAACTCCTTTCTTCATCATAGCTCCACTTAGCAGGTGCACACCATCTGAAGGTGAAATTAAACCTCTTCTTGCAGCTCCTATAGCATCAACCCTGAATTCAGAATGTAATCTTTCAGGATGTTGTATAGTATTTAAATTTCAGTATTCATAATAACTCTAGCCCAGAGGATGCAAAGGAGCTGCTGACAATGCCTAATTTATCAGCGCTAATTTGCTGTATTAGTGAGAACGATTGCCCGTGGTGGTTGATTCATTTCCTTATTCTTTCCATACCTACTGCTCTTTTCCTCATTTTGTTTTTGGCTTCCTCTCTTCATATCCACTTATCTTTCCCACTGCTTATTCTGCTCCTCACATATTGTTTAGACATGCCTGGCTGACGCAGACATCTCATTTAGTACGAGTTGCTATTAAGCATCTTTATATGCATTCTCTTTCTGCAAAGAGAGCTTTGTCAATAATGGCTTATAGCGTTTGGGGGATTGCACAAAAATCCAAGTTGATATGAAGAAAAAGTTGATGAATTTGACATTATCAGAATTTCTTTGTGAAACTCCAGAAACAGATGTTTGATGGTTTTTGTCTTTCTAACCTTAACCTTAACCCACATTATAATATGGAGATTAATTTCAAGTAATCAGTGCTATGCAGTGAGTGTGATGAAAATACAAAGACCCGATAAGAGTAGGTTGACTAAACATAAATTGATTTTCAAATGTTGACTTAGTTTTCATTTGGCTTAATTTAATCTCCAAATAAGGTGAAGTCATATCTGCATGTTTCTTGCCATATCACACTTTCCACATGTCAGTTTCCAAGCTTAGGAAAATTATCCTCTTAAAAATGCAAAATGAAAAAATAAAAGTATGCAACAACTATGGAAGACTCCCTGTTCAACAATGAAGCTCAGGTTTCATACTAATTATGTCCAACTAATCCTAGATAGATAAAAGATATGAAAAGTGCATCATAAACACGAGCTCGGGTCTCAGGAGGTTATATGAACAAATGCCAAACTGTGAGATAAAGGCCCAGGAACTGCAATGAACTTGATTCATCCTTTAGGAAACGTTTTTCATAAACCTCTTTTCCCCCTGGAGGCATGTTGTCAGTGAAGGTTGTCTGTCAGCAAGTTTATGCAAAAATAAATAAATAAAAGAACAACCTACCTCATGAAACAGTGCTGAGGTGGCTCAAGGAAGCATCTGTGAGATTTTGGCACTAACTTGGATAAATTTCCAAGACAGACTGACTGAGAATTCACTGCCCTTCTTATTTATTATGACTATTTTAAGGAGGAAAAAGTGTTACTCATCCCCTTTTTCCACCCACTTCCTCCTGGGGCAATCAGGGATTCAAACCATCTGCTTTCCTCTCTGACCTCCCAGCATTCGTCTAAAACAGATGAGCTTCTTTTGTCCTAACTTTCCTCTGGTTTTCTGCTTTCTGCTTTCTGCACTGTGAGACACACTGTGTTGTTTCCAAACACAGCTCATCTCACCTTCATTACGCGTTGCTCATCTGGAAAAGGCCGCAAAGGTCTGCACAGTGTCTTAGGCCACTGCACATACTCATAATCAGGTGCTACTCTGCAAACAAATAGCTCTGCTTTTAAAGAAACAAATTAGGTTCCTACATCATACATTCGTACGAAAAAAAAAAAAAAAATTGGTTGTTCCTCTGAGCGATGCATGCTTGAGTAACCTTTTCTCTTCATTTATTATTTTCTTTGCGATATGATAATCTTAGAAATGCTGTTTATCAGCAGCAAGAATGTCCTCCCACTGTTTTGTGTTTTAATTTTTCATTTTTGTTTGTGGTAGTGGCAATTGGTTAGGGTAATGCTATTCAGAAGCAAACTGACTCAGAATACACAGAGAAATTAAAATTGTAGCTTCTTTTTTAGTCAAATTAAAACTCACTGAACTGAAAAATACTTGGAAGGACCACTTTCAGAGATGTGAACAGGAGGTGACAGTGTGGGAAGGCAAAACGAGATAAGGTGCTGACCTCAACCAGCGACGTACAACCATTTTTTTCCCTGTATCTATATCTGTATTTTTTCTGTAGTTTTTATTCATGTGTGTAATTCCCTACATGTCCCTACAGAACCTTTCCTTAGCAGTGCTTTTTCTTCTCATTCACACTTTTCCATCTAAGCAGTTAGCCTGTAATTATAGAAACCAGTTTGCCCACATTCAGGAAGATACAGTTGAATCAATGGCTGCTTTTTTTGTGTGTATTGAAAGTTTTTAACAACCTTAAAGTAACAGAATTCGTGCATCAGCACTGGATGTGTGTTCTACTGTATTTGGATAAAAATGTCCATCACAGTAAATCATTTATTGTTTCTTTAATGCTGTTTCATTTTATAGAACTTTATTGGTTTGTTCTGATTTGTGCTTAAAGTTATAGCCTTAAATCTTTGAAAACAACTGACAGACAATAAGCGAGTTTAACTTAACAGTGAAACATCTTTTTGATAAATTAACAGTTTTCCTTTTGTTTTGGTCTTTCTCCCTATGTCTGCTTCTCCCTGTATCCTGCAACTCCGCTCCATATCTACATAAAGGTAAGAATCGTACCTTCTGTGGGCATTTTGATGGTGTTATTCTAGCTGGATGTGTGAGTAATATCCACTGTTTTTCTAAAAGAAAACTACTCACTTAAAGCGTTTTACTGCATTTGAGATAGGTTTATGAATTTCTAAAACTACAGTTACATCAAATGTAATGCAGCGCGATTAATTTTCCCTCCGTAAAGTTATTACTCCCAGGCAGTAATCCTGGGCAACGTGCCTTTTACATGAAACCACAAGATGTAGGTTGAAAAATAACACTTGTTTTCTTTTTTCATGCATCCCCCTTATTAAGACGCAAAATATCCTTAAATTAATTCTGGGAAGGTTTGAAGTTAATCTTCCTAACCCACAAGCTTCTCCTCAGCCATTAGGAATCAGCCTTCAGCCCTGCTGCCTTTCAAAACAATCAAAGCTGCTCTTCTGCTTGTGTTGCTGTTGCATTGGCATTTTTAAGCTCCAAAACTGCAGAGATTAATTTATAAGAACCAATTATCCTTCTGATGCGGCTGTTTGGGTGAAATTAAATGCATGTGTGAACGGTGTTCCTCATCAGAGGCTTATGATATTAGCTCTTTTTGAAGATAACAACTTACTTAATATGGACACCATTCAATTAAAAAAAAAAAAAAAAAATCAGAGTACGTTACACTGAGTCATATCAGACTGAGTGTGATTGTGGTGCCCATGGGTCTCATTCTCTGCTCTGTCACAGCTCTCTTCTTTATTCATTCTACATAGAGCCCTACATCTGTCACACATCATGAAGTCCACCCAAAAATGCCCCCTCCTTTACTTTTTTAAGCTATGAATGGAACTAGATGGTGGAAGGGTAAGCTTGACAAGAGAACAAAAACTGAAATAGTAAAGCAGAACTAACATATGTGAATTACAGGTCAGCCTAATAAGCTTTTAAAATAACACACACTACATCGTTTGTGCAGACCAACCACATCTCCTGCATAACTGTGTAATTAATGGTGGACAATGACAGGAAGACATAAACAAAATAAGTGAAGAACCTATATCTATGCCAAGTACAACAGTCCTCTCTCGACTCTAACCAAACACTTGGAAACAACACGATGTAACCACACAGCGTTCAGGCCTGTTTTTCATTCCCCATTCAACTCTATTTCCGCTGCTGTTGGATCAGAGGTTATTGTAAAAACAAAGCAGACTCAATTAGACAGTTTCAAGAATAGGAACCAGGAGCAAAAACCAAAAGACAAAAAACAGGACGGTAATGTGACTTTCCTCTTTTCCTCCTCTATTATATGCTCAGAGCACCGGTATTGCAATCCTGCATATAATCGCCTCTTTGTTTTTGCCGCCATTGTTTCCCTTTTGTTCATCACTCTTTTCTGCTCTAGCCGTTTATATCAAGTTCAGTGAAATGTACACAAAAACACCTCAGGCTGGTTAAAGCATATGTGGTGCTAGACCTCGCAATCTTCCTTCGCACAATAAAAACTAAGTGCATGTCAGATTTTAGGCTACACTGGCGTGATATCAGTGAAGGCAGCTGCCTCCAGTCAGAAGCTCCTTCTTCACATCAGTGCTGAACTCCAGATTAGACACCAGCTCGGGACAAACCCCAGAGAATCTACTTCCTGGAAAGAATTGTTGAGAAGTTAATCTTCATAACCTGCAAGCTCCATAACCACCATGAGACATAAGACACGAAGGCAATCATTTCTCGGAAACTGATCAAAAGCTGCCTGACTGCTACATTGTGTTGCTCTGAAATGTCCAGAGAATCAGTCCAGTTATTGCTCGCAGACATTTTTCTATTACAGACTTAAAGGGAAAAAAATCCTACCTTCTGACCACACAGGCAATAGTGTACAAGCCTTGGATGCAGTTTATGTTTGCATTAGAAAAGTGACGGACTCTGCAGTCCTGCAATTGCAAGAGATTGTTATATGCTTTTATGCTTTTGGTCAGCGGGCTCTTGTAAAAGGAAAAGAAAAGTGGATCCAGTGTCTGTCTTCATTTTTTCCTCCCCGATGGACAGTCCCTTTTATATATATCCAGGGGCTTTTGTAAAAAATTAAATAGTCTGCCGAGATATTACTGAAGCTTTTTGTAGCTTACTGACCAGCTGACAGAGTGACTCATGTTAAAGGTCTTGGCTAAAAATACATTGATGGATATGGCTCAGATGTTTTGTTTTGTTTCTTGCATTTTTCCATATAAATCGCTCTTGTTAGCAGCTAAAACACTGCATCATTCTGGCAGCCGAGTTTGATAACAATCTCAATTTAAAACTGACAGGCCAGAATGGTCACTGTCAATTCAATCAGCACGATGCAACACGGAGACGTGTTTGCTTTCCTTCTGTGACTCCTGGAGTCATTTCTTCTTGACCGATTATCAGCCGAGGCTCAGCAGGGCTGTTGATTGGTTTAATGGTAGCAAGCAGTGAGCGCAGACAATGGTGGGAATTAAGAAGCGCCAGCAATGGTAAACACTGTATCATCTACAGGCCTGAGACAGATAAGTGGCTTTCATCAGCAGCTGACACCTGATGAGTCTTCTCAGAGCAATCCAAACTACAGAGGCCAATTAAGAACATCCTGTGTCTGCATTTCTTTACTGGGATCTTTATTGTTGTGCATCATCTGTACTTTTCTTTGCACTTATTTTGTCTCCTATGAGTACTTTTCGCTTCTCAATCCAAGGTCTCTCGTACTCGGATTTAGATTTTAGGCTGAATATTAAAAATGCTTTAATTTTGTGGCCAACAAAGATTGCAAAGCTGTTTTAAACTCATTGCGAAAGTTCAAATGACCCTAGGGTTCACCTGAAACACCTTGCCAATTGGTTTAAGTCCTTGATCACTAATTGTAGCTTTTGTTTTATAAATCTTTTAAATGATGGACCCTGTTTGAATCAGAAAGGACGATAAAGCAAATGGTGCAACCCTTTGAAAGTGCACTGTTGCTTGGTTTCTTTGTGAAATATATATGTCATTTCTCACTTCCATTTTGAAAACACCAACACAGTAAAAGCCATAAGTTTTTTAACCTTGAGGTTTCAAGACCAATGAGTGATTTCACAGTGGCTCTGTCAGTTCAGCTTATGCATGCTACAGTGTCCCTGAGAGGTCAAACACTCTTCAACTTAATACAAAAATACTGCAAATGTTCCCAACCGTAGCCACCATGCTGTGTTTTATTCACCTTGTGTTTTGAGGGCTTTTGCAGCATTTTTCTATTTGCTGTTTTTTTCTGAAGTTGCAGTGCATTTGATCTCCATAGTATACAGATTAAGAAAGAAATTACACGTTTTTGCCTTTTAATTCTGGTTGGTTTCATGTTCACACGGATTATTAACATAAACTAAGCAGATAACAGACAAAGGCGGTGCGCTGAGGCTAGCAAACCGAGCCAAACAACGTCAGTGCAAAAAAGAGACAAGCAGAGATACAGTACAGCTGCAGAAGTGCATTAACAGCAGCAAACCTCTCTTTGGCAAACCCATTGACCTGCTCCAAAGGCAGATGGAGGCAAAATGACTGCACTAAATTACAGTGCAAGGCTTTTAATTTGCAAGTGTTTCCCCAACTATTCTGTCAAAAGATTACGTGGCTATGCTCTGTTAGCGTTGAGCCAAGGATTTTGGTGTCATCTGAGCCTATTTCAAGATGAAAAGAACGACTGATTGAATAATCTTTGGATATTAAACTTTTTGTGATGATTCAGACCTGAGAGCACAGCTTTTGTACTTGAATTTTTTGATTAAAAATGTTTAAATTGCTTGGGTACTTTAAATGTTGTGTTTTTAAAGCTAAATATGTGGCGGCAACTTTTTTTTGAAATACATCATAAAGTCTTTAGTTACACTGTTAGTGTGTGGAAAGGGAAAAATAACCTCTGAATTCTCTCTTTTTTTATATTAAAACGTCAGATTCTTCAGTTTAAATGGAATTGTTAATCAGAAGGAAAGTAATTTAAATAATTCAAGAATATAAAGTTGGCTTTATAAAAACATGCTTACAATTCATGTCTTTGGCAAATACTCCACGTCCTTCTCGCTTAGGGTTGGTGAGAAAAAGCTTTCAGAACCCATTGGTGGTAATAATGCTGGTGCTGAGGTTTGGAAGCTATGCAAAAATTAAAAAGTTACACAAAGTGAGTGGGCAGCACAGTGGATAGAGCCTATCTGAGCTGTCACAGCTGGCCAATTTAGAATCATGCATGCTTTTCTGGTTGTTGCATTTTTTAACAGTGAATTGAGGGAGTGTGGCACTTTTACGTTTCATGTGGTACAACACATGCGCGATGCAGTTAATCAAAATGAAAGAAATGCAAATCAGATATGGTGTGCTACACACGAATGCAGTATTTATATAAATGAACAGATTGGCTTTTGTACAACAACAAAAACTACTTCTGCTCCTACCCTTATTGTGTGTTTACTATCAACAAAATGATACTACACGTACCATGTAGGTGTTCAAGTTTAGGGCCAGACAATTATTTTGAGAGGAAACAGGGAGTCTGGCTCCCTGTCTCTTCAAAGGTGACAAAGTCCACCTACCTGAACCTCTAAAGCTCAAAAATCAATACCTTGTATCTTGCTTGTTTTGTGCAGAAAATCATTGTTTATGTGAGGTCATTTGTTTTTTGGTTGTCACCAGAAATAATCATTTTTAATGCATTTGATCTACAAAAACTAACATTTTTTTTGTGAAATACGTGCAATATATTTTTATTAGAAGTAGACATCATTGTCTTACTAAAGTTTGTATTATGGTTGGTTGTGTTTTTCAAAGTTTTATAAAGTAAACTAGATGGGGAATTACTCCATGAGGAAAAACATTCTATGATAAATAGGGCAGAGCACAGGGCAGTAGTTATTTTGCTATTCGTTGTGATTAAACTGAACATTAAAATGTAATGTCTGTGCTTCAGTAGATAATATTTTATGTTTGCAACAAGGTCCTCCCACACTAACTTATAGCAGTGCACTTTTTCCAGCCCACATAAATGCTTTCGCGTAAAACGGACACCATTGCATAAGAACAAAATACATTCGACTTAAACATTATACTCGTCAGAGGCAAAATGCAACCAAAAGCACTTGTGTGCAGCAAATACTAGTAAAATAATGAATATTTATTTTCCATTTATTTCTAGACCAGGTGTTCAGACAACCTAAGAAAATCAGAGTCAAGTGTCTTTTTGAGCGATGTGCTTCAGTTTACTGTCTCCACCTGCCACCATGTTAAGCTGTTTTCCCCCCTGAAGCCCTGCTCATTGCATCCTATTCATAGGATTACCAGAGATGCAGGTGTTTCCATAGCAACTGCAGTGCAGGCAGTGGCAACTGGGCTATGATGGGGCATGGTGGCTGTAATGTGTGTGCATGAGTACATGCGTGAGTGTTTTGTTTTTGGTTTTTTATCACAGAAGTACACAGAAAAAAGAGAAAAACGCACCATAAACTTTTTGTTCGCTTTTACAAGGAAGAACGCTGTAATTGCCCTTAATATTAAGATTGTGTATACAATGCGTACGCATAAGCTCCCGCCCAATTACGACTTGCCCATATGGAAATGGTGGGCTAAGCTTTGGCATTGTTGCATTGTTAACTTTTTGTTTAAAGCTTTTCTTTTGTTGCTACAACCCATTGTTGCTATTTGCCATATGACCATAGAGGACATTATTACTTGCGAGGATTATCCCGAAGAACATGTGGCGTTAATCACCTTAGCAAACAGGCAGCATGTCTGGGAAGAGGTGTACTCAGAGACAGTCTCATTCCCCAAAATGCTGTGAAAGCACACAAAGAATTAGCAGAGGGTGACATCATCATTATGGATAGCATCTTTATATGATGCAGCTGGTAAATACCAGCTTGGCTATAATTGAGCTGCGGCCATTATTCTCTTTCTTAGTTGATTTTCCTTGTTTACGTGTTTTTCTTCTCCTCTTTTAGCATCCTATCAAGCAACGCCTTTTACGGTTTACATGTATAAAGCTGGGGAAGTGTAGCAAATATAGATGCTTTCATTCAGGACAAAGGTGAAAGCGGCGTGAATCATATGCCACAGCCTTTTACGGTCACCAGATCTTGACCTAAGTGCACACCTATTTTGTACATAATAACATCTGAAACGGCACTCAAAGCACCATTTCAAAGATAATTTCTTTTGGAAGAACAGTGTTTATCCCCTCACTAAACCATCAAAGGTGTGTGGAGTGCATATCAAGGAGCAAGCTATTCTGGATGCTCATGGTGTCTCACCATAGCATCTGTTCGTTTTGGTTGTATCTTCTGTTGCCCCTCATCTTTGTAGCTATACAAATATTAACAGGCAGCCTTGTTAGTTGCTTCTATGTGCTCTTTGTGAAAACAGAAAAGCCACCTATAGATGTAGCGTTCTAGTTGTAATGCCACTGCCAAAACTGTGTGAGGTCATTCATAAATGCAGAAAACATGTGACCTCAACACAGGCGTTGGCAGCAGCAGCACCACAGTTGTTCTCATTTATAAATGACCTTTTATGCCGTGTTTATGTGAGGACTAGAAATGTGCCAGATAAGACGAGCTGTTATAGGCTTTTACTTCATTGCAAAATATAAAATGTGATAAAACGAATGTTAAAGACGGGGTATCCAGGTACACAAAAATATTGTGTTTTCCCATCGTCTAATATTACTGAAACCAGCTAAAACAACCAAACCTGCTGCACTGTGTGATTCTTCTTCTTTTTGGGGGGGTCTTGTCATTTAATGTCATCCTGTATCATAATGACTAAGATCCTCCTGTGCACCATCTGTTTAAAATAACTCACAAAGGCTCCTAGAATAGACACAGCTGTCAGGAATGGACATGTTAGCACAAAAGAGGCAGTTGGTATGACACATCTCAGAGCAGTCCAAAACAAAATGTAACACTCATAACAAATGACTTCTTTTTTTGTGTGTGTGCATATTTTGTATTTATTTCCTGAGGCTACACTATCAAAAAAAAAAAAAAAAAAGTAGGGCGTTTATGTGAATTGTATTTGGAAGCAGTAAGCAGATATGATTGAGCCACATTGTCTCCCCTAGTGAGATGAATACAGTGGATTCTTCTTGACATGAGATGCTATCTGTTCCCCACCAGTGGATTTACAGCTGGGACGCTCTCAGAGAGGCAGAGAGATTAGAAAGCCCACCAGCTGATAAGAAGAAGCGATAAGTAAAGTAAAGCTGTAGTTTTCAATTGATGCTGAATGCATGGCTGGATAGAAACTGACAGCGCTTCATATCACTTTGCACATGCAAGCGTTGGGATTAGTCTGGAAGTTACATTCAAAACACACAATCATTGTGTGACAGAGGCACAGCATCGCCTTCACACGCAAAAATACTCTCCTGCTAGGAAATTGCTCTTAGCAATGCTTCCCTAGCACCACCTGCACGGGCTAAAAAAGTGCTGGCTCACCAGGGGAAGGATGGTGACAACAGTTAATCTGTTCCATTACATTAGCAAGTGTTATTTGTTGTATGTATGCCCTGTTCCCAAACTTGGCATATAAACAAGAAAAAATGAATCAGAGATTTATTTTTTTGTCTGGAATGTAGGGTACCTTTAATGATTATATACTGGCCAGACATGTTCCTGCTTAGTGTATAGATTGTGGAGTTATATGCAGTGTCTATACTGTCTGTGTATTATGAGTGTGGAACTGACTAAATAAGAGTAAGAATCAATATCAATTATACCTTTTAAACAGCCAACCAAAGAAAAAGCACTTTTGCTCATCATTCTGACACACCATTGAATGCCTGTTTCTGCACAGTGAAAGAGCTACATTTTTCTGTACAATTTCCTCTGCTTGACTTGTTATCTTGGTAACTTTCATCTTGTTATACCTCTCGTCTCTGATCACTTGCATCAGCAGTGCAGCAAAGGGCCATGAATATATCAAAGAAATTACAAGGTACAATTCAAGGCCATGGAAATGTAACATAACATATGAGGGCGTACTAAATGCAATTAAACCTACTTTCGGCTGCTGCCTTATTCACAAAGGATCGCCACTGCAGGTAGCTCCGCATGTTTGATTTGGTGGTGTTCTTTTTTTGACATTTCTGACACAACCCCAAAAGGGATTTTTGTGCTAAATGCGATTGCTGGAGAAAACTGATTTCACATCGTTCCTTCAACAATTCATTTTGTCCTATGAGAAAATGAATTGTTGAAGACATATTTTTCCCAGAACTAATTATGTTTGTTAAGAGGAAAATGAGGTATTGTTGTTTTAATTTGCTTATTTTGCCGTTTTGCCTTTTTAATTCAATGAAATGCCTTGAGAAAATCTCAAATTCAGTTTTCTGTAACACAGTGATACGCTGTTTTGTATATTGATACCCCTGGGCCTTTTTTCTTTCTTTTTTTTTAATTACCTCAGCATAAATGGCAATCAAAAAATCACTCAAGCCTTAATAGCTCCACAAAGCACTACTGAGAGAAGAATATGAAGGCAGTATTAAAAAATAATTAAAAAAAATAAAAGAATATTAGGAGGAGATAAAGAGTGATGAATAGAACAATCATTTTATAGTATGTGGACTCCTCCTTCCACTTTCTCTCTGGTACTAATATACACTTATCATTATTATTATTATGGGTTGTTTTTTGTGTCTGCTCAGTTTGAATTAAGGAAAAAGTTCTGACCAAAACTGTTTAAATATGCAAGTTCCTAAAGAGTGTGGTTCCTGTTGACATTCTGGGTACGTTTGAACAATAAATCAGTGTGAAGAGGCCAGTCCAAACAAGGCAGCAGGGTTAACTGGCTGGCTCGCTACATAAGAGGCAAAGACTGAAGGCCAGAGCCTCTTAGCGAGGAGACTTATTTGGCATCTATTCATTAGGTGTCCACTGAGCACCTTTTTATTGATTTGAGTGGCTGTAAAACGGATTAAAAGGAAAATTCAAAAGTTCCTCAAATCCACAGTTTATGATATCCAGTGCATTCCCAGTGCATTTTTTGTTGTTGTTGTTGTAATGCGCTTTGAAGCTGAAGATTTCTCCCTCAGTGGTCCTCATCTACATTAACCTCCGTTACTGCTTCTGTAGCTTGTCTAATGCATGTAGGTGAAGGGGGCAATGCTAAAGTGAATAATGATGAGCACAATTATCGCAACACACGCAGCATGCCTTCGGAATTTAGTGACTATGTGCATTTCTAAAGCTCCTCTGATCTGAACTTGTCAAATCCCTGAACTCTTTATGGTGTGTCAGCACTGTGGGATATCTCGCTGATGAAAAAGTAGGCTTACCAGCTAGATTTCTTTTTCTGTCAAAGGGTTGGTTTGATTTGGGATTATGTTTTTGTAAATCTTCAAAATGTCATTTATTTTCTATGAATGCCTAGAGTGCAGAAAAAGACTTCAATGGTACCCATGTCTTAAATGTACGATGTGGGAAATCTCACTGCTACTGTAGATGTCAGTAGATTGCAGATTGCAGTCAAATGAATTCATTTTTCTTGCCACTTCTAATTCAAGTACATAATTCTAGCTAAGGCATGCTGGTCACATTCTTTCTTTCCCTCACGTTTTCATGTCTTAGGTGAAGGGGACCCCTTCAAAGATGATAAAACATAGGCATGGTTCTTCATATCTTGAGTCTGAAGGTGCAGAAACAAATGAAAATTTAGCTCTACAGCATTTGAAAGCCTGCACGTTTTCTTCTCCTCTGTTCTTGACGTAAATGGACTGGACTTGGAATTCTGCACTTTTCTACTCCAGCAATCAAAGCGCTTTATACAGCATGCTTCATTCACCCATTCATACAAGCACTTTTTTCTATGCTTTTTCTACATAAGTGCTTTCTATCTAACATTCAGACTCTCATGGATGTATCAGAGAGCAACTTGAGGTTCAGTACCTTGCCCAAAGATGCATTGGCATGCTGACTTTAGCAGCAAGGGACATGTTCATTGAACCACCAACCTTCCAATTAGTAGATGAACTGCTCTACAGTCACCCCTACCTGTCTATGTGCTTGGTTTCTCGAGGTCATATTGGGTCTGTCCAGTCAGTAGCATCATGTGTATAGTAGGGCTGCCACGATTAGTCGACTAGTCACGATTACGTCGACTATCAAAATCGTCGACGACTGATTTAATAGTCGACGCGTCGTTTGAAGCTTTGTAAGATCCCAAAAGACGCAGGAATAAGTAGTAGGATTTAAGAGTGTAATAACGGACTGAAACAGAAGATGGCAGCACTGCACGTACAAGGATGCCAGCTGCCGTTAAACCCCGAAGAAGAAGAAGTAGCTCTGTCCCAGAATTCATAGCGCAGCCCAGCTCAGTTTCCAACAATGGCGGCAGCTAGTTAGTTTTAATATTACTCTTATTATTCTTTCTGGGTCACAAAATAAACGTTTAACATATTTTCAGGCGAGAATGTAGCTGTGTAAACCTCAAATATCTGCTCAGTTTATCAAGGCACCACATATTTTCAAAAGCGCTCCGACGTTTTCGGAGACGTCTGTTACCCACTAGCTCGATAGCTAGCCGGGGCAAGGCTCACTAAAGCCGGTGAGAACACTCCCGGCAAATCGTTTTCAAACCCACCGCCGTCTTTCGCTATTCAGGTTAAACATATATGACTTAGATAACTTTAAAATGTTATTGTTTGGCCTTTTTTAGTATTTTATTTGTTCCTGAGTAAATCGGTTTGGCTGAGATTAAAGTTATAGTTTTTACACAGCTGAATAAACGTCAAGCAGACAGCTGATTATCAGAAGTGTGAGATGCTCAAGAATTTACTCCGGTGTCCCGTTATATTTTAGATAGCAAGGAGTTTATTAAACTTCACCGAAACAATCTGCAAATTTCATTAAAATTTAATAAACTCTCATCTTGTCTTTAGTTTTAGTTAGCACATACCTTACACACTTCAAGCTGTAAGCTAATGATAGTTATATAAGAGCAGATGCTGCTGGTGCAATAAGCTGTACGTTGTACGTTCAATGGATGCATGATCTGATTAGTTGACTAATCGCAAAAATGATCGGTGACTAGTCGACTATCAAAATAATCGTTTGTGGCAGCCCTAGTGTATAGCAGCAGCATTGTGATAGCATTGACTGTAGCAAGTGCTCTTTATGTCAAACTAGATACTTTTGATCACTATAAATCAAAGATTCAAGATTCATCCTCAAAACCATGAGTCTGTTGAACTGAACTGTCTGAACTGAACTGAGATTTCACTTATGTGAGCAGCAGCACTCAATCTAAAATCTTCAGTAAATATTCTACGCTCACTTTAGAAGATAATAAAAAAGGCCTGTTGCTCAATAGCATTTGCTCGAAAAATGTAAACATGGACTGTAGATCTACACCGAAGCAAAAGTGACTATAATTTCACTTCATTCAAAATTTGCAACCTGTTTAACTGCAACTGTGATGGGTGTGTCGACAGAATGTGCTAGATTCCTTGCAGAAATAGTGTGCTTGACATCTGGTTGGCTGCGTTGTAAAGACTGAAATTGGGGTGCACCACTTATATCTGCTTCTTTCATCAAGCATTTTAAGTTTTGCTTCTTAGTAGCGATTTATGAAACTAGGGGATTTGGTGTTATAGGTAGATGTAAATCTAAATGAGAAGTGCTAATGGCTTAGGACTGTTACATCCTAAGACTTTAGTAAGTTATGGAAATACCTCTTTGCACACTTGATCTGGCAAAATACACCTTGCCGGATGAAGTACGGGGTTTTGAAGCCCTTTTGCCTTTTTTGTAGTATAGAGTCAACAAGGTGCTGGAAACATATACCTCACACTAAGTATATTTCCATGCACATTTGTGCTCTCCTGGTGCCCATATGATTTGTCCAGATAATGAATTTGTGAACCAAACGGGTATAACATAATGCTATAACATGAGCCCTCAAAAGACTTGGTAATTGTAAGTCGTAGGTGGATTGTTGGAGTATATAAGAGACATGATTGTTGATTACTGTCCATTAAGACTGCTTCACAAAGATGTCATCTCCTGGTTGTTTGTAGAAGAGGTGCACATTTTAAATGTTAATGGCTTTGATGAGTGTTAAAGTGTGAATGGGATCTTGATTACCCAGAAACTGTACAAAGTGTGTTCTCTCAGTAGCGCAAGTCGCCTTTTGCAGAGGTTTACTCATTTTTCTCAGATCTCAATTTATGGTACTGTAATTGTGCCAATTTATTTTCTAACTGAGAACCTACAGAGATGGGTTTTCAGGCAATGCAAACATGCTCCCGTGCAACTGCAAATTCCTTGAGGATGATGGTGCTGTGCATCGGTCGAATGGTGATTGGTTTACAAGTGGGCAAGAAAAGGGAAGAGAGCGACAGGAATGGGAGAAACAGAAAACTGCAGTGGAGACTTTTCACTGTTTTTAGCACTTGGTTTCACTTGAGCTGTTTGTGTGTTATAACTTCTTCTCCACGGCTGGCTGATGGACCATCAACAGCACAAGCAAGAGTAGCCCACAGGCTGATTCTGCCACATGTTTTTGATACAGCTCCCATTTGACAACAGAAATAGTCTACAGCTGCCAACAGACTGCCAACACGCTACCACTGTTGAACCATAATTTCCCCATTACACTGTATTCATGGCACAAAGAATGTGGCGTGATTTGGGAACAGATTAGGTTGCCTCACCGCTTGCATGCTTTACTCATCCCATTTTCTACCAGTCATTTAAGAAGACGACCTCTGTTCTTTTGAGAAAACTAAGGGCTCTAACGGTGAGTCAGTGGAATCTTAGTGGAAATGGGATTGGAGTGCTGCAATACTTCTCTGACCACATACTCAGAATGGAATTAATTTCCTGGTTATAGAAGCTGACTTGCTGAAAAAAGTCAATATGTTGTACAGTTGACTCAGTCTAGAATAGGTTACTTTTATAGAATAATAGCTTATAACTATATTTGTGTTTCTCCCTTCCCACTTTGGAAAGTCCATTTCAGTCTCATAGAAATGCACAAGATGTTGTGACTGCTTTATTGTATATTAGCACCTACTCTTCAATTTGAGCTTATGAGAATTTATGACCCCTTAAAAGGATTAGCTATTTTATTATAAGAGCCACAAGCTAGAAAGACCATGGTTTATGCATTCTGTGTCCATCTTCATGATGTTTCTCTTCCAGCTATTTCATGCCAGAATAGCTTAAAGCAAATGAACAGTAGCTATGCTTTTTTTTTTTTTTTTTCACTTCGGATCAAAGAGGAAACTTTGGCCCAGGCATCAAGGTTTTTTGGGGACAAGACCAAAGAAAACCACGCAACAAAGAAGTCAGCCTCCTAAATAACAAACCAAAGTGCTTAAGTCTATCAAAGTCTGTTTTGGTGGTTTTCTTTTTTTCTTCCCCCAATTCGTTTGCTTTGAAATATAAACCTTTTCAAAAGTGAGTGTATGTGGCAGGCCATGTTCATATCTGGAGGGACTAAACATTTTTGGAGCACAAAAAGAAAAATCATCTCTCTTTTTTTTTTGTTTTGCTTTACATGCACACATACATCATTGGTGTAGGTGGTTGCCATGGAAACCACTATAAGTCAGATTAATTCCTGACAGCGGTCGCAGTCAAAATAAATGGCTTTGGGAATTGGGGCGTGCTCCACATAAAGCAGAGAACTGGGGTAAAATTAGCTTCCCTCAGAGAAGAAGAAGAAGCTGCTGCTAAAATTTAAAACTTAACCTAAGTAAAGCAGTAGTTTCTTTGCTGGATACAAAAAGTATTGCTTAGCAACTTTTGTTAACACAGTGAGGGATACAGCGAGCTTGTCCTCCCCAGAGAGCTCTTCAGATTTTACTTTGCTCAAGGAAAAAAGTCATTATCTAAGTGCCCTCACTAACTGTCTCCACCAGAAAAACAAAAGCGTTAGATTAATCTTGATTTCACTAAACAGACTCCTAACAGGGCCAATTTGAAAGTGTTCTGATCTTGTCACATGGTCTTCACTAGCAATACATTTGCTTAATTTTCTTCTTATTAACATAAAAGCCAATGTTTCACTGACACTACCCATTTTTCAGATACTTTAAATTACTGTAGTTTTTCTAATCAAGTGTGTGCAGTTCTGTTATAATGACTCAAATGTAGCGTCAGAATAAAACTGCAAATTATCTAATAAGTGAGACTGCACTGGATATATAAAGTAAAGTAAGTACCACACTTAATTTTTCATTGTACTCAGATTGCCTTGATGGTCACCAGATCTCAATCCAACAGAGCACCTTAAGAATCAGAACACTTATGTATCAAATTATGGTAAATGGCCTGTGTTTTTAAATCACAAATGTGACTTTGACTGCACCAACTTTGTAATGCTACTATGCCAACATGGAGCAAAATCTCTGAGGAGCACCTTGTTGAATCTATGCCAAGAAGAGTTAAGGCAGTTCTGATGGCAAAATGCAGTATTACCAAGACACACCTAATGGTGTCTGGTGAGTGCATTTTGTTATTTACAGACATTTATGAGAATGTTGTGGGTGCTGTGTTGCTTTGTTCAAACGTACAGTTACAGGCAGTGCGGTGGCTTCACCCAGTTGGACACAGTCTACAATTTGGGATACAAAGACTGTGCTTCCTACCGGTTTTTCCCAAGTCATTCTTTTGCAGATCGCAATTTCTTTTTCCCCAATAAAACAGTGGTTGTTAACCCATTTCAAATAATTAGTCTTACTTTCACTGTAGAAGTGTTGTTGTCATATGTCTTACAAGACTTTGCTTCAAGCGTGCTTGAGGAAACACTTACAGACGATGTCCAATAAACTGGTGTGTCTGAAAGCTCCTGCACGTCTATGCCCCATGGCGTTCTAGTTTTGTTTGATGGAAAATTGTTGTTCCTGAGTAGTAACCTTCAGTCAGAACAAAGACAGAAGGAGCAGAAGGACACAAGATGTGGATGAAATGCTCTTTACCTAAATTGAGCTCCAGGTTACGCCTATGTTGACCCCTCTCTCAAGTCTTGGCTGCTTTTATTGTGTACATCTGGACTCTTGGGATTCTCTCTTTGTTTCTGTGGCCAGAAGAAAACAATAGATACTCTGTGTAAAGAACCACTAGTAAAAGCCTCTATTTACCATGACAAAGCTGAGGGCCATGAAATGGTCACCGCTGTCGCAGAGAAAGCGGCACAACGCTGACATATAAATCTGTCAGCTACACACACGTAGTCACATAAACTGTTTGCAGTGTCTACAAACGTGCACATATACACAAAAATAAGCCCGACAGAATTTTAGAAACATGCACACACCCCGTTCCGAAACACACCACCCACAGCTGACCACAGATATGCAGCACACAGGATGAGACACTGGAAGCATTTGGGGAGTTCCAATGTTTCCTTTGTTTCTGCCTGTTTCTCTTTTTTTCTTCACCAGACATTTTTAGCAAGTCTTTTTGCAAGCAGTGCAGAACTAAAGTCAACAAAGTATTCGCTTATCTCTTGCTGCTCGAGACCTTTTTCATCACTTTGGGAGCTCATTTCTGATGCAGGCTAATGATACCATCGTCAGTGCATTTATTCCCATTGTCATTTTCTGCTCTCACATTATACACATCAGCATCCTTTTTGCCATTGGTTGAAAATTGTGCCAATGGATTTTAATCAAGGGCTTTCTCTAAAATTATCCTCTTAAATTATTCGTCTCACTCGCCTTGGTAAAGCAGTCCTGTGGTTTGTGGCTGTATAAAAATAAACTAATACCAAACTCTAACCAGTCCAAATGCATTGGGACAGTTAATGTAGCACATATTCCAAGCTAATGGAAATGTTTTGCAAAAGCCAGTGTGGAAGAAGTCAGGACAATAAATTCCTATTTTCCATAACTGCCTATCAAATACCCAAGTTTGAAGGAAAACCAACATGATTTAGATTCTTTTTAATAAACTTAACCTGTAAGTGTCTAAACATAACTAGTGTAGCTTAATCCCAACCATAAAAAGTTTCATTATTTTCTAATTACTGTGATATTAGAGGACGATAAATGAAATACTCTTTGAACTCCACACTTCAAATTTCTGTCAGTGTTCAACACTGAGCACTAAGGTCTGAATTATCCATCACTGTATGCCGACAGCAAATAAAAAATCTCTCTAGCTGTTTGCTGTATAATCATGAAAACAATCCCACATGAGTCGTGGACTTCTCCTAATAAATCTTTTTTCTGAAGGTCACGGCTTCCACATCACTGCTGTAGACATGTACTGGTGTTAATGAGAAAGGCTTACAAGGGGAATGTTTCAGTTTCCAAGATATTGCAATCGACTCATCCATTTCAGCTAAAGGGGACCTAGGGCTAAGAAATTACTGGAGTGCAAAGAGGCAACTGCAAGGCATTGTGACCAAAAATGTTGTTTGTTTAGACACATTTACATTGTTACATAGGACAGGGTAAGATCAGTTGTTTCTCACATATAGTGCAGCACATGATGATTTTCAAGCAAGCTGAAATGAAAGCCAAACTGTTTACCCCTTTAGAAATGATCAGCGGTGAAAAATAACATTAACAAATCAGGAAGAAGGAATAGTTCTAGGCAATGGAAGTGCTCTGGCTGACAGATGGAAGGGTATTAAATAGTTATGGGAGCTTATGACCTTGTACATTTTATTTTCTCGCACTGAGATCTATATTACTTGAATGAATGTGTAGAAATAGTCTTTTGGTCACATTTCCATGCTCTACACTTAAGCATTGCATTTGTATTTGTTTTAGGGGGTTTCTTTGTGATAGAGTTGTAGAAATTATAATGATTAAGAATTGATAACGTCATTCCAAGAAGTTTAGCCAGGAAAGCATGCCGACTGTTACATTTATCGCAGTTTCCCCATGAGGATTAGCAGCCAGATAGTGTATTGCTTGCTGCTGTGTTGATAGCACTGGTCAGGGGAGAAAGCCAGGGTTGGCACTCTAGGCAGCAAACAACAGATTGAGGTGATGCGGCAGGCAGCAGAACAGTTGGCTTTGGAGCTTAAAGGAAGGCGCTCCTGTTTAAAATATTGCTTCAAGGATTCACTGGGTGTATTTTAAGATGATTATAATGCATAAATAGTTTGATCCAGACACTCCAAACTTGGTCTCCCTAGGTGTCTGTTGTACCAACTCTGTGAGGTTGTATAACAGATGAAGGTCACGTATTTCTGGATTATTGCTCCTGCCCAACAATATTATTGTATATATATTGTTGGGCAGGAGTGACGGGCTGAGGTCCAAGACATTTAGTTAGCCTAATCTGTCATAGTTGAGTGTGGATGCAGAACAGAACACAGGCAGGCAGAATGAAAACTTAAAGTTTACCTTTTAATGGGTATGAGAAGAGCAGTCCACGGAAAACAAAGTTCAGAGAGGGAACTAAATCCAGGAGTCCAGGGAAAACCACAAAAAAATAGGAAAACCAATCGACCAGGAAACAGCATAAGAAGGGATAACAAATGCACAGACAAAGGACAAAAGGACCGACAGGGCTTATCTATACACTGAGGGATAATGGGAATTGGAAGCGGCTGTGGGAAATACACAGGACACAGGAATAGACGACTGGGGAAAACAAGATGAGGGGAAGTAAAACTGAACACAAGGCATAAAGGACAAACAATTTTAATAATTTGTAATTTGTTAATAATTAAAATAATAATATTAAACAGAATTATTGCTGTCAGCTATAGCACTCGTGTAGGCTTAGCCGTTAAAACCAGGCCACCCTGTGGGATTATCATTAACCTTTTACAGTGTGTTAACTTTGAGTACAAATCAGCAACCCCACATATCCATAAATTTCTCTTCTGGTTTCACTCTAGAGGTCAGTCATTCAGTCACAATGCAAACTCTCAATGCAAACAAAGTCCTACTAATGGGTTCAATAGTTAATAATGAATGTGCTTCTCTTTTTTTTAATTAGCAGTAGGGGTGGGCGATATAAACGATATACGATAGAAACGATATAAATTTGGCCAACCATAGAGATTTTGACTATATCGCTCTATCGCGATAGCGCATGTTGATGATGTCATCAAGCTGCGCCTGTTTTGGTCGAAGGATCGCAGCGGCTAAAACCATTATCATCTGCAAATTATGGCGAGCAACAGTCATAGCAAAGAGATGAAGCACTTTTGAAATATGGGGAAAGCCAAAAACTGCGCTTCCTTCACTTCTGTAACATTGATTCGTTAATGTTGAATTCTCTCGCAGCTGTTCTATTCCCATATTGTTGCAGTATATTAATAACTAACCTCGTATTGTGGATGAATAATCTCAGTTGTTCTCCTGACTGAAGTTTAGCCCATGTATAGCATCCTGCTATGCGATTGCATTTGTCCCTGACCACCAGAATCCCTCACGTTAACTTTTATCGAGTGGAAAAAAAGTTGGCGTTCGTCCTCCAGCTTCACTGTGCTAATGTTATGCTAACATAGCTGTGTCGCTAGCAACCACGTAGCACAACATTATGTACCAGGTAGTCCAACTTCAGTAACCCTGCAAACGCCACTGCTGTTTAGTTTCCTGTCTTCATTTATGTTGGAAGTGGTAGCAGAGCTGTATGTTTTACTTAGTTTCAAAAATCTCTGTCAGAACATGGTATGTCATGTTTATGTGGAAACTAGCGGGCTAACTTCCTGTTAACTTCTAACTCCGTTAAATGTAATAAATTCTGTTTTCATGGATGCCTGGATGTTAAACTTAATTGTTACACCTGGTAAAGCAGCAACGCTGATGATTTAATTAAAGATGAAAGAATTTAGACCGTTTTGAACTCTTAGTGTTCATTTGACTTTGGGACCTGAAGTGGACGGAGTTTTGGACCCAGATTACTCCGCGAAGCTCCTCACTACGGCAGCTGTAATGCTCTGACAATCCATCAAAACATTTTTTAACAGATTTCTGCACACCAAAATCGGTTCGAGGTCAGTAACCAGAATTCATACACTCTCGACTTTTGAGAAAATTAAAGGATTTTAAGTGTGCCTTATAGTGTGGAAAATACATTATATACAGAAGAAAAGAATATATCGCGATATATATCGTTACCGTACATGCTTCAAATTATATTGCGATATGAATTTTAGGCCATATCGCCCAGCCCTAATTAGCAGTTTTCTTATTTAGTCTTATTTTTTGAAGTGAAAATGCCAAAATCTCGTGAAAAAAAGACACAGCATTCATAAAGTGAGAAAAGGGGTGACCTCATACTAACACTATACTCAGTGATTTTTGTATGAGCATCATTCATTGTCTTTACTGATAAAATACATTGTTTTATGCAATATTTTAGAGAAAACATTATTTAGATGATAAACCAGCATGCAGTCTATAATGTGTGGTGGTGGTGTCAGTGGAGGCGTCTGTGTTGGTGTTTTTAACTGCACTTAGCATCAACCGTACAATGTCTCATCAATCTCACATGCTGACAAATTTCTATCAGTGTCAATATACCATTATACGTCAACACAACAGAAAGCAAAAGGTACCAGATGGGTGGCACTTCTCAGCATTCACACTATACAAGCAACATAGAAAGGTTTTGTTTTTCAGTTCTCAAGGAGAATTGGCAGATATATCTGTCCAATTCACCACCCCAACTCCACACCTTTGGAGTCTATTTCATGAAATATAACAGTCATTCCTAGGATACAAGCAGCACAGGAGAGCCTGATCAGTAATAGAGTTCCCCTTCAGTTCTCAGAAAGATTCAGCAGAGAACATTAAGCACGCTTTTAGTCCTAAAGAAATACAACTGGAATTGCTGAAGATCTTCAGAGACATTGAAAATACTTTGGGGGGGCTAAAGAAAATAAAAGAATACAGAATACTGTGTCTTCTACACTTCGCATAATATGGCTAGAAAAGTCCAGATGATGAGCCATCCCTATATGTAAGTCAGAACCACCTTGTCTGCTTTTTCACAGGGGAACTAGTGTCAGCCTAGTTTTAGGTGCTTGTCCTCATTTTCAAGGGCAAGGTATTTTTTTTCATGCCATCAGCAGTGGGCTGCACCTAGTCTCTTGCTCTTTCTTCCTGTCTGTTCCTATCCTACACTTCGCTCTGTTCTTCTGTCTCGGCACTGGGTCTGTCTTTCCTCCCTGCCGCCTTATGTACATACATTATTAAACAATCTAAGAACTGAAAATGCTATAATAGAGTGTCTCAGCATCCAGCTGGACCACAGAGACATGTTATTTTTACCAATCTCCTTCGCCCCATTCAGATGGTTAAATAATGTATGTGTTAGCAGCATATCCACTCTGCTGGATGTAGGGGGATGCAGATGGGAATCATCAGTATGCCAAGTGTGTCATTAGGATGACACCATCCAGTGGCAGATTGCGGATTACAGACAAATTTCACCATGGAATGCTTGCAGAGAAAATGAGATAGGGTGGGATAGGGAGTTGGTGCAAGTATCTGATTTCATTCCCTTTCTTCTAACCCCCCTCCCTAACTGTATATTTATTTTGTCTCCGGAGCTTGTAGTCATCGCCCTGTGCTTTTTAAAAAATTTTTATTGAATACTGTCAGGGTTGAGGTTGCTTCTCACTCAGGAATTGTTCCCTTTAAACAATAAGATTCTTCAACATCAATATAGAGGAATGTCATGCTTCTCTGCTTCACCCCATTTTACAGCAATAACATTTGCTATCACTGTCACCACCCACTGTTATCCAGACTCAAAATGATTTTATCTCTGCAACTTCCATAAAATTGGTTGAATTTTCTCCCTGTCCCTTGCTCCAAAACACCTGCATTATGCTACATTTAAATGAGAAATGTTTGCAATATAAAGCATAGTCACGCTTATTACCCTGCAATGTAAAGAATAAATGAATAGTAATGCTGAACTTGGCTATTCTCAATGATAAACATGTTTTACTTGTGTTTTTATCATTGTGTTTACTATAACATACAGTCCAAAGGTATAATTTTCTAATATACTATGAGTCCCCAGTAAACTGTAATATGAGTTTTCCAACATATTTGATGTAAGAAAGACAAACTGCTTGTGTTGTTGTGGTCGTTTGATGTCCTTCCTATGAGTCTCCCTTAAAGGACTAACGCTTCCTGATCTTGTGCTCTCTGGGTTTGTTTGTATTGTCTCATTAAAATGTTTGCTGAAATAGTCAAAACTGTTTCCTACCTTACTTCAGCATTTATTTGCCAGTGACATCAGTCTGTCAGTGTGTGCATGCAGTGTGCAATATTGAAAATTATTAATAAATACTGAAAATTCACATTTTAATCACTATAATTATTTGTCTTTGTCGCCAATTATTATTTCCTGCAACAGGTGTGAAGCATTTGCTGACATAGTTGTGGAATGGTACCATTAATACTAAACAGTGTGATTAACACAGTAGAAAAAATCTAACCTTTAAAAAAAATCAATTTAGCGATTTCAAGTACTTTGCTCTATGCATGGCTCCTCATTTCAGAGAGAGAGCTTGTTTGTTTGTTTTTATGAAATGCCCCTTGACCCAGCAGATATCTTGAAACCCTATATGCTATAATAATAATAACACATATAGAACCATTACGCCAGTGCAAACTGAGTCCATCCATCCATCCTCTTATCTAATTCAGGGTCACAGAGGGGCTGGAGCCTATCCCAGCTAGCATAGGGCACGAGGCAGGAGTACACCTGGACAAGTCGCCAACCTGTTGCAAGGCCAGCACACAGACAGAAAACCATTCACACTCACACCTAACAGCACTGTGTTTGTAATGTGGGAGGAAGCCAGAGAACCCGGAAAACCACGGGGAGAACATGCACACTCCACAAAGAAAAACTCCAGGCAGATGGTGGATTCAAACCCAGGACCACCTTGATGTAAGGCGACAGTGCTAACCACCCCACCACCGTGCTCCAAAGTGGGATTTGGCATAACAAAAGTACTATCAATATTTAAAATGAGGTGGAAGCTCAGCTCTTTGGAATCGACCCTGTTGCATATGTATTCCAGGGTGTTCTTTTGACAACTTACAAAATATAGGGAGAATCTGTGCCTGTCTTTACAAAATGACCCATAAAACTAACCATACCTATGAGAGCTATTTGTGGATTGCGCTCACATGCTGTTTTGTCCTGTTTAGGAAATCTAGACCTCTATTTTTATTTGGGCTTCAGTCAAGCTAAAACATTTGAAGCTTATACAACTTTCTATTTTTTCCTTACTTTACGACATAATGCTACAAATACCACAGTATAAAGCATTTCAGAAAATTAAATGAAAATGAATACAATTGAAAAAATCTTAGTGCCAATTAAACCAAATCCACAAGCAGATGACTGGCATATAATTTTATAGGGATTGTATGTATCATAGATTTGTAATTTCATATTAGATGGGGTTTTTTTTTTTTTTTTTTTTTTGAGGGGGTAAAAAAAATATTAAATGCAAAAATATTATTGTTTTATAACCCTGTCAGACCAATTTAAAAAATCCACAACAGTGCAATAACACAATACAATTTGGCATACGCTAACAAAGACATTGATTTTCAAAAATATGCACCCCAGGCTTACAAAATTTGACTGAAGAGAAAAGCATTAAAAGTAAAGAAATGTCCTGTAAGTTTTTATGTTGATTGATTTTTGTTGCCTTAAATTTTTATTTTATTTGGGGATTTGTTAATTGATTAATTCAAATTGCCCATAGGTGTGAATGTGAGCGCGAATGGTTGTCTGTCTCTGTGTGTTAACCCTGCGACAGACTGGCGACCTGTCCAGCGTGTACCCCGCCTCTCACCCTATGACAGCTGGGATAGGCTCCAGCGCCCCCGCGACCCTGAAAAGGATAAGCGGAAGCGAATGGATGGATAATTTTTATTTCATTTAATTAAATGAATCACACTCAGTCTAATAATCTTCCTACAGTATCATATACCTATTATATATCACGCCCTTTTAAATACATAATTAAATGCATTGTCCCTAGAAGTAATTTTGTTTAATAAATCTACAATAAGACTCAAGAGAGATGTCTTGACTTTCCAATCATAAACCTTTTTTAGGGGTAGTTGTGGCTCAGGAGAGCAGGTCGTCTACTAATCGGAAGTTTGGTTTCTCGATCCCTGCCTGCTTCAGTCTGCGTGCCAAAGTATCCTCGGGCGAGCTACTGAACTCTCTCGATGTGAGTTGCTCTCGATGTGTTCAACGGACTGTGAATGTTAGATAGGAAGTACTTAGAAAAAGGAAAAACATTCTCGGGTGAATGAGACATGTTTCGAGTGCTCGAGTAGAAAAGCACTATATAACAGCAAGTCCATTTACTATTTTTGTTTAGGTCATTTTGCTGTTATTGGACAATGAAAAACGGGAAATGTGGGGCAAAAACAAAAACAGGGGTATTACTTGCAGTAAAGGTTCAGCTTGCCTGGAATTGAATGGGTCAGTCACTGGTCATGGCATTTGCACCCATGAGGTATGCTTTGGAGAAAACCACTCTCTGTTTTGGGTAGCTTCCAAAGCTCTTGTTTAAACAGCGTGCAGAGCATCACAATGAACACAATAATTTGTACTAACATGGGGATTGTCCTAACCCAGCTATTCATAGTGTCATAGCCCTCCAAATATTAATTAAAGGTATTTAAAACACAGACGAGCCCACTCATGACACTGCAGTATATACAGAGTAGGCTGTCAGTTTTTATTAATACCACTGATCAATCTATTCTTATTATTATACGTGTCACTCTCTGACAAATATTCTTAGATACAATATAATTTGATTTGTATTTTTATTTTGAAAAGCTGTGTTCCCCTTTGAAGCGAAATGCACATCTTGAACAGTTGTTTGTGTACTAAAACTTCAGTCCGTCCAACACTGAGGTTCTTTGAAAGGCTATTTGGGGCATTTTGCACATAGTGTCCTTATCACAATTTACCCGGATCCAACTGTTATGACACTTTGGGTAAAAACTGTAAATAATAATGAAAATAATACTCTATTTAAATAGAATAAGTAGTAGACTTTATTAGTGTGTTTTGAAGCACTATAAATCTTAAACCCAACAGAATATAAACAACGATGAGCAAAAAAGGAGCAAAAATAAAGAAGAACTCTTCATGTGTTCCTTTATGTTTCAGAATCCAAACGAGCCTCAGGAAACTCAGCAATTCTAGCAGAGCGAGAGCAATAAGCTCTTTATTCGATGGTTCTCTGGCCTTTGTTGACAACGACAAGTGTCACATCAGGTGTCCTTTTGAGGAAGATTTATTCCTTATTCCAAAAGAATTGAACAGAAAAATCCAATTAAAATGGAATCTGTCAGGACCACAATCTCTTTAGATTGAATATAGGGATGCAGACTCCCTCCATATCTCAGACATGCCAGATAACTTGCAGATCACACAATTTCCTCACAAGACACGCAGGCGAACCATCCATTCTGTGTGTCCTCCCTTCCATTCCATTTATAAGTCGCGTCTAATGGCCGGCGGCCATCCACAGAAGTTCAAATACCAGAGTCTCTAAAAAACAAATAGGAGTTATGCATTTCTAATGTTCATAATCATGTAAACCAGACAAATTTATTGGGTGACAGAGAGGGTGGGATGAGAAGTCAAAAATATGCACCTAATGCACTTTAAGCACTGCCATAAATTAGTTAGCATACATTTCATGGTTGATACATATTTAACTTCCCCTCCTATGTTGTCAGTGGGAGCAGAGTTTATTTTAAGGCAGATTCTTTCTGGGAGAGTCTCTCGGAATGATGATGGGGTAAAAATGATGTGACCACACTGATTACACAAAAGTTAAGTACAGCTGCATGCCTAATGAAGTTGACATGGTGCTAATGCTCTTGATACAGTTCCATTCACTTCAGCTGTCAATGTCATAACAAGCTTAAGTTCATTGTGCTACTGTATTCAACAGTCTAATTCAAACCCAAATCAGGGATCTGCAAAGCAGTGTTTACATGCGTTGTGAATGGTCAGTGTGGACGCTATACTGAGCCATTATGATCACGTAATAAAGGCATGCTTTTGATTTAATACAAAATGCCAAATTTTCTTCTTTTTGTATACTGAATGTAATATTTTGTGCTTACCAGACTCTAAATTAACAATTAAATGTGCAACTGTGAGGTTCACCTCATGTTTTTAAAGTTGTTTCTAACATTTCTTGACATTGCGAGTTACATTAGCCTTTTCTTCCACAATCATCAATTTCATAAAATCATCAAATTTTACTTGAGGACAGTTTTAAGAATGTTTCTTCATTTGGCTTTTAGTGAGTTCTGTGGTGATTGCATTACAGAAGCAATAAAAAAAACAGTTTATTTTTCTGTGCTGAATGGATTGTTTTAAGAATTTGTTGCTATATGTGGTCGTATATAAAGGATAACATGATAATGCCTCAGTGGAGTCTGTGTACCTTTGAGCTTAAATTTGTTTCTTTCTCAAAAAAAAAAAAAAAAAAAAAAAAAAGGTTTAATCTGCGGTGTGTTAGTCTTCCCACCTAAACTTGCTGAAATGAAATGTCTGTCTGCCTGTTTGATTACAAAAAGCTGAAATAAGACAGATTGTCTACGCTGATTGCAGATTTTCATTGTGGCTGTAAATCAATTCTTTACAAAAACAAAACAACTTCAAATAACTTCACCCTCAAACCTGTAACAAATCCACTATGTGAAGTCACACTTTTCCCCACAAAGATGTAATATTTCTCATTTCTAAGCCCCCACTCTCTTGTGTTACGCGTCTAAAAAAAGTGACAATAAAATCACAGCATCCAGTTGCAATGCTTAAAGAACAAGCAAAAGCAATTTGTGAATTAAGAGAGTTTTTACATTTTTTTCCCCCAATGCTGAAAGTAAAACATAAGTGCATGTTTAGGTTTATCTAAGCATATATCCCTCGATTATTTACATTTTAATATAGTGCCATATTTTTTAATCTCCCATTAGGATATGACAATGATCAAATACCAAAGAGTAGCACTTTTTAATGAAGAAATTAGATAGCAATAGAGGGAAAGTTTGCTCATGAATTACTTTTAATTTGATTTAATAACGTGAAATGTTTGAATATTCAACTGACTGATTATTAGTTACAATGAACAGTTATCAAAGCTTAACTGCTAATCTTTCATTAGTAGAATTCCTGCAGACTGCTTAAGTATTTCTAATATTTCCTAGATTTCTGTGTATACTTCCAGGTTAGTTCAGATAGGTGTGGTCTTCTTTTAAGTTCCAAAGTTCACGTAGGCATCGGGGTGGCGAAGTGATTAGGGAGACCTCCCTTCAATGCAAAGTCAATATGAGCATGACCGGGACGGTGAGTGCAGCTGTGTAGAAGACAAAGCTTTGACCTCGTTGTTGAGGTGGGATGGTAGGAGTTTCACACAGTGACGCATGTAGACGAGTGTGCTTATTACCACTGCTTGCTTGATTTTCTGTGCCATTTGAAGTGAACATAAATTCACTCCTCAATAAAAAGCCCTGTTCTCTAAACTTTGCTTTATAAAGCCTTTGAAAGATCAAAATGCTAAACTAGCTCAGGCAGCAATTATTAATTGAACATTTTTAGCAGCCTGGAAATAATGAATGTACAGCTACAGAAGATAACCTCTGAGAATACTGCCACTTGATTAAATGCTGTTTCCAAGAACTGAGGGCTATGCTAAAGTTAAACAGAAATGGAATAGAGAAAACACAAGAGGACAAATTATTGTGCTAGTGTGTGTATATATATATATATTTAATCATATATATAGTTATAAAGTCTTGGATAGTTCTTGATATTTTATTACATGAGAAGTAGTGGCAAAAGAAATACTTAAATTCAAAAATTATATTCAGAACCATGTGCCCGATTTAAACAAATGATTCTTTATTTTTTACAAATAATTTGACACAGCCAATAAAATTCTTCACATTAGGAAATGAGAGTATATCTTCCAAAAACACAACAAAGGGAGCATGTGGATTGTACCTTTTCTCCAGTTTTATTTATTGAACACACAACACACCATATTATTTTATAATTTTATAATTTTTATTTATAGCACCAAATCAAAACAAAGAATGCAGAAAACCTGAACAATCTGGTTTTCTGTACAGGAGGAGCAACCACATGCTTGCTCCCCCTATGAGTAAGAGTGACAAAGGGAGGAAAACCTACCTTTTTTATGCGATTTTATGTGATACACAGCGCTCAAAAATCTGTTAAAAAAATGTTCTAGTACGACTTTGGTAAGCTACGAAGCCGCACCGCTTGATGGATTGTCGGAGCAGTGCGGCTACTGTAGTCAGGAGCCTCGCGGAGTAATCAGCTTAGCTTGCTAGTTTACACCTAAACATGATGTAGCATGTTCTGACTGAGGGATTTCTGAAAAAATTAAAACGTACAGCTCTGCTATCACTTCCAACATAAATGAAGACTAACTAAAACTAAACAGCTGTGATGTTTGTAGGCTTACTGAAGTTGGACTAGCTGGTATATAATGATGTGCTACGTGATCGCTAGCTACACAGCTATGTTAGCATAACATAAACACAGTGAAGCTCGAAGATGAACGCTAACTTTTTTCCACTAGATAAAAGTTAACGCGAGTGGTTAGGGACAAATGCAATCGCATGCCAGGATGCTGTAAATGGACCAAACTTCAGTCAGGAGAACAACTGAGATAATCCATCCACAATACGAGGTGAGTCATTAATATACTGCAGCAACATGGGAATAGAGCAGCTGCGAGAGAATTCAACATTAATGAATCAATGTTACGGAAGTGGAGGAAACAAGAAGAGTGAGTTTATGTACCTTTCCATGCCTTATGTATGAAAACAGACCCGTTCATCGACAGTGCACCTTATGGTCTGAAAAATACAGTATCTCCAATAAAATAAAACAATAAAAAATGAACAAAAGCGTATTGGTTTTTAAATGATTTTTAATGGTATTCTAATTTAATTTAGGGTTGTTACAAGTGTATACAAAAAAGCACTCACTCTGTATCATCTTACATGAAGGAGACATTTGATGGTTGCTATAGTGTTTAAACTGAGATGACAAATGTGCTTCAGGAACACAGCCCAGACATAGAGCTGGATTAAGGTCCCTCCATTGCAGCTAAAGGATATTGAAGTTGCAGCTGTGCATGAGTGATAGACAGTGTCTCCGTTGCGAGAACAAGTTCTATTTTTTGTGACCAGTATCGTCCATCTCCCAAGTGACACTTTGCAAAGGTGGCAAGAAAGTCATGTACTCTTACGATGTGTATGAATGTTTGAGATAAATATCCTTTTGTTAGAAGCTTTCATCATGGCAAGTTGTGCATGGTCAAATGGAAAGGCCCTAGTGGAAAGAATTAACAGTCCATTCTCAATTATGTAAAAGAATTTTATTCTATCTCAAGCAGCCAGTGTGGAATCCCCATCCATTATAAATCCAGAACCACATCCCAGAGGTTACAGCCTCTGTTTCTTAATATCTACTCTGACTCCTTATGTCATCAATGGATACATGAATGAGGGGTTCTTTGGTTTGCTTTTATGTCTGTGTCGGGATGATATTGAGAGTGCTTACAGAGAGCAGGGATTGTATCTGGTCCTTTGAGGCATGGTGTGAGGAATAAGCACAGAACTGGCCAGGGGCTGTAAAACAATTGCAAAAGATTCAATTGGATTTAAGGTTAGCCTCTGTTCATGGATCCTGCCATATCCAATCCCCTCTACAGGCTCAGTTTCATTCAGTGGACTATATAAGGCTGAGGTCTCTGTGTCTTGGTCACACGCCACGCGCTATTTTGCATGTATACATGGAAGTCATCCACAGTTTGCTATGAAAGTGCTATGTTTAGCAGATTTAAACACCCATATATCACTGTCAAGATAATTGCAGTACCTCTGTAAAATCACCCGTAACAAATGAGAGCATGTCTGAAAGAATTTCTCACACCGGCGGGGGCATTGTTAATGCTAGCATTTCTCTAAATGAAGATCACGTACTGCACGAACCATCTTGTTTCATATTTCAAAGAAAACGTCCCACTGCTTTGTTGTGAAGCTCAAGAACGCGAATAACAGTGAAAATATCACAATATTTCTGAATTCTATCCTGAGTAGGAAACAGAATTTATGAACAGCTCTTTTGGTTTTTTGTTTTTGGTTCAATGATATCATCCCCATTGTGTAAAGCAGGCTGTATTTCTTCTGTCTTTCTTGTTCTCCTGCTTATTTTCTTAACCAATAAAGTGAGTGATATACATATGTGGCTCACATCAGTTTTGGTCAGCAAAGAAGCTGCTTGTAAGAGGTGCTAGGAAGCTATCGATGTGTTGGTCATGATAATCTCTGAAGCATAGCAGTTCACCTTGTAAGAAGATGGTGTCACAGTTGGTTCTGATTTATACAATTTATACATCCCTCATTCCAAGCCTTACCCAGTTTTCCTTGTTTAGATTTTCCATACTTTATGCCCGCTTTTTAATTTTGGATTTCTGTAAGGTGCCTGAGACCTTTTGTAGCTGCTTTTGAACCAATTAAATCACACACTACCATTTATGTTGACCTAAAGATCACCCAGCCAAAATATCTCTTGTGCTGCATAGCCTACAATCAGCCAGCAAAGAGTCATAAAGGAAGTAAGTGAGCAAAAATGCCAGTCCTTTATAAAGGAAGGCCATCCACTGCACGAGTGGGTTAGACTGATAAGAATAAAGTCTTAAACAGGGGTCAGCTCAGCTCCCAGCTCTCTGAAAAGATCGGCCTTGTTCATTCTCTGCCATTCTTTGCACCTTTCATTTGTGGCATATACTGTCCTCCTCTGGCAGACTGACAGAATTTATTTTGTCATTGTGATAACTGTGTTTACTACTTGGAGTGTATGAGCTTCTGAAACATGCCGATTTTGTTTCTCAGAAACTGAAATGTTGGATTCTCCAAACCGTTTTTGTAGTAGACCCATTTGAACGAGTTTTCGGATTTCTGCTCAAAACTGGCCCCGATTTACACATTTGTTGTGCAGACATTGAAGTGTGACATATATCTGGAGAATATTTTAGTCTAAGTATGGATGGCGATAACCACTCAATCCTGGAGCCAAGGGGCTTTGAGGTGCCTCGAGGCGAAGTTCTGGCTGACTCAATTTCTGCAAGTTAATCTAAACCAGTCGCTGCCAAAAAAGCCTCTCGGATCATTAAACCACTGTCAACAATTCAGATGAGGAGGCTACTGGTCCATGAAGGATAACACAACTCCTGTTAGAGCTTAGAGCCAGAATAGCATTTAAAATTAAATACGTTTCATTTTGGAACACTGAAGTTATCATATAAAATTTATTGCTACAAGTCCACCTACCAATGTCACATTAGTGTTAAAAAAAATCATCACTACATGTCATTGAAAAGATGAGCACACAAAACATTCCAATCTCTGAGATTCCCCTGAGCATCTACACACTTTGCAGCCTTTTTCACTTGTCGTATTGGCTGTGCAGAGCAAAAAGAAGAGTGAATGTTGGACTACCATTCGTCAGATATACAGAAACCTTACTGCAACTCTCAGAACTTTGTAAATAGGCAATTGCTTTTCTGCTTTGGAAAGCAATTTCTTTCTTTAGCCAAGAAGCGAGTTACTGTAGATAAAGGAATTTACATCAAAACACAGAGTAGAGAAAACAATTGTTACTCTAGAGCCAGGATTTTGAGTGAAGTGTGAGCAATACTGGATTACAACCTATGCGCAGCAGCTAACTTTCATGCTGCCCCAGACACTGGGACCCGAAGAGGCTTGGAGCTCACACTATTCCAATCAGTTTGTGCACATTTGATTAATTGCAAATTTGTTTGTAAATATGGCATGCAAAGTAAAAGGACGATATGATTGGACGTGATGATAGGGAGCTTTAGGTGACACATTTTATTGCATAATCTCGGGCTGAAGGACAGTTAATAATAGTGTGAATAATTGCAGTGTGCATAATTTGACATAAACTGCATCCAGCCAGTGTAGACTTGCTACTTGGGCTTTGTAATAGCAAAATAAAACCTGATGTACTGTGAGGAGCACAACCTTAGAACAAACAAGCAGTAAAAGAAGCTTATAGAATCAAGTTACATTACTTTTGCTAGTAATGTTCCCTTTTGCACAGGTTTGATGTGAGATGCATTCAAACTCACTTTATGGCTTCAAACTGGAGCTCTACTGTAAACAAAATGGGGTCATGATTCAGTGAAAGATAAACTGAATGTGAACAGAGAGGGGAAAAATATCTCCGTGGGATGCGCTGATTGTGTTTCCTTTTGAATGTGGACATGAGTGTGAAAAAATCTCTGTAAAAGAAGCACTAAAGATTGTTTACACAAACTGCTGCTGTACTTGGTGTGTTGGTCTTTTTTCCATTAGTATGCGAG
Organism: Perissodus microlepis; assembly: GCF_051167445.1. Taxonomy (NCBI): domain Eukaryota; kingdom Metazoa; phylum Chordata; class Actinopteri; order Cichliformes; family Cichlidae; genus Perissodus; species Perissodus microlepis. Next base: position 25,648,412 of record NC_140470.1, on the reverse strand, counting down.
GGAGTATTCTGTAGCTCTGCAGTGATTATCAACTTGGTGAGATGCAGGGCCACTTCAGGGTCAAACAACGAAAGAAGACAGGGTTAGTGGTTTAACCCTTTTGGCCTCATTAGTTAATTAGGGTGCAGACTGGCAATTTCACTCATACTGGCCTTTGGACATACAGGCGCTTATGTAGATATTAGACGGACTCTTATTATCTGTCTAAGTTAAATGTATTTTTACATGTACAGTTAACCAGTGTTGGGAAGGTTACTTTTAAAATGTATTCCATGACAGATTACAGAATACATGCCCCAAAATGTATTTTTTAATGTTCTCCATTACGTTACTCAATAAGTGTAACTCATTCTGAATACTTTGGATTACTTAATATTTTATCATGCTTTTTACAACTTCATGAATGTACTATTGCTGTGTGATTTATTACTATTACTGAAGGCTACTCGCCATACCAATAGCAACTAGATTTTTAAATCTTAATATAAAATGAGTAACAGCAGGGTGGACATTAGGTAAGGCTGCACTTTTTGCAGCGATGTCGTATAGTAAACTATTCCGCGCGTATATAAAACAGGTTTGCGGCTCCGAACTGTAGTAAAGGGACCTCTGGCTAATAGGTCAGGTTTGTGTCGGGCTCGTAGCCGAAAACTAGCTTTACTTTGTTGTCTGGGTCAACTTTGCTAGCGAGAGACAGAGAGAGGCGTTGAAAGGCTGCTCCAACGGAACTTGTTTCAGAGGAAAACACGAACACAGTGTACAGTCGAGTCTTAATAGCGTACTTACAACTGGGCTCGTCAGGCACTCTTTTTGGCTGCAGTGGTTATTATTATATTTACATGCTTCCATCTCCCGTTTCTGGTCGGTGACAACTTGTACTTTTCGACTCTTTATCTCCCTCCTCACGCTCACAGACACATAACGGGTATGGCAGTCCATGCTCCCTGCAGCACGGACTACACTGCCCATGAGGCTAAAATTCGATGCCTGTAACAATTCGATGCCTGTAACACTCTGCCTATTGCCTTCATATTAAATAATTTTTGTGAATAATTTTTTAAAATATTTCTTCACGTCATTATGCGGGCCACAAGTCCGGGTCACATTTTGATTGAGACACAGGCATTAGAGCCTCTTAATGCGTGTTTTGTTTGGGTTTCCACCGGCGTGGAATTACATAAAATAGAGAGGGCATAGCCTTATGAAACAGGAAAATACCGCCGTGTAATCCATTCATTTCAACAAAGTAACTGTATTCTGAATACCACCTTTTTAAACGGTAACTGTAACGGAATACAGTTACTCATATTTTGTATTTTAAATATGTAATTTAAAGTTGAATCTTTTCCACATTTCGTCTTGGGTACCTGCCAATAATGCTAAATAAAAATGCATTTTGTCCTTTAGAAGGAATTTGTGAGTCCATTTTATGTTTGCCGTACTTTCCTGTAGACCAGTAGCTCTTCTTCTTCTGTTTCTTAAACTTTTACTCAACGCTGGCTCCAAAAGGAAGTTAATTTCTACATCTGTTAAGTATCTACATGTGCACCATGCACCCATAAAGACTATGGATCCACCATGCTACCTGAGCTTGCTGGTGATAGCTTAATGCTTAGCACTCTAGTCTAAATAGGGTCATTTCTAGCTCTTAAAATGGTCACAGCCGTAGAGGTACAAACCAAGGGGTGTTGTCACAGTTACTAGTTGTAATTACAGGTGATGCCAAATTGAAATAGTAAGGGCTTTTTTAATTACTGGAGGGAACTTATGGCTTCCAGGAGTCAGGAAAAAACAGGTCACCAAAATTGCATTTGTCCTTGGGTTCTTGTGCGCTGATTGAATTTTATGTATCTGTTTTTTTCCAGAGGTTTAGTTTAAAAAAAGTTACAGCAACTCAGTAGAACAGAAGTTATTGTAGGGATGGTGTGATCAATAAAGGATATACGGTTTGAGAATACCTGGTAGAATTCTTGCTAGAAACATGGAGAGAAGTTTCTTCAACTTTGCAAGGGTCTCAATAGAGAGCATAGGTGTGATCCTGTGAGCTCTATAGAAACGTTATTCTCTTATCAAGCGATATAAGTAAACTTTGCTTGACTGACAACGCTTTAAGTTGGGAGAAGAAGGCTTTGTAGACAGACCAGAGATATGCGGGTGAGGTTTTATCTGACATTCGTACTTCCTCAGTGATTAACACTTTATTTTTTTCAAACCTTGGCAGGATCTCTGCTCAGGAATTCTGAGCCTGAACTCTTCTTTAAATCAAAGCAACATATCCACCACTTTAAAGGCATAAAAGCCTGTAGAAGTACCTCATACAGAGAACTAAAACCTGAAGGGACGAAAAGGCGTGCACGTCACTCCATGGTTCTTTTTTTTTCCATTTTAATAAAGCTTGGATTTTTTTATTTTAACTTTGAAAGAAGACATTGCAAGATGCCAAAAGAAAGCACAGTAAGACTTCAGCATGGCCTAGAAAGACCAGTGCTAGTGCAGACAGAGTATCTTCCTTTTTCAAAAATGCTCTTTTGTTACTTGAACCCATTTTTTATGCTAATGTGATTATTGTTTTGTTGAGAAAATCTGTTATAATTTCTGCCCTCCCTTCACCTAAAACATATTACATTTTCTTCTTCCAAATTAAAGCTTGGCCTCACTTGTATTGCTTTTAATTATATTGCACCAGGGGATTTGACCTTGTGACAGAAAGACCCTGCTGAAAGTTAATTGGTAGGAGCTGTGGCATATTCAGGTCAGGCCACATTCAAATTACTTGGAAATACTTTTCATGATCTGCTTTAGCTGAGAAGTGCAATTGGCCAAGTGTGTGAAATGTAGGACAATAATCTGAAGCTTTGGAGAGCTAACCTTTGAATTCTGCCAGTCTCCACGTAATAATCGGGATGACCACTAGTATGGTATATCGTGCGTGTTATAACAATTATAAACAAGCTGCTAATAGTGTAATGGAATTATTACCATGTGAGACATCCAACTTTTTCCTATTTCTGATCCGATACAGAAATATCAGCTTAAAGTATGTACTGATGCTAATTATTGATCTGATATTAGTATAAGCTGTTTTCCTAAAATATCAGAAATCATTCCGGTTCAACTCAAACATACCCAATTTAATAAAAAAAAAAAAAAAATGTAGCAAATAATCACAACTGAGGGGTTTAAATTGACTGAATTTGTACTTATTAGTTAGAAAATAAATGTAAGCAGGACTAAATGGATAAAACTAAAAATATATTTGTGTTATCCACCTGTCATCCAGCTCACTGTGAGTCACAGACTGCTGTCATTACGGTCACGCTACTTTCTCCTTTCCTCCTCTAAGTCTGCCACGCACACGCACACACAGACACACACGTGTATCTAAGTGACTCCAAACTGGTGTCACTTTGCCATTAGCTTCCTCCATGCTACGTTAGCTCTCCCAGTAGCAACCCACAGCTGATGATGCACGGTTGTTTCAATATTTGGGTGCCTAACCATTACAGAGCTTTATTAATGCTGATCCAAGTTTGTTCTGTATGCACATATAGGTTTGTGTAAATATTCATGGCTCTTTTGGGGGGCATTGTCAACTTTGGTCAACCCTTTCAGTGTTTTAAATGACCATATCTCCTTTCCTTAGGAACCCCTCAAGAGCTCTTTAGACAAACTTTTTACACGTTTTTACTCCCACTGGCGAGGCCAACTACTCGGTGGTGTAATGCATACCGCAGCCTATAGCGTTGATACAGAACTGTAAATGTTTGCCTTGTGTTTTGTAATCTTTAGCCATTTCCCCTTTTATTACCACAGTCGGCTTTACATGTAATCTCTTCACAGCCAGACCTCTTGCCGTAGCCGTTTTCCCTTCGACTGCCCTCTCCAGCCTTTCAGCCTCTTGCACAGCATTCTCCTCACGATTTGTAATTAGGTCCTGTCAAAACAAGAAGGCTTAAATTAGTCAGATCAAAGAAGGACATACTGGCCTCTGTTTAATATCCAAATATTTATGAGGGAAGAAGAGCCTTTATTGGAAATGTATCACGGTGTTGTGTATTTTAAGGAGGACAGATTAGACTACACATTTTTCATCAGCACTTGAGGGCAAATATAAAGTTTGAAGTTGGAAGTAGCCTTTGCTCACACCATTTGCTCCAAACTTTAGTGCAAAAACGATCTGAAACGTGTGAATTCTGCAGCACACGTTTGTGCTCTTCCACAATGACTTTTCTCCACTTAAAATGCACTTGGAAGGCAACTCAAGTGCTGAAGGGTTGGAGGGGATGCTGGTAACAACCATAATCCTGACAAAGCTGATGCGGTGAATGACTGAAAGATGTGAGGAGAAGGAGCTTAGAAGGTAACACGTCTATGTCAATTTGATTAAGGCCTGACACCCACACGCAGCACATGGAAACAGCTGCTTAGTATTTTGTGCAGTGCCTCAAAGTGCAGCAGGTTAATGATAAGTGGTTGAGACACTTTGGAATGTGCGTCTGTAAGGCTAATTTATCTGCTACTGAAAAACAAATTAGAAGCATAATGTTCAAAGTTAGCTGAGGTAGGAAAATGGCTTCAACAACTGTTACGTATATTCATTGTTTACTTGCAAAACTCGTTTCCTTTTCAAGTTCGAGTAAGTGTTTAGAATTACTTCTGGGTTATACTTTTACTAATAGTAAGTTTAAGCTATAGCCTCAAACGTCAACAAATCAAAACACCAAAAAAGGGACTATATTTTATCAGAATATAAGAGACAACATGTACAACATCTGGCTTTAAGTTCTACATATATATTGAATTAGTTTCATTTTACTAAAATGTAAAAGTATTTACGTACTGTAAACGCCAAGCTGACTGGAGTCTTGCAATAGAAATGCAGCTCACTTAGGCTTTCTTTCAATCAGTATACACTGCAGGAAAGATCAGAGAGGTTGTGTTTTTCAGGGCAAGGAAAGGACAAAAACAAAACGACATTGATGGAAACTAATAACAGGTCGCAACCCCCTTTGTGTAGACATCTTGTAAAGGTTATCAGGGTGAAAAACTGCTAGAAGTAGTGTGAGTTGTTTTTGTGGATTGACTGGCAAGTCAGAGAAGTTGAGTGAAAAAGTTTTAGAGTGTTTGAGGAACTGAAACTGAGAAGTAATTGTTGGAATGATGACTTAGATGGACTTCTGGAAAGAATGTAGGTTTTGACAATTGCTGCTAGAACTCTTTCTCGAATTTTGTAGAGAAGTTTCCTAAAGTTTGCAAAGGGGTTCAAAAGGGAGCTTAAGTGTGGGTTTGTGAGGTGTATAGAAATTTTATTCTCTCATCAGGCAATACAAGCAGACTTGACTGATAAAGCTCTGAGGTGGCAGAAGATTTTAGACAGGCTAGATTTTATCTGACATTTATGCTTAATCATTTAATATTTTCAAAATTCACTGTTGCTGCTAAACATTGTGTGATGGATGAGAAGTATTAGAAATAATAGTTAATGGAGAAGTTTTTTTTAAGGCCACAGCACTGTACTGGTTGGTGGTTTATAGGTTTGTAGAATTTTGAGCTAAGATCATTGACCGATTTATGATGACGGCATGATGCTGTTATCAGCTGATATTAGCTATTTGCTGATCAATCACTATAGGCATTTAAAAAGTGTATAAGGGGCAAGAGAAACACCCTTCAGCCACGCTGACGTTCCATACTTTATCCACCAGAGGGCACTATGCAACGTCCCTGTTGGTAACAACAACCAGCTGATCCAGTCAGATTTAGGCTGAGCGTAAACAAGTAACTTAAAAAGATAAATGTGTTTGTTGTTTGTTTTAGAAATATAAAAAATTAAATTATAATCATATTAATCTCTGACTGACAAAATAGTGGCTTAAATAATTAAACTCACTATATAAATAATATAGCTATACTATAATATAGCAAATATAATCTTCCTCCAGTGTATCAAGAAGGATGCTGGAAAATGTCTTTTGCAAATTGCAGTTTGAAAAGCAACCAGAAATCCTTATGCCTTAGTTTAATAGGGCATATCCAATAACAGTTTTAAAATAGAGTTTGAAACTTTCCTGTCTTCTTTCTCTTTCAAATGGAAAGAAAAAGTGTCCCAAAATATTCATATAAAATGATGGAGCTCTAATTTGTGATCAGAATTGCCTCGTAATATCTCAAGAATTCAGCTATTTCCTCCTCCATACAGCCAGATGGGAATTAAGGATTAACCTGTCTAACCAATTTAGTATTAAATTAAGGAATACAAAATCTCAGAGAAATGTGTTTCCAGTTGTAAAGCCTTGAGAGGGTAACATTATGTGGTTGGCGTGTGCTTGGAACCTTCATGGCTGACATTTTGACATTCTTCCAGCCACAGGAAGAAAAGAGAAATGTAAATCTTGGACACACATGACGACATTTTCATCTGTTCTTGTACGTCCCCAGACGACGGCTTTTCAAGCATATGTGCTATTGATGTGTAGCCCTACACAGCACTGTCTGCTCCATAGTGTGTGCTTACTCCGACATGACTTGCATGTTAAGCACCAACAGCTGACTGTTGTAGCCTCCTTGTAATGGAGCCAGTCACCACAGGCTGCCAGGCTGCAATTAGGCATGCAAACCTCCTGATCCAAGACGGGACAGAAGCTGCTTCAAACTTCAGGTTTTTCCCAGCCAACCTGACAACTTCTTATTTGTTCTCTTTTCAAATTTGCACGTCCTAAAATGAAGTAATGACAGCAATGTGGCCGTGTATAGATACTTGTGCTCTTACATAATTTGGCATTAAGGAACTCTATGGTTCAGATGCTGAAAGAATGTTTACCAGCAGCAGGCTGTAAACTCCATAATCCTCTTGCTAGAGAACAGTCAGCACTGCCATTTTAGTTTTGGTCATTGTTACTAAAGCCTCACAGGCATATTTGCTTCAAAGTATGGACAGCTTAGCAGTAGATTAATACACTATTACTAATCTCGCCTCTGAGCTTACCATAAGTAGCTTTAAATGGGCTCTTCCATCTAACTTCTTTTCTTACTTTGTCAAATTAATAGCATAAGTGGTCAGCACGGTTGGCAAGCTGTTCATATATGAATGGGCATTTGTCTATGTGTGGAAGTGTATGTCGCTAAAGAAAAGGTGTATAAATACTGTAACCCTCATGTGTGGTCCATGACAAGGGAGCAACCTGCAACATGAGCACTGAGGTTTCAGTGTGGAAGCTGCCATGTGTGGCTAAACAGTTGGATACAGTAGAATAGAAAGGCTATGCTAAAGAGAGATGGGGTAATTTTATTTATGCAAACTCAGAGGTCGAAGCTGAGCTGCTTTGCTGTGGGTGATGTAAAGTGAGATATTCACCACCTGTGCACAAACTGTAAAATTCTAACGCATTACAAATATTTAAAACAGCGATTTGGCCATCGGTGCTTAAAGAAATGTTGTATTTATGTTGTTATTTTCCTGTTTGTGCAAGAGAAACAAAGAAATTGAACATATAAAAAAGTTACTCAAGTCTTTTGACTCGCTGTAAATTAAAATACAGCCGTTGCAATCAATACATATAATCTGATTTGTTAATAGGACAGTCGCAGTTGTAATAGAAATACATGACATGAATCAGAAACAGATAAAAACATTTACCTGGTGTTTCTACAGCACTTAAGTGAGCTAGTTCACTTAGTAGTACATGTTCAGGGTGACTGGCCTAACAAATCTTGTAGCAACAGACTTCAGTAAACTATTAATATTGGACTGAAGTAGATGAGCTTTAAACTATTGCTCAGATTCTCCACAATGAGAAAGGTCCAGCCTAGCCATACATCTGTAACAAAAAACTAAATAGCAGCTTTTATAAAGTTGTCCATCTGGACAACTTAAAGTTTTTAGACTTTTGGAAAAAGTCCTAATTTTTGTTACTTAAGGCTGACTGAAGTTAAGCCACTAACTTCTCTGGTCTGCTCATTAGCTACACCGTGCTTCTCTAAAAAGAGACACAATGCTTAATTTAGCTCCGAGATAAAAATTGTTGCTAGAATGGAAGACGTGTGTGCATGCTGCAGTGCATCTGATTGCAACTGTGAAAATTATACAGCATCTTTCTGCCATCAGTGTTTCTCTGAAGTTTAAATTTACATTCATTTATAGAATTTTTGTTTTGGCCCAGCTTACCTTAAGCATACTTTTATCTCTGTGAAAACATGCGGTTGCAGTGACAGTAAATTCTGTTTATGAAAAAGCAAGGTGATGTGGTTATTGTGCGTGTGCGTTAGGAGTCGAAGGAAGACTAAAGGGAGACTCTTCAGAGTAGACAGAGAGGTTTATGAGTCTTTAGAGGACTGGAAGTGAGGGACAGGCTTAGAGGATGGGTATTAGATTGGTGTCATGAGAGAGCATGTTAGGGCAAAGATAGCTTCATCCTTTATCCTAGCTCTCTCCTCACAAAACCAAGCACTTCTTTCTTTCCTTGCTTTTAATCTACAACACATCACTTTTGCTTTTATGCTGCATGCTGTATATTTAGCTGTGAGATGCGTGAGGCAGATTTCTTTGTTTTTTTTACCTCATGTAATGCTATCTTATGCCACTAAATTATGTCTAAATATATAATTGTTCCCTTTTTCTATTGTGCTCATAAATGTAATGGAAGCTAATGTTGGATTATTTTAACATTAAAGTTTTTTATGAAGAATATCTTTTATGTTTTTACAGTCTTAGGGCATCTGGATCATATCATTAGATGTACACTAAGTGCAAATTGCAAATGCAGTTAAAATTCCCAGGAGCATTTCATTTGAGCCCAAATTGCAGCAATCAGATACTTTTGAGTGTTCTGGGTGTGCCTTGCATTTGTCTCACCCCAGCATTGATTTAGCATTAAGTTACTTGTGTGTAATCTTTTGATCCATGCAAAACGGTTTAATCTAGGAACCGCATCCAACCAAAATCCCTATCTGAAAACTCATTACACCTTTCAAAAACAAGATCTTTAAAAAAGCAGCTCTTCGAAATCACACCTTTTTATTTTGGTTTGTTTAAATAACATATTTCAATTCTTTCACAGTTAGTTTTGTATACTATAGATCACACCTGGAGTCATCCCCCTCACTTGAATTTCTTTGCCAGTAGATTCGTGACTGAAGCAGGGCTGCGCTGCTTTTTTATTACTCTGAACAGAAGCTTAACATTACCCATCTGGCACCGGGGTAATCAAGTTTTGATTTCGATTCTGATTTGATTGATTCTCAGAGCTGGCTCTCATGGAATATTCAGCTTCTGCCTTATATTTTGATGCTGTTGAGATGAATATGAATAATCTTAGGTACGAACTGCTACAAAGAGAAATAATTCACTTTGTAGTTAGTTTGTCAGCAGTTTTATGTTTGTGTCTTTGACAACAATAGTGGGCCTGGGGAGATTCTTTACAATACTGCAAATGACAAGTGAGACAAATGATCAGCAAATCTTTGTGCTGTTGTGTGCAGCGCAAAGTGTTTGGTGTGTACTTACTGCTACCCACTTTTGAAAGTGCAATTTCCTCTCAGTCGATCTCATGTCACAACTCACATTTGTGCAGTGATTAAACCTGATGGCTTACCTTTACTAAATCTTTATTTTTAACTTCCATGATTGGCTCTCATCAAAGAAACAGTCGCACTCGACACTTTCAGCCACCACTCCATCCTGGAGATACTGCACAAGTGCCCATGTAGACACACAGACTGAGAAAGTGGATCTGGGAATAGCTATCTTTCCCACACCGCCTGAACTCCTTTTTGTTGTCTTTAGTGTTGCAGATATGATCAGTTGGTTTTGGGCCAGTGGTTTTAGTCTTAGGAGGCATGGGTATAGCATGGTATCTGGGATCATACTAGATGAGAGAAGGAAATGGATATGTTGTTGTCTTTGTATCTACCTCCAGCCTCTAAAAGCAAACATACTGTGGGGTAGTGGTTTTTCATGCCTCTACAGCCTGCGTGCTGGCTTGGAACAAAGGCTGGTTCATTCATGTGGCAGATGCAGTGTTTTACTGCAAATCAATATTTGTGTGACTTCTTGACCAAGGCATAAAGGGAATATTATTCACACTTTGAACACATGTATGAAATCAATACTTATGACTGTCCTTGACCATGATGATTACAGCATTTGTTTCCGGTTCAATTTAAGAACCAGTGTTTACATTTTGTTGACGAGTAGCATAGTTATGCCAGTGCCTCTCTACCGATCTATCTCATCTACAGCATTGCCTAAATGCATCGAGTTGCTGCCATGCGATTGGCTGATTTGCGAACAGGTGTACCTAATAATTTAGCTGTTCTTATTTGTGGCTTTGCACTGCTCATGTGGACCATGCATTTCACAGTGTCTTACAATGTGTGTAAATATAATCAAGGGACATTTTGGACCCTTAACAACATTCCTGAAATGTTTTAGTCAAGCACAAAAAAAGAAGAAAATAGTGTTGGCCAAAACACTGAGAACCATATTGGTTTCAAAATGCTTCTAAACACAAAAGCACATTGTGTGTCTGGATGCGGTATTCACTCTCCTCACTCCAGAATTATGGCTGAGGTAAAGCTTCACACCATAATGATGATGCCTTTACACATAAAATGTGTGTAGGAGAGAAAGAGCAACAAAGGTCTTTGATGTGACATTATCTTCTTAGTCATGCAGGTTTTTCTGCAATGGCGAAACTGTAGCATTACGAAACAATGCCACATTGTGCTGTGATAATAGTTGGCTACCTGTCTATGAATGGCAAGTCCTCGCAAACCATTTCCATGAATCTCCTGGTGAGAATTGAGCTGAGACTGACTCACTCATTTGTGTGAAGTGGCGACATGCTGGAGGCTCCGCGAGACTTCTCTGTCAAGCTCCGATCACGATTCTGTGGTATTTCTACTTCACAGGCTTTGCTTCAGTCCTGTGCCACATATCATTGAAGATAGGAGTCATATATTAAACCATGTCACTCTAAAAAGTCATCAGATCCCTTGTAGTACAGTGGAGCACTGGCGAGTTAGGATTAGCTGATCAAGCCTTTGAAAATCAATTCAAATTTGTTAGGGTGCACGCAAGCGTTTCTCTCTTCTCTCTTTAAATCTCATCTCTGTCACTGTAGCTTTAGCTGATGCTGAGAGAAGATGTGCATTAGAGCCTTTATGGTATTATGTATTCTTAAGCGTCTGTAAACAGAAGTCGGGATGCAAGAATGCTTCGGAGTGGCTTAGTTAGGTCGTTTTTATAAGGTGAGCAAACAAATGTTAAGTCCACGTCTCGCCTAATTTAAATAGGATTTGTCCTTCTTTAAGAGTTCAGTTTGTCTTTCACTCTGCTACTTTTTCTTTTATGCTGCCTTCAGCTGCCAGCTTTGTGCTTTGAGTGTCAAGTGTCAGAGAGGAAATCAGGTACACACTAACAACAAAAATGGAAGTGTTGGTAGCAAAAGGTACAGTTTTGCTTCCTAGGGGTAAATCGCAAACTATAAATAAGGGAAAGCAAATTCCAGAACCAACGTGTCCTTGCTCAGCAGTGCAGGTTTCAGTTAACAACATGGTGCAAAATAAATACATATGCCACAAAAGACGCATATTATTTCTTCTTAACTGTGAGTTCCTTTGCTTTGTGGGTGCAACTTTAAACTCAAACACATTTGCACATTGAGATGTTGCACTCTAGTGAGCATAGAAATTACATCCCAGAGTTTCAAAGTGTTTGCCTGAACATGGTTGTTCCTTTGAGCAGGCATGGCCATTTCACTTTGAGTCTTGCCTTATTGTGTCTCAGCCCCGTGTCACCGTTCCTTTCGATTGAACCAGAGACTAATTTATATTTTGTCCTGTCTTTTTTTTCTTCGCCCAGCTGCCATTCAGGTGGAAATTACTCCACCACAAGGGGAGATCAGCGTTGGAGATTCCAAATTTTTCATCTGCGAAGGTAAGAGTGATCTTTCTACATCCCTCATTTAACATAGCTTGATGCAAATGTCACCTCATCTAGCAATATTAGCAGTATTTATTGAGGTAATTTGATGAAAGTAATACAAGTTAGGTTAAATAATGAGATTGGTGTACTGGTGGAGGAAAAAAAAGAAATAGATCACAAAGATAAATTGACGGGTTTATTCTGTGGAGGTGGTGGGATGATGAGATCTGAGTCATGTAAGAAATAAGACATAGAAGAGGTGGGAGAGAGGTGCTGTATGAGAAGATAATGAGACAGAGGTCTTACATTCTCTCTGTGCATTTGTCAGCCTGTCTGTGATACAGATGCTGCTTACAAAAGTCAGATCTGCAGTCTGCCATTATAGAACATCTTCTTACATTTAAATAATGTCCTAATTTTCTGAGTAGAGATTATTCATTCATTTGGTCTTATTAACCCAGGTTACTTCTACACTACAAAACAAAGCTGATGGGGACTGAATTAAAAGCATGCCCACAGCCCTTACGAGGGGTCGTCCAGTATGAAAAGTTTCAAAGCATCTCTCGTTATCCCGTTGATGTGAGTTACAATCATGCTGGATAATGAATGCATTGCATTTTCTTGAATTTGAAATAGAAACTTCAAAACACTGCACAGCTACCTTCATAGGACTTATGAGTAGATAGTTTATTGAACCACCTGTAGCCGGACTAACTTGAAATAATCATTTCTTACATGACTTTGTCTCTCGACAGTTGTTCTGAGGTGTTTGTGCTGATAAGCTGTATTTGCTTTTTGCAAACTGCGGTGCATTATGTCAAAGCATCTCCACTTCTCAGTTCTCCAAAGAACACTTCGAAACATCCCATACTTGTACTGTCATGAACTTTAATATTTCTTATGTTGGCTGAGACCTGCTGAATCCGAGATGCAGTTTCCCTGAGCATTGCACGGTCTGATCTTAGGGTGAATTTGCTGAGATGTCTGCTCCTGGGAATATCATGGCAATGTGTTAATTTACAGCTGAATGCTCCAGAGCAGCAAAGTGACAAAACTTCTCCTTTTACAGAGGTGCTCACACTTGCACATATCCAAGGCAACAAGTCTATTTGATTTTCAGCACCTGGCAGCTACATACCCTCTTAATTCCTATGGAAGCAGTAGTGGTGGACTGTTTTTCACAGGAATTACAAAGTCCAGTCAAAATTTTCTTTTGCATATTACTCTAAGGAATACTACATGCAATCAAGTTTTTTTTTCTTTTTGAAAAAAATAACCACTTCTCTCCCACTAATGACCTGTTGTTTCACTGCTTTTAGCAGAATGTTTCCGTAAAAATGAAGCCCTAAAAGCAAAGATGGGTGTCAGTGTGTGGAATATGAAGCCTTGACATTAAGTACTAAGTGATTTCACTCTTTGTTCAATGAAGAAATTTTTGCATTAGTTTGAACTCGAATTCCTCCGTTTGAAAAGGGTGTCAAAATACATTTAGAGCTCTTTGTGCTCCTCGAGAGAAGAGATAGTATTAATAATTTTCAGGGAAACAAAAAACTGCCTCTGCTTGTACTACTGTTTATAAAAAGATGAATAATGTTGAAACGTTGTTTGATTTTTCTTTTAGTCAAAGTTTCCTCCTACTGAATAATCCTACTGAGGAAACAGAAATAATTCATATCTCCCTTTTTATGTTTTGCTGCATCTGTTTAGTCTTTGGGTTTACATACGATACACTGGATGAAAACAGATTGTGATTTCACAGTAATGCTTCCAAACCATCTTCAAACCAAGAATTCTTAATTTCGTTTTGATATATTCTGTTCAAATTACGATTCATTTTTAACAATTTTTATTCACATTCTCTAATGAGAACAAAGTCTAGCTCAAACCTTAATCAGCTCCACATATGCATTCATCAGGGAAATAAGGAACTACAACTGCTTTATTCCAACATGAACAGATGTGAAGAATATGAATGCCAGCGATGACAGTTCTTCCCCTCGGCAGGTCATCACACAATGCAGTGATCGTTGCAGTAAATTAAGTTTAAATGTAAATTAAGATGCACACGCTAGCTTTGTAATGTGATGTAACAGGCCCATGGCATCCTCTACAAGTTCATGTTCAGAGTCATATCTTTTCTTGCAAAGCGGGAGGCATATCTAAGCTAATGCAAAACATCAAAAGCACCAAACAAGATAACAGATAACAGATTTCAGTTGCAATCCTATAGGTTCTGACTATTATTTACAGGCCACTTGTGAAATTCTTTAAAAAAAAAAGTTTTGGTTTTCTATCTCATTATTTACTTTGTTACTTTCAGTGGTAGGAGATGCTAAAGACATAGACTGGTACGCCCCCAGCGGTGAGAAGATCCTTCCCAACAGGGCAGACATTTTTGTGAGCCGCAGTGATGAAGCCACGTCGACTCTCACCATATACCACGCCACCGTGGACAGTGCTGGCATCTACAAGTGTGTGGCAAAGGATGGAGACAAGGAAGCCCAGGCCACTGTCCAAGTAAAGATCTTCCGTAAGTATGACCTGGTTTTGCAGTCTTTACAGACTTTACCAGTGAAGAGTGTTATTTTTTCACATGTTGGTAGTCAACATTACTGCATAAACTGTAGTAACTCAGCCACTATGAACGCTCTCTTTGAGTAATGCATTTCAAAGAGAGAGAGCCAGTGTTTATATTATTAAAGGTAACCTGATTTCCAGCTCCATACTGTTATTCTCAGTCTAGCTTGGCAAGCTGGACTTTGGTGAGTTTATCCACTGTATGAAACCAGCCGTTTAAGCCAGCTTTCTTCCGACTGGCTGCCCCTCTCATAAACAGAAGATTTAAACAGCAGGTGTGAGGGGTTGCTGTTCTCCCAGCCAGGGCTGTGTGAAATGACCATAATAAGAACTGAACTATAACATACTGGAAACTGAGCATTTAGATCACTCTGAAGTTTTTGGCTCATGGGGATTATTTCACATATACTGATCTAATTATTGGAAATTTTGGTATGTGTAATATAAACACCAAAGTGAACCACTGAAATTGAAAATGTGTAAGTTTTCACCTTTACAAATGTCACTGTCTGTGTTAATACATATAAAAATGTGTAATATGTGCATTCCCCCACAGAAAAGATCACGTTCAAGAGTGCTCCCAACTCGCAGGAGTTCATCGAGGGTGATGATGCTGACATAGTCTGTGATGTTGTCAGTTCACCACCACCCACTATTATTTGGAAGCACAAGGGCTCCAAGATCCAACCTGCCAAAGATGGTGAGTCAGTTCAAAAAAAAGAAAAAGAAAAAGAGGGGAAAAAAACACCCCACTGCTTAGCTGCTTTCTCACCTCCAACCTGCCTTTCCATTCCATCTTCTTAACTCTGTGAGCAGCCACCTTACCTCTCTGCCAATGCTGTTTGCCAGTTCATGCTTTCCAATCAATTTGCCACACTATTCCTCATCTCCCTCTCCTGCTGCCCATCATCTATGAACAAAGCCAACCGTTTTCCATTGGAAAGTAGTTTTAGACCTCATAGATGATGCGTGAACATGGAAATTGTATTTTTAGGCCTAGCAAGAGGTGGTTATTGTCACTAGAAAATGTGTCTGAGGGCACACCTGAGTTTAATTTCGCCAAATAAAGGAAAACTATAGTTAGAAAAAAAATCTGAAAAACTCAGCATGTTTTTTTTAAGGAAGGAAAGTGTAATCTAAGAAAGCTTCTGCTGTCACTTACAACAATAACAACAAAAAAACTGTAATAAAACCTACCCAGATTTGCTAGTTTAGAATCAGATTTTTTTGTTACTTTGCAAATCGTAATCATAGCATCTGTTTTGGCAACGATGAAGTAAAGTTCAGCCACAAAAGCAAAAGTTGCTTAAGTCTGAACATCATTGGTGCTCTGTGCATAAACAGTTTGCAAACCACCTCCATCTCATGTTCTGACTTCAGGTCATACCTGACACCTTTGATGCCTTCTCTTTCAGCAGAGCTTCCCAAAGTGTGGGGCCCGCCCTATGGGGGGGCGCAGAGCCATTGCAGGGGGGGCGCGGTATGAAAAGGGGAAAAAAAACGCCATTCTGCAATTCATCTCATGTAAATTATAACGTGCGCACAGCATGATGTGAGAAAAGGCACATACCTTTGACAAACTCTGTATTCCTCGTCCACAGGTAAACGCAAAAAAGGAGTTTTTAAAAAAAAAAATCACAGTTTTCGGTGATTCGAAACGCCGTTTACGTGTGGACGAAAGGTCCAAACGCATAGAAACAGCTGCGTTTTTAAAAATACCCGTGTAGGTGTGGACGTACCGTAAAAGAGTTGTTTATTACTACCTGTAATTTATTGCGGTTTACTTGTATTTGCTTAATTGTTTACTAAATGTTTGAGGTGTGAAATACATTTTTCTTGTAAAACAAAGGGGGGCCTAGCAAAAAAGTTTGGGAACCACTGTCTTTCAGGGTGATGAGATCTTACTATTGCTCCTCATGTCTCACTCTGAGTTTGTATGGAGTGCAGCCTTAAGGACCCACATCCAGGACACGCGAGAAAGAGATCTCAAACAAAAAGCGAGCGCTAATCGCTTATGATTTCATATAAACAACAACAGATAATGAAAGACAATTTAAAAGAAAAATGATGGAATCCAAAAAAGCCAGAGAATGAATCCAAACAAGAAAATGGACAGAGGAGAAAAAGAAGCATAAAAAAACACAGGCAATGCAACAAAGAGAAGGAAAGGGCTTTTTATACACTGCACAGCGATTGCGGATCACAAACATGGCAGAGGAAGGAAATGTAGATGAAAGTAATGCAGAAAAATCAAACAAACAGAGGCTCAAAACCGAATTGAAACACCAGAGAAAATGAACTGTTAAAGTAAAGCAGGAAACAACCCTAATCACACAGAAAAGACAACTAATAGTAAACACATTACAGAGGAACAGTGGGGAGGCAAGAACAATAATAATAATCATAAACCCACAACAATAGAAAAACTGGAAGCAGGAAATCCTGAAACGCATAAAAAAAGACACCCCCCCCTCAGCTATCAGGATCCTCTTATCTTTATAAATACACACATACATTTTAACAACATTTTTAACCTCTAACTCTTTCTTAATAAAGGAATTTTGTGTTTCGGGAGTTAGAGGTGTTTGATGTACACAATTGGGTCTTGTTCTCACTGCGCACGGGTGATCAGAGATGTAGCTTTGATGTAATTGTTACACATTGTGGAACATCTATTTTATCCATATGTCACATTAGTATATCAAAAAACACTGGGAAAAAGAGGGAAAAAACACTCAAAACTCTATAAAAACATTTCAAACTCTTCTTATATTATAATCCCTTTATCTGTTGTTTGTCCTGTGTTTTGAACCATTTCTGCTTTGCCAGTAAGCACACAGAACAAAGGTGTTTAGCTCAGCTGTGGAGGAAGCTGTGAGCGTGCACATACCGAACATATAAAACTATAAGTGTTGCTGAACACTTTGCCAAAAAAATCTAATCTAATGTAGCTGCTGTGAATCCAAGCTGTCTTCTGTGTAAAATGAAATTATGAGCTTTTTAGCATTTGGTCCCTTCTGGCCAAAAATATGAGGAGGGCCTAAATTCATGTACAATATTTGGTAATCATTTAATCTGGCAATAGCTTCTTTCTTGGGAGGAGCATTGACCAAATTGGTCCAAAACAGCCATGGCTTAGCAAGTTCAGTGAAAAACTAGGATCTAGTGTGGGAGCTGGACATAAAACAGGAGTCTGGGTTTTGTTTCACACTTGAACCGGGGACTATTTTAACCTTAAAGTAACCCCTCCCTCGGTGACCGCTGGAGAGCCTGGAGTCACCACACTGTTGTGCTAAGCCTGCCTTTGTTCTTGGATTCTTGTCAAGGAATGTGTTTTTCACTGGAAAAGCCACTAATTGTAACCGACACCGAAAACTAAAAACTGCTTATGCAATTTTCTTCAGTGCAGTCGCTGACCTAACCCTGAGCTGCAAGCTGCAAAGTTAAAAATCCCAACAGTAACTCTTCCTTGTAAAATGTGTCACGGTGACCTGAATAAGAGCTGTTTAACAAAAGCTTTGTTTCTTCTTAACTTTTAGACTCCTGGATTAAACTTTAAAAGCTTTTCAACATTTCAGTCATTTATTTTTTATACACTACGTGAATTTTTCACTTCCATGGATGGTGCGATGTGGTAGGAGTCACTGAGGTGGAATTGTTTGTTCAGTAAACTGTATAACTCTTAAACTTGATAGGAAGAACACGTCACTTTATTGAGGCAACAGTCATTTATTTACGTCAACAAAAAGTAAATAAAAAAAGTCCCCTGTGTAATGTCTAAATTGTGGATTTTAATAAGTGCTGGATAGTTTTTCTCAATAATGTGTGAAAAATAACACCAGGTTTCTGTTAAGACAGCTCACTGTGTTACTGTGCATTGTTTAATTAGAGCTGCAACGGTTTGTCAGGGATCTGGGTTTGATTAAAACATTGATAAAATATGTTTACTGTAGCCAGAGAGTCATGAAGCTCTCTCATCTAATAATTTGATTACCAGGAAGGATTTTCTTAATCTTGCCCCAACTTCCTGTCTCAGTGTTTCATTTAACCATACAGTTCACACTGCTCTCATTTTATGATCATCTCTTAATTCATAGAAGACTTATTAAATCATAAGTTTCCTTTGTCCCACTGTTTTGTTGACAATGTAATCTTCACAATCTTGAACCTTTGTTCTTTTTTGTCCTTTTTTTGTAGTTCGATTTAAGATCATGGATAATGGCCATCTGCAGATCCGCAGCATTAAAAAGACAGATGAGGGCACATACACTTGTGAGGCTCGTGTCATGGCCAGGGGAGAAATTGACTTCAAGACTATGAAGGTCATTGTTAACGGTAAGCAGTGTATACACCACCTTCTATGCTCTGCCTGCCCTGCTGTTTATCAATGTGTGGTTTTGGCTTAACAGAGCAGGGTTCAGTAATGAGCCAGATGGCTCTAAAACCCTTAAAACTTTTTTGTTGCTCCAATGATAGATAGTTAGTCAGATCATCTAGCCATCTTTTTCAAGTTTCTGGTTTAGAGAAACACATTCAAACAACTACAGACCAGAATGACAAGAAATTGGTTTTAAATTTGTGGATTTCTCAGAAAATGTTGCAGATGCTCTGACCTTTAGTAGCAACATTATCCCCAAATTGCTTTTAAATATCAAAGTCCTTTAACTATCAGGATGAAGAATTTTGAAAAATATATTTAAAAAAATGATTTTGGGCAATTTTCTTGAGGAAGTATCACTTCTTAAAAGCTACTCTGTAGATTTTCAGGGATAATTGCATTTTTATTTTCGAACCCTTTGACTAAATTAAGAAATAGACGTGTAACTATGGGAAATATCGTTATATGCGTGTGAAATATGTTCATTTCAGCTATGTTGAAACGTCCAGTCTGTTTTACCACGACTCAATGGAGGAAACTTGAAGTGCATTTTGGATAAACTTTACTACAATTACATATCACCATGTGGGTTCGGTAGTTGTTTAAAACAAGTCAAACCAAAAAGGGTTTTTTTTGTGAACGTTTTTTCAGTGTTTGGTTAATTTTATATGGAATGTGCAAAAAGTAGTAATAAAATCATTTATATGTTTTAAATCTACATATCTAGATTAAACCTCTTTAAATATAATTTATAAATACACATTAGTTACTTGAAATTCAAATTAATCTTGCATCTTTTTCAGTGCTTCCCACCATCCGTGTCAGGCACCCAGAAGTCAACGCTACAGCAGACGTTGGTAAATCAGCTTTACTGGCTTGTGATGCAGATGGCTTCCCGGAACCCACCGTGACTTGGGCACAGTACGTCATTCAATCTTGTTATCTGGCTGTTGTGGCGAGCAGAGTTCAGATTTACCCTGGATCACGTCAGGAGAAATTTTGAGCTTCCACAAAAAATGAAGCATTTTATTTATTCTTTTTTTCGTCTTCAGATCCTTTTGTTCTTGACCTCGAAACAAGCAATATTAGTTAGAGCAATGAAATGAATAATTATGAATTACAAAATGTTATGCTTGGTGCACAGTAATCCTTCTCAGGTCCAAAACTTCAACGACAAACCAAAAAGAAACACTGAAGTCAATACAAATGACCCCCCCCCCCCTCTCTAAGTGGCAATCTGCCAAGCAGGTAAAAGCAGCCTGATAAGATTAAGCTGAGATGAATGATATTTGCAGCAGAGCAATAGAAGACAAACTATGCACTATACAGTGTACTAGTACTTAAAGCACATAGAGGGCTTTCATTAATTCCAGCTTTTCAATGGAAACTCATTATAAGTCACACTCATTAGTATTCATTAGCGAGCGGGAGATTTATATACCGCTACCTTTTGCTTTTTCACTTCAGCAGTCCATTTTATGACACAATGATATGGAGAGATATTCTGATGGCTTTTTACCTCAATGATCAAAACCCTTGTAATAACTTCCACAGTAAAAGGGTAAATGAGTCATGTGTTTTTGCCTCTTACTAGTTAACGGGTTGATAGGACGGAGCTACATCTGCATAAGATTAGTCTTCCTGAAACTTCATTCCATGGCAATTAGGAATTTGTTATGCTACGCTAATGGCTGCAATTTATATTTACAGGTCAGTTCAATTAGTTACAAACATTCCTAATCAAAAAAGGACCTCGGGGTTTTTTATCTTCTGTGCAGCAAGGAGCATCAATTTAACGGGGACATTTTTATAAGTTCGAGGCTACCCTTTAGCAGGATGTGTGCTACCCGAGGCAGCTGTCGGGGTATCTCTGTTGTTGGACACAGTAATAATAAGGAAATAATACATCTCTGCATACAGTAGAGTGACCAGACCAGATTTGTGACTTTGCTGTTCATAGCTTACCAGTCAGTCCCCTTTATTCTTCTGTCTCTGACTCCTTTCATGCAGGCTTGCTTTTGATAAAGTTAATTTTTATATGACACTTGTTAATATATATTTATAGGGATTATGAATAGGTCAACAAGCAGAATAAACCAAAGTGAAAACAAAGTGCATATGCATCTTAGCAACCGCTAATTGGTAGTAGTTCAAAAATCGGTACCTGAAATGTGTTTAATTAAGTAAGTTCTGGTGATTAAAGAGGAGGTTTACTGAGTTAGTAATGATTTTAAACATTAACTTACCAATACACCGAGCATGTGCGTGCTGGAATAGGATATTTTTGTTTGATGAGCACCGACTTGTGCAAATGTATGTTTTCGGGAGACGAAATCGAGGACGTCAGCCCGAACGTGTTTTTTTTTTTTCTTCATGCAGCTGTTTGCTCAGTGCACGTTAATATTCTTGGTGCATCATTCATGTCTGAATGCAGCAGTGAGGAGAAACCTCTAGACAAAGCATGATTGCTGCTGCATGAGTAAATAAGACGACTGAACTCAAATCCCGCTCACAGCTGTCTTTCATGCAGCAGATCTGATGTGTGATCTGCTGCATGAAAGAACCAGGCCCTGGCTAGAAGAGGGTTAAGATGGACAGGAAGGTTGTTGGGAGGATAGATGTGTGAGGCGGTGAAAAAAACATAGGGGTAAAGCTCTATTTGTTCTAGTCGCTGACAGGCCTGTCATTCACTGTCTGGCTGCTGGAGCGATGCTGCTACTCCAGGTCTACGAACACTTAATTCACTACAAAAGAAAAAAGAAAAAGAGAGAGATTCTAACCTCAAGTGAAAGTTTGGCTCCTGAGAGTAGGAGTGTTTTCTGAAATCTAAAAGAAGCATCGTCATCATACAATTGGTGTATGACCTTCTTAAAAACAAGGCTGAAGGAGACCAAAGGCAAACAGAATCTGAGGCAATGTTGGAGGTGTTCTTAGAAGCACTGAGCACAGGACAGCGTTTTTTGGTCTGCGAGCCTTTGTTGTCTGCGAGCTGCTTGCTTCAGTAGATAAAACCCCAACTGTTCTTTGTCAGTGAGTTTAGAAAATTATTCGTAGGCTCCTCAAGTTGTGCAAGTAAATACATGTGACACGGACACTTTTCTTTTCCTCTTTTTTCCCCTTGCTACAGTAACGGCGTTGTCCTTGAAGACGGCGATAAGTACAACCTCAATGAGGATGGTTCAGAATTGTTAATAAAACATGTCACCAAAGTGGATGAAGGGGATTACACGTGCATCGCCAAGAACAAGGCGGGAGAGAAAACGGAGGAAGTCAGCCTAAGCGTGTTTGGTAAGAAAATGACTCCATTTGCTGATGGTTTGCTTAGCATAAAGAACACGGCGGCTGTTTTTTTGTATCATCTCTGACATTTCTTTGTTGTACTTTGTGACATTTGCTGCACACTCTTACGCAGCTTTTCCTTACGCAGCTGTGAAACATAAAGTGCAGTATCTCTTTATGAGGAAATTATGTAGTCTTGTGGCTCTGTTATAACTCAGTGGGGTATGAAACCACTCTGTATTCCTTGCCACAGTAATACTGAAACGTCTCTATCAGCCATGGATCAAATGGCCATGTCAAATGTGTCATTCACAGTGACGTGATCATTCGATCGCATATATTCATCTGTCAGCAGCTGATGAGTTTATGTGGTGATTTGAACCTACAAATTTTTCCGCCTCTACTATCAAACCCAGTTAATAGAAAAAAAGCAGGTGGATTAGTGGTAATAGCTGTTAATAAATGTCAAGCATCTATTAGCTGTTTAAAAAAGAATAAAGAAACAGATTAAATATTTGAAATTACCCCGCTGCCTCTCGTTGAAGAAGGAGCATTAAACCAAAGGTACCCACATTTATGTGTCTAGAAAACCAATTCTAATAACAGTTTCTGTCTTGCTTCTAGTCCAACCCAACATTACCTACTTGAGTAACCAAACTGCTTCGGAGTTTGATGATCAAGTCACCCTGACATGTCAGGCTTCCGGTGACCCAACACCTACAATTTCCTGGAGTTTTGGAAACAAGGTCTTCACTGAAGGAGAACAGGTAGAGTTGCTGTGTGGTCATGCACCAGAAACTCTTTTTTTTTTTTTTCAGTTAATAGAAGTGTTTTAAAAAGCCAGTGTTTTTAGGAAAAGGGGTGCTAATGACAGAGAGGTACCAAAAAATAAAACTACAGTTGTTTGAGAAATTTGCCTAAAACATTTCTGCTCTTAAGGAACAACGTGGCAAGCAACAAATTAAAAAAAAAATGTAATTCAGAAAAGATAAAGTGGATGAAAGCTAGAACAGAGCCTCCACATAATTTGTACCACTTACATATTATGACCTGCACTGTAATATACAATACAGCACATGCTCTCCAGATTTGTTGGCAGCTGTTATTAAATACAATTTTCAGAAAAAGGCTTCAATTTCAATTTTCAAAAACTCACATGGACATTTTTAAGGAATTTTGTCAGCCATTCACTGACTTTCATTTTTTAAAATTCAGCCTTGAAATCCCACCAATTATTTTCACTTCCGTCACTTTTCATCTCATGGCATTAATAACTAATCAGTTGGCCATTCAACTCCACCCACGTGCTGGGAATGCAGCTAAACGTGCTTAGTACATTTCTCATTGTTACATGAGTTTGAACTTTGCACAATGAGGTTTTGATGTTGCCTTCACGATCTCTCTGAACTTTTGACAGCCTTGTCTTATACAGCCCAAGTTGCTTTAATGCTTTTGTACATTTACATTGTGACTGATAGATGAGAGAGAGTGCAGACTTCTTATGTCTCCCCACATGTTTTTAACAGCGCATCTTACACGCTACAACAGCTTTTATTCATTGGCTTTTAATGGAAATTTATTTCCTTTTTTTGTGAATTTACTATAAAAGTGCTCTTTTAAAATTCACAGGAAATCAAACAAGAGTTTAAAAAACAAAGTGAAAATGATTTAATTGGCATTAGCTTAATTATTGCTATGAATCAGATTGTTGTGATTCCAGTTATGCCACTCTGGCAAACTACTGTGATAATCCACTTTGGGAACGAGTGGGCACTTTTTTCCCAGGATGAACACGATATGAGTAAAGCAGCCACATAAGGGTTATGCATCTTTGTCATGCTTTGGCGTATATCCTAGTTTTTCCTCTTCATGTCCTTCAGGAGCACTGGAGATAACACTGGATTAAAGCTTTGCTTATAGTATATGGTAAACGGCTTCTTAGGATGTGTAAGCTGTGAACACCATTCCTTTCCTTATTTTCTCCATTACAGTGGTCACAGCATTCTGGCAGTTGCCAGCCTAGTGAGAGAGTCTCATCCGAAGTCTATTGTTATGCTCTTATCAGCTCATTAAAATTGTATAATTTTGAAAAATCCATCTTAACGGTCTATTCTGACAATGCACATGGTGCTAGCAGCAAACAGATTAGTCACTTCAGAGGGGTAATTTTCTGTGAATGCAGTAAACAGTATTAAGATAATTACCTCGCTGCCTCCACCAGGTTTTTGGATTCGGGAAAAACATTTCATGCACTGGTTTGTGATTCAGCTTGCGTTACATACTGCTACATGTTTATATTACTTCTAAAAGCACTAAAGTTGGACACTGCATATTACACAGAACAGCTGGGTTGCAGACTGGTTGCTGGCCTTGGGACATTTGCTGTGGAATAACAGGAAAAAAAGCACAATTTGGCATAAAACTTGTATATCACACATTTTCTTGTTCCTGCCAACAATATGCTGGCATTTAATTAGGCATAAGATAAGCTGTACCCTGTCACTACAAGCAGCATTTAGCATGAAAACCCTGAGTCCATTTTTGTTTGACTGTTGAGAGGTATTGTAACTCCAGTGAAATATGTTCCCACACAAAAATAGTTCAACAATGTTTGTTGTCCTGCCATAGCAGACACAGTTGTTCTTCAAATGTTTCAAATGACACAGGTGTGTAAGAACAATAGAGGAACTACTCTTGGAGCTACACACTGTAAATGCAATGAAAGCACCTGTCCTGTTATTTCCCACAGGGCACAAGAGAGTCAGCTGCACAGTATTTTGGGCCATGCTGGCCTACTTCATTTAACATGCTCTGTCAGCTGGTGCATTGTGATGAATTATGTCTGAAAGTTACCATGTAGCTCATTTTCACATTAAATATATCTCTGTGAAATGAACTATTGATTTTTGGTGGAATAATATAAAACTAAAAAGACCATGGTAATGACTGTCTGACGAACTCTCTTCTAGTCATATTGTAAACAATAATACTAATTGTTTGCTAATTATACTAATTATACTAATAATTGTAAATATCGTTGATACAGTTGTTTAAGCATTCAGATGGCTAATTGGAGAAAATATAACATTATTGTGAGACTGTGCACCAAATGTGGCAGTTATATTTACAGCAGCAGGATGATTTAAATCAATTCAGTTTTATTTATAATGCACCAAATCCCGACAGTCACTTCAAGGTGCTTTTTATCATTATTTATCTATTACCCTACAGTAATAGAGTGAAAGCTCCAGAATTCAGATGACCCCATATGAGCGAACACTTAGTGGCAGTGGGAAGGAAAAACTCATTTTTAGCAGGAAGAAAACTCCAGAACCAGGCTCAGGGAGGGGGCAGCCATCTGCTACGACTGGGGAGAGACATGGGACAAAAGACACACTGTGCAAGAGAGCCAGAGATTAATAATAACTAATGATTAGATGCAAACAAGAAACACTTGAGTCCTAAATAGTTAAGCTTTATCAAAAACGGAACGTTTTAAGCTTTACTTTTTAAATTTAATTTAAAAGTTTACACAGTGTGTGTCCAAAATTTTGGGAGCTGGTTCGACAGACGAGGGGCTTGAAGCTGAAGCTCCCACTCTACTTTTATAGCCTATGAAGTAAGCCTTCAGTCCAAGAGCAAAGTGTTATAATGGGGGGGATATGGAACTATGAGGTCTTTAAGAATGGAAAAAACTGTAGGATATTGTAGTTTCTGAACAATATTGTACTAGAGAAGAACGTGTTATTTATTCGGTTCTTGTAATGCAGACATCTCGATAAGTTGTTCTTAAACTGAGACGGATTTTATTTTAGACTTAATGGCAAACAACAAATTATCCATTCACCAACAAAAAATTATCCATTCACCACTCCGGTTGTGCTGGAAAATGATCAGTCTGTACATTTGAGTCAGTTAAAATATTCTCATATTTTCCTATTAACTGTGCAATTTATCACTGCCAATCAGCTGCGGCAGCCGTGACTGTATTGCGACTTTCTGAATGTAATCTTCCACCTGCAAGACAGGACTTGCATGTCGTATTCACAGTTGCCACTGAATGTCTTCTATTCACAGGCTGTCATCATCCCTCTCCTCCCTATCTATCACTGTCAGATACATTTTGATTTAATATTGCTGTAGTCAGAAAATCCCGCTGATCATTTGGTAATAGCTGTCACTAATTTTCATTGGATCTTCATTCATCATTACTTTCCTGTTTGCCACGCTCTGTCTTCCATTCACATTCTAGTTCTACATCATACCAGCCAGGGTACAAGAGCACAGACATATTCATAATGATGTGCAATGACAGAACAGGAATTTTTTCTGGCTTTGGCTTCTTCTTTTGAATATTACTGGCTTTAGAAAAACACAGCTAATGGCGTCATTGTGTAATGTATGATTAAGACATCATCTCAGTTCAGCTGAAGGTCTTTGTGGTTGAAACGTTTATACCACATGATAGGAATCTGTACGTAGTTTATATTAATAGAGGATAAGTGGTGGAAGTCAATGTTCTGTACTTACATGAATGAGTTAATCAAGATACATAAGCCATGATGAGAAAATGTGCTGATTAGGAAACAAAGTCCCTAGGTGCCGGTAGTGGTTCTTGTATAATTAGTTGCAGTGCCTTGTTTTCCTTAGTGTGCCTCCAAATTCTCTCTTATTAGAGTACATTAATTAATAACTGGCCCCATGCAGCTCTAGGAAAATGTGCTCGAGTTTGGCATTTTGACCATTTCTGTTACTTCCTTGATTGCCAAGTTGGAAAGCCTGACCCTCATCATAACAGTCATTTTCACATCAAGAAAACCTTGAACTAGACAATGCCAAATGTTCAACTAGCCTTTAATACGTCAACAGAGGGATATAATCTATTGATGACATCATTGGTCTTAATTGTTTAATTATAATAAATAAAGCTTTGAATGAAATTATTCAGTTGAATCCAATCTGTAGTTTTCATAAACAACATCAGAACAGTGCCAAGTCCCGCTTCTAGAAATCTTGTAAAAAATCACGGCTGTTTGCCTGAAAGGCAAATCGGTAATTACCCTTGATATTTGCATTTGGTATTCTATCTTTTTTTAAATTCTAGTTACATTACTGCAAGATGGCATCACCGATTTAATACAAATGCAGAAATCTTAGATGGTTTATAAAAGAGCGCCTAAGGTCTTTACCACTCTGATGTCAGCCACTGGTTTATTAAGTCCCATTTTGAGTATTTGGCTGTTCCCATTTGGCATTTTTGGAATCACATATGTTTAAGCAAGAAGTAATCTGAGAAAATGAGGATACACGTTCATGAGTATATAACTTTTCTCCCACAAGTAGCTACACCTTTAATCCCTCATTCCTCTGTTACCTATTTTACTCTAAATGTGAATATTTTATGAGCGTTTCTTATTAAGGACAGTGCTTACTGAAGTCATTATGTGCAATCTGCTTACCTCTTCATGCCTAGAGGCTACTTCCATCTTTAACATGTTGTGCGTTGCAAAAACAAAGTAAACTATGATTGATAGCATTTAAAAGACAGATAAAAACCAGAAACTACCAAGAACGGAGAAAACGCACTTGTAGATATTCTGGAAATTAATTGGCAACAATGTATTTGCATGATTTTGCTTTAACAATCTAAAACAAAACCATGGAACGGTATTTAAAAGATTCAGTCATTGCACATTGAAGCCAGTCTGCATTCGTTCTATGTGGGTCATTTCCAAAAGCTCACTTTGTTCCACTGTGTCGCTGTTTGTCTTTGCCTCTTTGCTTCTGTCCTCTCTAGGCCTCTTGGACTCGACCAGACACATACGAGGTATGGCTACTAAATATCGTAGCCTGATTCTAGATGTACTAGCCCAGACTTGCATCATAGACTACCACTTTTACCCCCACCACCTTTTTTTGTTTTTGTTTGCAGAGCAGAAGTGTTATCACTCAGCCCACATTTAATATGCACCATATTTAGTTTTGCACTTAATGTGTAGACTAATAGCCACGTAGTACAGTTCATTTAATACATTTAGTTCCAGTATACATTTAGACTTGCTCCATTAGTTTATCACTGTTTATTTTTGTCAACAAATTTCCATGTGAGACGCAGGCATCTCGGTGTAGACCAAGTAGCTCCATTCTTTGTTTCCTGCTGCACAGTGTGGTGAATGCTCAGACTTTGCATGAAAAAAAAGATAAATCATGTATTGTTGATTGATCAGCAGCTGGACACCAAAAAAACACACTGTCTGCTCTGCTGTGAGCAAACTAACTCTAACTCACCAAACTCTGGCAAATAACAGAATGGATTTTAATGGTGTAGCCTTCTGTCATGGGCCAGGGGCCTGCATGTTTTTACTTCAAGTAGCTGCCTCATTCAGTCACCTGGGGCCTCATTTATACTGTGGTCTCACTAGGTCAGTTCACCCAAATGAAAAAAGAATGTCTTCCTTGCCCCTGATCATATGTAGCCAAGTAGAGAGTTTTGATTTTGTTTCTCCAGGATTTGAGAGTTGTTGTTTTTTCAACCTCTACTACAAAGAAGGTTGACAGAATTCTGTTTGCATTGTCCACTTTTAAGGCTCATGTTTAGGTAGAACTCTTAACATTAACAAGCATGTTTTACAGGGTAAGCTTAAGGATGCCAAGTGTGTTTGCATTTTTAAAAAAATCCCGAAGCACTTGAGCTTCCTGTTCTGTTGTTTGGCACAAAAGAAAAACATGCAAACTCTTGGCCTGCTGCAAAAACAATTACTACCTTTGGATAGAACTGACACAGTACAATCAGCTCACTTCACTCACCACTGCCACACATGTGTGACAAGGAACCAAGCTAAGAATTAACTGTCATATTCAGCACCCATAACACACAGATTCAGAGTTTTGACAAGTTTGTCCTAACTGGCTTCAATAACTTGCTTCAATCATTCATGGCACTCATTTCCTGCTAATGTAATGCTGCGAAGTTTTTTTAAACTATCGAATTCCACACGCCTGTTTAACATAGCCTTATCCCAGCATGTGACAATAATCACGTCACCTTGTTGGGCTGTTGACTGGGTTTTAAGTTGCGTTTTATGGATCTACTGCTGTGACCTATGCTTTTATGTTTTAGCGGGAGCACTTTCACATTTTTTCTTACCTCTCTGAGCCCAGTCTAATCCAAGGGTCACTACAGATTTTTCAGTACTTGACATCCTTGACTGTGCACTTCATTACAGAAGTTCAATTAAAGACTACTTCTTTGGTGTTTTTATTGTTGCTATTACTTTGTTCTAGTGATTTACTGATGCTTTTGCTTGCTTCCAGTATTTACATGTTGAATTTCATGTTGTACATAAGATCTTTTGAGCTATTTTACTGTTATTGCTGGACTTGACGATCATATGAAAGATGCCTTAAGTTAAATTAAAGAGTTCAGTGTTATGTAGGAATACATGTGAGCAAAGAGGTAAGGCTAAAGACTGCATCTCAGTTGAAAGAAGCTTTTTTTTGGCTTTGTATGATGTCAATGAGAGCAGCTATTCCTAAGCACAGACCTATGCAAAGACCTATATGAAGAAAGCTATCCTGTTTTAGACTGAGGGGCTGCACCTAGGCCCAGGTACTTTGAACTGTGAATCATGCAGACTACTTCAATAAATTCCACGAATAAAGCCATAGAGTTAGATGTGAACAAACGAGCCCATTAAATGTTTTTCTTGTAGGCCCACACAGAAAGTCAGCTGTCAGCGAATGTACTTATTGCAGCACAGAATGGATCGAACAGATCTTCAGTAATAGCGTCGGCCTTGCTTTCATTGGACGTTAGGTGAACCGAGCTGACAGGTGTTAATCAGCAACCCTAAAAAGCAGTCATTAAACAATTAGTCATAGAAGACAATCGAACATGAAAGGTGAAATTATGCTAAGGACAACAGCAAAACCCTTTCACTTTATCTTTATTTCATTAAGAAGTGCACTTTGGAAGACAGTTTGACACTTAAACCTGATAACAGTCTGATTATTATAACCTGCCTACTGACTGATTTTCAACTCATAAGAACATCATATGACCATGTTGTTGACTGCTTGTTTTTCTTTTAGCAACTCGGTGCATGTTAAGTAAAGACAATTATAGATAAAGGAAATGGTTTAATATAACTCTATTTACCATTTGCTTTTCGTTAACCGTCGCCTTAAATTAACCGTTGTCTTAAAATCGTAACCTTTTTCCCGCCTCAACACTTCGGAGGGCTTGAGAATGCCAAGTAGAGAAATTGCACTTTTTTCTTGGTATACTTCTCCTTGATGAAAGATTTGACAGTGGAGAAATTAAAAGAATTAAGGACAGAAATAGATAGGGAATGATAAGCAAGCAACACAAGTCCCAGGCTGGATTAAAATTATGAATAGCCTACCCCTTTGTATATTCATGTTCTGTTCCTTAAACCCCTGGGCCATCAGGGTGCTCCATAAATCAACATTCTAGAAATTAAAGTTGACAAGGACCGCTCCCAGTAGTTTCAAAGTTTAATTTTTGGAGGAGGCACAGGTTTGTCCTGTCCTTCAGGTGTTCTCCACAAATATATATCTTCATGTGCCACGTTGTGTTAAAGGATCCTGATACCAAATTGGGAGACAGTTAATCATGAGCTGAATTCTTGATGTAGTAGAGTTCATTTTTTTAAACTGTTGGCTCAGCTCGCCGACCTCTGCTTTGTTAAAAAGTTCTATTTTTAGCTGCCTAAACTGCCTCATTTTTTTCAAAGGAGGAGGTGGTTATAAAATTTCAGCGTGTTATTAATACAGCGCTAACATCGTTTTATTGAGCTAGTGTTTTGGAAAGATAAAGCATAAATGGCTCTTGCACCGTGATTGCTGAGAATAGCAGATCTACATCTAATGAATATACAGACAGAGCCTGTGCATGTTATGCCTGACAGTCTCCCTCTTCATGTAACACTTGCTGGACAGCATGTACGACAAGCAAAACACGTGTACAAAGATTTGCTCTGCAGATCAAATCAGCAGTGACTGCAAAATACAAGACACTGAAAAAATCCTGTCCATACATCGCCTTACAAGTCTACCACCATAATTCATTTTTGTAATTAAAATGATTTGGTTAATGAATGAATGAATCCTGTTCAAAGGTCTCCCCTCTCCTTTCTACCTGTGCTGTATTATTAAAGCATTATTCTCTATTAACCTTTTTTCCTGTTTATATTCCAGCAGTGTACCCAGTACAGCTCTTTCCTGTGTTACTGCAGTAAGACAAGATTAATGCTGCCCTTTCAAAATGTTCCAGGACACTCCCTCAGATCTTCAGTAAACAGCAGAAATATTTCTGCCACATCTGCGTCACCCTGCTCTGCAAAGAAAAGCTGTTTTTGACGTAATACTTACACAACAAGTATGACTCGGTTATATACTACATCTATATTCTAGTTTACTGGCCAGAGCTTTGCACGCCGAAGCTCTAGCTAGAATGCCTAAAATAAAAAGCGAATACTATGGCACCTAGGACGAAGATGTATATCTCCTTTTTGTGTCGCCTGTGTCCCCCAAAGGGAAGATAAACTGTTACAGGTTTTTTAACAGCCATGGATTTTATAGGCTTGCAGTTTTATTAATCATTTCACAGGGCTTCTCTTTATTACCGATGTTGTTTTTTTCACCTACTGACTTTCACCATGCGATTTCAAAACTTACCGAAAATATACTTTGTGTCTTCGCAAAACGGTGCAGAACTTGAAGCCCCCCCCCTCTGCTTTGGGCCTGTATTTGCATCAGGTTACATGCACAACAGAGACGAAGCTAGGATCCACTGCATTTGTTAAAAAAAACAAGTGAGGTCGTTGGGCCACTTTTGATGTCAGCTGCACAGCTGTTAAGAGATCACTCTAAGTAAGGCATAACACATGCTTGGAATAGCAGTATTAGCTCAGTAGGCAGGCTAATAAATGTGATCTCTTAATACAAATACAAACCAGATTTAACAAGCTGTTTGTTAAAAGTGCAGTTATACTGTTCCAAGTGCATTTAGACTGCCTGTAACCCTGCAACCAGACTGCTAAATGGTAAGGACAGCAATCGAGTTTGCAGGTTATTAGCCAGGGCTCTGACGCTGGTTTAATAGTTATCCCAGCAATAGTTTTTCAGAGGCCAGGATGTCCAGTCTGTTGCTGTTTATATATATATATGAGAAAAGAATAAATTTTAGCAGCATATTTGTAAGATTTTTACAACTAACGTTATTTTTTTTTAGGATTTAAAGGAAGGATTTGTTTGCTCCTGTGGCACTCACTTCACACACACAAAAAAAAACATAGAATAAATTTAGCCTTATCAGCTAATAGCATCCAAGGAATACTAAATTCTCTCTCAGAAGAGTTCATTGCAGTTGTAGCTTTTATGTTGTCTCCATCCCGCTGTTTTTGTGGTATTTCTGCACTGCAGTTCACATGGCTCACCTGTCAGTCAGTCGTCACATTTTTTTTCTTTCTTTTAACTCTTGCTTTCTCAGTTTATAGTTCCCACTTTATCTTCTACTCATTTGTCCCATTTGCGCTAGCAAAACAACAAATACAGACTGATCCTTTAGCCCTGTTTTATATAAAACTACCTGCTTTATAAGTGAGAATAATTTCTTTCTCTTCTTCTTTATAGAGCCTTGATAGAAATGTGGTGGTGCGCAGTCATGCACGGGTGTCCTCTCTCACCTTGAAAAATGTCCAGTTCACATATGCTGGACAGTACCTCTGCACCGCCAGCAACTCCATCGGCCAGGACGCCCGGCACATGTACCTGGAAGTCCGCTGTAAGTCACAAAACTCTGCCTGGCCGCACGCTCCAGTGGTTTATCTTTGCTGTCAACACAGATAACCATAAGTTTGCACTGTTATATGTACAAATATGAAACTGATAAGAGCTGCTGTTGCTGCTGACATCTGCTTAATAAAATGTCATCGTTTTAACGTTTCATTTTAGTCTGTTGGAAACGGGGTAGGAGTAGTGTCTAAAAGAATTATTTTATGGAAACTCTGTTGCTACATTTATCTTTTATAAGTTGTTGCATCAGCCAAAAAACAGTCTTCAAAGAGCATGATAAAAGTGTTAGTTACTATTGTTAAATTAAGAAAATCTGTTAACTGTGATACAGTATACTGATTTATCAGGCAGTGAAGGTCAGTTTGTTCCTGCAGTAATTCATTTCTTTCCATATATGGAGCCCAGATGTTTTTTTTTTCAACTTGTCTGTGCTCAGGCACTGGATCTTTTTTTTCTCTGTCTCCAAAAATGGTTTCTGACAGCACCTAGAGAACTTTCTCGGGTTTTGTTCTTTAGCTGATGGTTTTAGCTGTAGGCAAGGAAATCTATAGCACTAGCAATTTAACAATAAGAGCAAGAGAGCATGTCTCTCCAGTCAAGAATAACTTGATACTCGTGACATCGATTTAAACCACTGCTGCCTTGTGGCTGCCTTGCATGTGGAAATCTTTTTCTCATCTTCCACAGATATTTCCCCTCATATGCATGTTTAATGCTTATTCGAAAAGGTGTCTGTAGATGGAAGGTCTCAGTGTGACACCAAAACCTTGAGCTGGTTTCACAAAGAGAGGATAGAAAAGCATTCAGACATTAAAGAGGTAATGTGTGCTGTCAGGTGTAGCAAACATTAGATAAACTGTGCTTGGTTTGTCTAACATTACTTCATTATTATTTAATTTATACCAAGCTGTTGACAGTATCAATTTTCAATTCAGTTTTATTTATACAGTGCCAAATCACAACAACAGTCGCCTTAAGGCACTTTATTTTGTAAGGTAGACCCTACAATAACAGATACAGAGAAAAACCCAACAATCATATGACCCCCTATGAGCAAGCACTTTGGTGACAGTGGGAAGGAAAAACTCCCTTTTGGCAGGAAGAAACCTCCAACAGAACCAGGCTCAGGGAGGGGCGGGGCCATCTGCTGCGACCGGTTGGGGTGAGAGAAGGAAGACAGGATAAAGACATGGTGTGGAAGAGAGCCAGAGATTAATAACAAGTATGATTCAATGCGGAGAGGTCTGTTAGCACATAGTGAGTGAGAAAGGTGACCAATGTTATCACAGATAGTAACAAGATCAGTTAAAGTCCTTAAGGGTGAGGGTATCATCTTCAAGCCCATTCTCAAATTAGCTGATGCATCAAAAATGACTTAACAGCACAAAATCCAGCTTGTATATCAGCGTTATCAGAATTCTCTTGAAACAAAAGCAAACTTCCATATGTCTAAATTTAAAAGAACATTCTTATAACATTGTGTCGTAAGTGTTTTTAAATGTACTACAGCAGTTACAGGTAATTAAGAACAACTCTTAGAGCTCTCTCTCAATCATCACTGGTGCAGTCCAGTTTTAGTATCAGCTTGTTAAGTAATCAGGTATCAACCCTGCTTTTGGATCCTAGTTCTTACTGATGTCTTTTTAATATGCATCTTCTTTTATTTGATATGAAGAAGCCTCTAAAAACAATCTATGGTCATTGTCAGCCTCTCTGGCTTTCCATTAGCACTACTCATGTGCAGTGTCCCTTTAAGCTCAGTTTTTAAAAACCTTACAATGTAGCTACAGCCCATTGGCTCACAGTTTGCCACACACGAAGAATCAATCAGAGGCGAACTAAGATTTCAGTTCAGAATCATCCAGAGCGCACAGCAGCATATTAATGACTAACCTCGTGTTGTGGATGGATCATCTCAGATGTTCTCTTGACTGAAGTTTGGTCATTTTTCAGCATCTTCCTTCTGTCATATGGTTGCATTTGTCTCAGCCCATCAGGGACAGTCACATTACCTATGATGGAGAGTTAACATTCATCATCCATCTTGGCATGGTACCAGTCAAAAGGTACACTCAGGGGTACACAGCAGATTTTAAACTTCCCTTTATTTTTGAGCAACAGTATTTGAATATACTCTATAGCGTAGCTGACATTGTTTCACCTAGGACTAAAAATAAGTTAGATAAAACTGTTTCTGGATCTTAATCCTGGGCATTTTTCACATCTGTCTTTGCAGGACTGGACATGTTCTTTGAAGCTTGCAAGAAATGCTGTAAAGCCTAAATTGTACTTTCTGCAGCTGGTCAACCGTGAGAGTCTGTGACACTCCAAGTAAGGGTCAACAGTGCGAGACTGTTGACCCTTTTGATCTTTAGGGCGGTGTACCAAGAGAATTACAATTTCAACAAGTTGGATTTTTTTATATAGACACTACAAAGCTCCAATGTGCTATAGCACCAAGAAAAAACAAATGACCCTAATAGTACAGTGTATGTACCCTGGTGATGGTTTAATGCTCCATCAGCACCAAACTATAAACTAGTGCTTTGATGTGTATAAAATTATACTTGATCTCATTTTGACGCCTATCAAATGTTACTTAATAAACAAAAAAAAAAAGATAGAGCGAGAGAGAGGGAGGGAAATAAGGCCAATGGATGCTTAATTGGATTAATATGCCCTGTGCTCAGTGCGCTTGTAATTTGCTTAGAGATATAATCACAATTCAGCATTGATAGAGATGTTTAAAGGCTTGCTAGAGTAATCATCAAATTATCAGGTAGCTGATTTACTGTTGCCAAGCAATTATCGATAAGAAAAGGTGCTTTGTCGTGAGCACAGCTCTCACTCACTGTCCCCTCTATCACCGCTCACCCACTCACACAATGGAGACGTTATCGAAGCATGGAAGTTCCTATCTGCCTCACAGCATGATCCCATTAGCTAGGCTGAGCATGTCTAGGTTTGTTCCTGAAGGACTGATAGGAAAGTGTTAATGTCCTTTCTGTTTGACTTCCATTTTGTCAGAGATTGAAGTTTGTTTAACATGACTGTCTAATGAAAACACTTGTTTGAGCTTCAAGCAGGTCACCTGTTACATACTCTTTCTGATTCTCCTAGTCCTGCTGGATGGAGAATTAGAAATTGTAACTCTAGATTTTGCTTTTTATTACAGACTTATGCATGGCTTTTTTCCCCTGCGGTTGTTAACAGCTGAATATCAGCAAGCATGATGATATTTTAGTATTGAGGCTGCATAGAGCCATTGTTAGGTGCCTGTAGTTCTATTGAAGAATAACCCCTGCAATGGCCAATTATTCATTCAAGTTAGGATGTCCTGATAGCCAAAGACAAGCTAATTCACCTACTTGGTGTATGGGCATAAGACAGCATTTCTTTCTGCGATACTGATATTGATTACATATTGTATGAAACTGACAGATCAATAAGAGAAAGAAAAACGAATTCATACTACAGATTAATCCCCCAAAGAAGCTGAACAGGAAACACTTTGAATGTAAAACAGTTCAGGGGTTTTTGGTTGGGAGTTTTATGGAGTATTATTTCAGTGTTCCACTAAAAAAGACTAAATTCCTTCTAATAGTAATGCAGTCTTTATATTATGTGTAGTAAGTATTGCTGTTGCTGCCACTTTTGTATGACTGTACTAGTCATACAAATGTGACGCTGTCATCATTTTTGTATAACTATTGCATTTGTATGCACTTTGTTATATGATATCATTATGAGCACTGTGCAATCTATTTAATATACATGAGCTCTATGCAGTCTACTTGATATGTATGAACCCTATGTGGCAGATGCATTCCTCCTATGTTCACCTATACCAGGCTAGGAGCCTGCAGAAATCAAACAGGCAGGTTGCAGGCCCTATAGAGTCAATGAGACCAAAAGCAGCACTGACAGAAAGAGTGAGAATCTAATCAGAGCTGCAGGAGATGGAACATCTATTGACTCAGCCTTGTCCATCAATCCCAACCGCAGCATGCTGCAGACTTTTAAAGGATCTAGGGTCAGAAGTAAAGCCCTGGCAGTGTCAGGGGCCACTGCGTTTTACGGCACTCGTGACGCAAAGCATACTTCACTGAATTTAAAATCAATGCTCTGTGATTTGAGCAGGAGATTTTAAAAGGAAACAATGAAGGGAAGAATTAATTAACTTTACCGTTACCTTTACTCTTACTTGTCTGTTTTCCTGTCAAAAATTGGGGTGCAGTGTAACTGGTTTGGCTATATGGTATCAACTCATTTCAGGTAGGAAGTGAAAATAGCTTGGTCAAACTGTTGCTTGGTTTCAGTCGTTTATTTGATTTTTGCTGCATAATCCATAAGTATGCTGCAGGCACATATAAGATTAAAGAAATCAAAGAAAAATAATCTGGTCATCAAACCCCGAGCAGTGCTATTTCTTTAAACTAAGTGGTTGTGCTAATTTATAATTATTAGTTATAATGTTTTTTTTATTTGTAACACATTCATAAACTCTCTGAAGCATTTTCATGTCTTATAAAACCAGCACAAGTTGGCTGTAAAACATAAATGCATACCATAAAAGGCCTTGCATTCAATTTATAGATCACAACTAAAGCATTAGAATTCATTTAGCATCTGTTTACCATTCTGTAAAACTGTAGCTTTTGTCACCATTGCCACGAGTTCTTTCTTTCCCGTAGTGAGTGTGTTTTACATGTCTTTTTTCTGCTGCCATGAATTCTAAATCAAGTATTTTTACTGGTAGCCTTGATTAAAGCTGCTAGAAATGTGGAGAAGAGCTTCAAGGATGAAAGGAAATACTGCCATTCGTGACAAGATATAATGGCCATATCCAACTGACTGATACCGTTCTGTCCTTTAGACTTTTCAACAGAGCTTGGAGTTTTTATTATACCGCACATACTTAAAAATCAGTGCTGCTTTTTACAAGCAGATTCCTGTTGGATTCAATTTAGACTGTTGTAAAAGTGAACGTTTTACTCACATACAGCTGATTATATGCAGTATTTACATCTTGGCTGTTTCATCTTGCAGATATTTTGGGTCATTATTGTGCTGTTTGATGAATCCTACATCACCCAGAATGTCTTCCTTTGTTACTTCTGTTTTTCTCCCCATTGAGTATCCAGTACTACTTTCTGCACTACCTAATAATGCATCAGATGTGTAGTAAAGGAGTTTGTTCCACAGGTTTGTCAGTAATCTGCATAAATTTGGCCAACCATAAGAGTTGTTTTCTTTAACTTGTCAGATTCAGTTTATTTCCACTGAGTAATTTCAGTAAACCTTTGACAATCTGCTTATCTGTTTCAAGCATCCTCACTCCCCTGTCTGTTCCTTCAGATACTCCAAAGATCCTGGGTTCGGTGACAGTATATACATGGGAGGGAAACCCAGCCAACATCAGTTGTGAGGTGGAGGCTCATCCCGGAGCCTCGGTGGTTTGGTTCAGAGACGGCTTCCAGCTGCCCACTGCCAACAGCACTAATATGAAGATCTATAACACACCATCCATCAGCTACCTTGAGGTGTGCTGCATCTGTCTTCTTAATGCTGATTTCTACTGACATAAAGAGGCACAAAACACACAAACATGCTCTGTATATTTGACATATTTTGGCAGATTACTTAGAACGCAGCTCCATTTTTTTTTTATTGTTTTTGAGAAGTATCCAAAAACGCACACACAAAAAAACAGAGTCGTAGCTCACAAAAGGCTTTCTGTTTGTTACACAAGAATGAATTGTGGCTAATATAAGCCACTGTTTCAGTGAGATTAAAGAGTAACGTGAAAGATTGCATTAAAAGCTAACAAGTAGTTCCAGACCAACTTTAAATGGACTATAATTATAGGCCTAGTATTGAGCACACTCAACTGCTAGACACTGTGTTAATGAACCAATGGGTAATGATTAAAATCAAGAAATCTGTGCATCTGCATACCAACCAGGCTCCAGATCTAACACAAATGCTAAATAGCAGAAAAGCATTAAGTGAGACTACACCCTAATGATCTACACTGTGTTTAAGTTCATGCATATAGTCAGTCTTTTTTTCTTTCTTTTTTTTTTTTTGTTCACATCCAAAAACTTGAGACATAACCTGATATTTCTCAGTGTTTTTGTCTCTTTTTGTCTTTCAGATTACCCCTGATTCTCAAAACGACTTTGGCAGTTACAACTGCACAGCGACCAATGTGATGGGTTCTGAATCCAAGGAATTCCTTCTTATCCAAGCAGGTTTGTTAACCAGAAATTACTCCCATTTAGGTGAAATTTTTAGTGTCTTGGGGAAACAAAAGAAACACTCTAAATAATGAAATGACAAGACTTCACGTTTCCAGGCTGGCCAGTGTGTTTTATGCAGAAGTGAAATAAGAACTTCACAAACCACTGCCATGGACTGAATTTTAGAGTCATATTCCCAATATGGATCTAACCACCTAAAAGCAAATGGTTTGACAACTCACCAGTAAAACCAAGAGAAAGGTCAATCAGTTTATCAGTAAAATGTAAAAGTAATTTCTGAATGCAATCAGAAGTTACTTAAGGAAGCAAAGTTATAAAAAAAATCTCCATCAGAAGTTCTAGCAGAGCAGGAACAAATGGAACCACTGCTGTATGCAAGACAAGCGGTAATGAATGAGAAGTATGAATGAAAGATTTAGAATTTATGATGAACTAATTTATCTGCTTTGTCTGTATTTAGAGCAACAGCGCGCAGATCTGAAGCATCTACTTGTGAAAGTGTAGTCAGGATGGTGTGAATTGACTTCAGATGATTAAAAGACTTCTAGCAAAGATATGCGTGTATTGCCTGGATACAAATGAAAAGTGGCATTGTGTTTGTGTATGAGGAAGCACAAAGGCATCCTGCAGTATGAATAGGGAAGAAAAACAAACCAGGACTTGGAGACACTCAGAGCACAGGCTAGACAGGCAATGGAAGAAAATTGAAATCACAGCGGAACTGCCCTTTAAGTCTTATTTTCTCGCGTTAGCTTCATTTGGTATGCAAATTGGTTTGGACCCATTAGAAGTAGAAGGTCGCTCAGGACCTTGTCTAAATGCAGGGTGGTCAAATTAATTATGGTAACACCCTGTGCTGACATTGTGTAATATCCTGTAGGCTTTTTGAGGTATTTTTTGTAATTTGCTGCATAACTCGTCTGTATGCCTAAAGTGACTGCTTCCAAACAGAGTTATCCTAAAAAGAACCCTGTGAATAAGTCTCCACACCTTTTTTTCTGCAATTATGTCCGTGAGAACATTTTTGCATGTAATGTAAGGCAAAGAGCTCGACCAAACGAAGCTATTTGAGCCACGGTACTCAGTCCAGAAAAGGCATCATTAAAAAAATCATTGGGTAAGCAGATCCAGGACGCGTGCAGACATATGCAGATGAGCTTATAATTAGTTTAATCCCTCTTGACAGTGACATAGTCATCCCAGTTTTCTTTTTTTTAATTATCAGCAGATTGATATCAAAGAAGATTAACGTGCTTCAGCCTCGCTAGTGAACCTGTTTCATTGCAATGTTCATTACACCAAACAAATTAATTAATAATAACGTGGAATAATTGTTTAAACACATATCTTAATCATGATTTTAGTATGTGGCGGCGGTGGTATTGCTGGTAAAAAAGGTATTACAATGTCACCAAAGTCAAAAGACTTCATCCCCCTGGATCCATGTGGGGTTTTTCCAGTAAGGCGATACTCTGTGCATTGACCTGATCATTTTTCTGTATCTAGGTGTTTTACCTTGACATGAACATGCAACAAAAAGGCTAGAATAAAAGAAACTGTCACTTTTTAACCAGTGATTTACATGGGACACAAATAATAGACCAGTGTACCACAGAACTAATATACTGATTAGCATCGTAAAGGCTTCCCACTGAAAGATTAAAAACAGAATGACATCGTCCACAGAGGAAAGTTTCATTTTGTTATTAAATCAATCCCAGGTTGTACTGTCCCTGCAAACTTTGAGTACCGGGCACACAGTTAGCACGGCTGCAACTTGGTGTCATAATTGTTAATTAATGGATGTGAAGCATTTTCTCTTAAGTTTGATAACAAAGCCTCGCAAATGAAAACAGTTAATGCTGATGATGTCAGTGAGGACCTTTGTCATAGTACTCACAGAGGTGGGTGTGATTGTTATCTCAAGTGAGGACTGAAATTGCACTGTGGTAAATGCCATCCTATGTTTAGCCACAACGTGAGCACTTTTCCAGCATGCTAACATTTTTGTAGTAAGCTGAAATGAGTTTCATGAAAAGAGGGAAAGAGAGAGGATAGAGACGCAAATACAGCCAGAAATATAAAACCGCTATGATAAGAGCTGCTGCTGCTGCTAGATTTCAAATTAGTAGATTGAAGAAGAGTTTATGAAGCTCTGAAACCTATTTTAAATTAAGCAAACCGATTCCTAAAATTAAATATTCTTTTTCCCCACACTGCAGCAGAGCAAAGAACATAGTGTGCACAATGGAAGCTAAAAGCAGTTTATGAAAAGCTGTATTTTTTTATTTTTTATTTTTTTTGCTTTTTAAAAAGCTTTTGAAAACTGAAAAAAAAGTATTAACACATTATTTTCCCTGCTTGCCGTTGCAGAGGTGCCGTCATCGCCTGTAATTCAACAAGTGGAGCCTTTCTCAAGCACAGCAGTGGTAAAGTTTGAGGAGCCTGATTCAATGGGTGGAGTGCCAATTATCAAGTATAGAGTGGAATGGCGTTTGCCTGGCCAGGACTGGACTGGCAAGGAGGAAGATGTTGAGGATGGTGAGTCGGTCATAACGCAAACTAAATTTGCTGGATTATCCCTCCTTGTGTATAACAAGCACATGTAGAAGTGGTAGCCTTTACAAAAAATGCCATTATGGAAGTTTAGGACTCGTATAGCCTCATTTAGCCATTAGCAGGAGATTGAAAATGACTGCTGGGACAAAGATTTCTCTGTATGATTTAGGTTTGTTATGATTCCTGAGTAGTCATCTCTTCCGTACATTTCCCCTTAGAGCCCTGAAAAACATACTTTCAGTGAAGCGCAGTGGATGGAAGGGTTGTTATTTACCACTTTCCGTGTCGGCATCAGCTGCATCATCCACACCTTAGTACCACTTAGGCCACTTTAATTCTTAGCATCCAACTGATGCATCATACTTTAAGAGCCATCCTGAAGGAGAGGACTCTAAGAGTCCATCTTTGTCAGCAAATCTATGGAATTATTCATTTCTGCCTTGAGGTAAAAAAGGCTCAAGGCTTGAGATTTTCTTGTTAATCATAATATTTAAACATTAAACTCCAGGGTAATCCACTGTAAAGTTTGCGATGCAAGGAGAAACGCAGCACAGCGTTTCAGCTCCACGACTATTATGTGTTTATGGGTAGTTCCTACATGCCGAAAACAGTTCTGCGACAACATTTAATCCAAACATGACAGTAGCTGATGTCAAGAAGAGATGTGGAACACAGTATAGCCTAAATGACAGTCAGCTCCGACACTGACAAGCCCTAGATAATATCCCCGTCCCGCTGAGGGTTTGTGGCTCCTGCAAATCTGGATGGTTTTCGTCCTGTCTGCCACATGGGATGTATCAGTCAGTGGCTGACAGGCTGTGCTGTCAGCTCAAGGCCCATGAGCCGCCTGACATGTGAGCGTGTACACAAAACGAAATGCATGGACCCACACGCAAACAGTCAGTGTTGTCAGAAATATTTCATGCAGCTAGTTAAACCACTCTGTCTCTAATAAATCTGAGCAATTTTGAAACACACATGCTGTGAAAGTACCTTGCAAAACACATCGTAGTTCCTAAGATACTTGTAATATCATTTTTTTAAAGGTCTGGCTACTGAAGCTACAATATGCCATGAAGGGAGGCAGTATATTGTTACTGATACTGAATTATCAAGTGGCTGAACTGTGTCAATAAAAAGGCTTTTGTGTCTGTCACAGTACTGTGACCCAGAGCTGCCATCACATGTTTAAAAGCAGTACTGCCAGATATAGATACCACACCCATATCACTGTGGGTCCATGCTATATAGGTACTGATGCTGCTGTGTGCACACACATAAAACAGCCTTACTTCTATGCACTGTGTAAATATTTCTGCATGTACTAACAGATCATATGTAGCTTCATGCACTGTGTATCCATATAGTCTGTAGTAATTTCTTTGTAAATTTAAAATACTCACATTTGCTTTCCCATAATGCATAAAGTATACAGTGCAGAGTAGATCTTAATGGTAATCTACCTCAGTGTTTTTGATGGCGCGCAGTGGTTTTGGGGCCATGGAGCATTCAGTTCTATACATGAAAATACTCATTTTGTTTTTGGCTTTAGTTTGGGATTTATTGAAAATATATACGAGCTCGCACTATTGATAGGCTGATGTTACCGTGAATTCAAATAAGCATTAATTAAAAATACATCATTTTATGTATTTTTAATTATTGCACA
Source organism: Perissodus microlepis (assembly GCF_051167445.1). NCBI lineage: Eukaryota > Metazoa > Chordata > Actinopteri > Cichliformes > Cichlidae > Perissodus > Perissodus microlepis. The sequence continues at coordinate 25,604,946 of NC_140470.1, read as the reverse complement.
TTATTTACCTACCTTTTGACTGAAAATTATTAATACTAATCTGTACCTGGATATTATACATTTTTATAATTAAATCTAGTCACAAATCCTTAATACTAATAATCATTTTCTCAGATACCCAGTATCTGGATGTCCTTTTATATGTTTTTAACCAAATATTGAATTTTAGTCCTTACTGTTTATGGAAATAACAGTAAATTTATAAAGTGTATTTTTCACATTGTACACATAATTACAATATTAGTGCTGCAGTAATGTTGAAAGACACTGATTAAGATGCACCGGATTTAATAACGTTTTATTTGTGGAGAAAACCTTTTACATAAGCAGAGGCAACCAACATGCCCCCCCCCCCCAACAGGTATATTACTTTGGGCTGGCTGTAAAAATTTAATCTGACCATTAATGGACTCAGCAAAGACATCAGTTTTATGCTGCTGCTAAAAGCCCAGTTCTCAATTCATCTGCTCTAATGCTTGAAAGCTGTATTCATGCAGTTTCCCCGAGCAGCCTTATGCTCAGCTCTTTCTGCAAGTCTGTCTCACTGATACATAAATTTGAGACATAAATGGTCACAGTAATAGAGAGATGTTTCTCAGTTGGTTTTCACAGCCTAAATTTGTTCTCATCCATGAAATTACTATTCTTTGTATAGCACACTGCGAGATCAGCCAACTCAGTTTTATAACAAATGTCAAGACCGTGAATGTGTATCGTGACTGAAATCTCAACTGTTCCTTGGAAGGAACAACGTGACTGTCAAAAGCAAATTTTAAACTTAAAAAAAATCTTAAAACTGAGTTTTAGAAAGTAATTATTTTATAAGATGTATTACACTTGAATGTAGATTATTGAATATAGATTGCTGTTGTTGGGAGATTATTGGTTATATCAATGGAATTTACCCACAAAAATGGCATTTAAAGATCATTGTAATGGCCTTTTTTTAAAAAAAATAATACACCTGAGACCTCTTGTATAACAATAGATCTTTGATTCCCCCCAACAATAGAACCTGAAATATAAAATCACAGAGCCCCTCTGCAATTACAATTTATGCCCTTCTTGGGATTTGTTTTTCACATATACAATTAAAATTAATAACCCCTCTATTGGTCATTGTGGTTGCTGTTTGTGTGCAACTGAGTCATTGTTATAAACTCATTAAAATTGTAGTTCACCTGTGGGGTCCTGGCATCAAGTGTCAACAAAAAGCTTTCAGCATGGAATTACTGTCTCGGTTTTTTGTAGTTCCAAGGTTTCATGTAGGAAATAGTCTTCTCCTAATATGGATCAGGCCACAGCAGGCATCCCGCTGAATCATTCTGAGCAACTTAAAGGAGAAATACCCCATTTTTATTATATTGTGGTGAGCTTAAGCGAAAGGAGGAGACAGAGATCTCTACTTTGGGAAGCGGAGCAAAGTGTGAGTGTAAAAAACAAAATGAAAACAATCTTGAATGGGTGGACTAGTGCATTAGTCTACTGCGGCCTATGAGAAGGTAAGTAGCACGCAGGCAGCCACACTGACCAACCTCACATAAATTAGTAAAAGCCAACATGATTGGGTCACATATGAAATGTTCCCAGAGTCTCAGTTCTGAATTCCTTGGGTCACTGTACACCTTTATGGAATAACACCACCTTGCCTCCAACAGACATGACCGGGATCACCATCACTAATTTGAAACCAGAAACTACATACGAGGTCAGGATGTCCGCCATCAATGGGAAAGGTGAAGGCGAGAGCAGCCAGGCCAGCACTTTCAAGACTGAGCCAGTCCGTAAGTACTCCCCTCGCTTCTTGCTCCTGCTCTAAGTGCTCCTCTGACCCAAATGCTTTGAACCTAATGCCGTAGCTCACTCCGCTGCCTCCCCGTGTCTAGCTGTGCCCAGATGCTTTCACCCTTACGTTCCTCTATTCTCATGCCAAGCCCCCAGCACAATCCTTTTCCATCCAGGCCAGAAGAAACGATAACTCACGACGACGCCGTCACTCCATGATCCAACTTTGTTAATAGGGTTAACGATGCAATGTGTAACCTACCTCTCCTTCATCACCCAGCACTTTTACGTACCTCTTTTTTTGGTGAATGTTTGCAGCGTGTAAGTCTGAATGAACCCTCGTCTTCATAGCCCACAGCTCAGGTGATTTACTGAAAGCTTTCTGCAAAGTACGTGCACATTCTTAAAGCTGATTTATACTTCAGTGTGAAGGAGTGTTGTCTCTGTATTTATAGTTCAGTGACAGCATGCATTTTTAATGTAGCAGCCACACGTCGAGTCCTGCTGAGAATTGTTTATATTTTCTGATAGTGATGGCAGAGCATGATGAATTACTGGATATTTTAGAAGGTCAAGAACATTTTCTATTTAACGGTGTTAAAGCGGGTTTGGTTGATATTCTGGACATATTTGTCATTGCCCTTGGTGCTTCCTATATATCACAGCTTAGTTAGTTAGACATATGGGGCAAACTTTACATCAAAGAGCAGGTATGTGACACTTGTCATCACCAGGATGTGTCGGCCTGACATGAAATGTGACTTTGAGTTTATTTTTGTCACATGCTTCTCACTGAAGTATAAATTGGGCCAGATAGTAGTGTAAATACGCGTACATTCTGCATTTTGATTCTCTTTCAAATCCAAATCATATAGCAAAAATGATCCAGTAACTGCTGTTTAACATGATAACAAGTGATTGCACATTGTAACATAGTAAAAAATAATAAGGATGTAAATTCACGGGAGAGGAAACAGAGCTTTTTATCAGTCAGCACTTCAAACCAAGGTCAGGAATAAATCTTTGTCTTATTTTGTGCCTGCCTTCATGTCACACTTCCATTTGTGTGCTTCTTCACCCCCCCCTTTAGAAATAGCTCCTCACCATCCTCTTATTTTGCTTGCAGTAAAAAAAAAAGAAATCTCTTCCATGTGTTCATTATGCTTATTTTGGAAACCCTTTTAACTTGAAGTTCAGCTCAGACGTTACAAAAATTGACTAAAATTTGATGGAGGGATCATATTAGATGCTGTAATCAGTTTGTTATATTGCATCAGAGTGGGGGGGTTATCAGCCGCTCCAGATTCCTTACCTTAATCGACACCTTGAAGTCATTAAAAGTATTTTCTACTGTAGTTGCTGATACAGTACCAGTATTATCAACTGTAAAACAGAGAGAAGCAGAACTTTCTGTGAACAGAATACTCAGTAAGGCACAATAGACAGTGGGTTAACGATTTGACAGGGCAGCTGGCCTCTTTCATTGATCATATTTCTCATTTCATTGTGTTTTTTTCTTCTCTTTGTTTTATTGTTTTCTCATCTGGTTTTTCATCTGTTCTCTATTCCATTGGACTTCTCAGGGTATTCTGTCACAAGTAAGTTTCTGTCCTCCATGTCTTGGCCGCTTTATATTCGTCTGCATTTTGTCTCCATCCTCCCGTTGTATTTTACCCTCACCGTTCTCTGTGTTAAAAAAAAATCTTGAGTGGTTACTAAATGATGCTACAGCCAACTGGATGTAAGAACTGATCACACAGTGTTCCACAGAATCATCATCCAGTGCCCCAGAACTATGAATTTTCTTTTTTCCCCCCAACCAATCAGCATTAGTTTTTTCTTCTTTTTTTTTTTCCTAATATGGCAAATGGAATACTTTTATGCAGTGTCAGGATCATTTTAGAGATATATGTGTGATGGTCTTAAAGAGCAGGTTGCTTTCTGCAACAGTCCTGCTTGTAATTCCTGTTGTTTTTTTTTAGTGTTTTTTGTCTCATGACGCCTTAAAGGTATGGTTTTTTTCTTTAAAAAAACACTATGTACTTCTGCATTGCAGTAGTTCAGTCAGGGAATGTTATATAAGGAATATACTCTCTTAAGACTATGACTTCGCCTAAATTAAAGACTATATATAGTTGCATTATCCGACGATGTATGGAATCATTTCTGGTAATTATTTTAAAAACCAGGTGTCTTTGCATATATTTTATGTATATTTCGGTCTTCAACTGCCCCAGATCTTTTGGGTTCCCATTCTTTTGATATTAGACGTTTTCAGACACAGAGATTAATATCTGGAAAGTAAGAAAATAAAAAAACTACTAGTTTGCAGTAGGTTCCTGGAGGAGGGAGGTGTAGCTTTCTTTGAGAAAAGACTGTGCTTACTGTTACACAGGAAGAGGTTTTAATATCTCGTATAATACAGAGACCCAGAAGCTCAATGCATTGTATCTTCCTTAATAGAAAAATACACACATACACACACAGAAAAACATTTCACCAGTTCACTTTATCTACAACCTTTAGAAGAATGTTGAAAAGTGAAAAAATACAACCAAATACTGAAACACTGCAGTGCAAGTAAATTTCAGCAGAAAAGTTTCCAGCCAGAACTAAAAAGTAGTGAAAACAGCTCGAAATGCTTGCCATTGCCATTTAAACACAATAGTGTTGAAATGTAAATTGGATTTGAACCTAGGACCTTTTTGTCCTGAGGCAATAGTGCTAACCACCAGTGCCTCATATTAAGAAGGTTCAGGGTTTGAATCCACCAGTCTGCTGGGACTTTTTTATGTGGAGTTTTCTTGTTCACCGTTTGGGTTCTTGAGTATTTTGGCTTCCTCCCACGGTCTAAGGACATTCTAAGTTGGCCGTAGTTGTGAATGTGATTGTGTGAATGGTTGTCGGTCTCTCTGTGTTCGCCCTGCGATCGATAGGCGACCTGTCCAGGGTGTACCCTGCCTCTCGCCCCAACGTATCCAGCTAATCGTGATTCTAAATTAGATAATCAGAAGAAAGATGGATAGATTTTCTGATTACATTTTCTTCAACCCAGTGCACTGACTTCATAGTACCACTGTCAAAAGCTTCAGTTCCAGAAGCATGACTGGGAAATGTGCAGCTGTTTACATTGTGTGTATGTTTTCTGCCGTATAATACTTTTAGGGACAAATAAGTTGCGTCTTTTTAAAAGAGAGTTAAAGAGAAGAATTTAATTAATTTGGTGTACAGAGTGTAATAGTGCTGTAGCGCCTAAGTGTTCGGGTGAGTGTGTGTGTCTGATTGTTGTGCTTATAATTTTGTTAAGCGAGTAATTGTATGTTGTTGCTGTAAAGAAAACAAAAGGCAGTTGCCATAGGTATAGTAAGAAATCAATATGACATGTTACAGTCACTACTGTACAAACAAGAATGCAGCTTTGGATCCTCAAAAGTCTTACAAGCGCTGCAAAATTTTGGTAAATCTGGCCATAATTTTGTTTTCATAAGAACTTAATTTAATGCTACAGGCCTGAGCTTTCAAAAGATAAAGGAGCATAATTTCTGTCAACTTATAAGAAGCCACGGTTTTGAACCCAGGGGGGCTGTCAAGACCTGAGCCCAGTATTTCAGGCAAGCAAATTCCAAATCTGTTTGCAAATATCTAAAATGCATGTATGCATGTAATGTGGGAGGAACCTAGGGAACCACAGTTGTGAACCATTTGGCTTCAGTTGGATCAGTGGGAGGACATGAACAAACCTATTCCTGTAAACTGCCTAAATGTTATGATTCTTAGTGTATTTGCAGCCCACTAGTTTACAATATCTAACACTTAGATGAATAGCTGTCAGTGGTTCTCAACAAGAAGAAATGATGTCTTAGCAAGCGCTCACATTTCCATTGCTGTTAAAGAGCAAAGATCTGAGCTTAGTGAGCATGTAAATGCTACTGGTTGAGCCAAAATTACACAGTAACTTTTGTGGCACAATGCACCCTGAGAGAACCAGTATATAATCAGTATGAAAATGTCAAATGGAAATATAAAATTGCATTTATTCATATCATTTCATGTCCATACTTAACACATTAATATGTCAAAACTCACTAGTTAGTATAGATGCAGAAATATAAGATTTGTCAGTGATCCAGACAAATTCTTTATGACCAAGAGACAAAAAGAAACAGTCCCATCCTTGAGGTTTTTTTTTTCTGTTGAGGACTCCAGCGCCTCTCATTTTGTTTTCACCATCTTTCAGTTTCATCAGAGATACCACCCCCTATTGCTGCCACCAGTATGGCCCGTAGTGAGTATGCCAGTCCAGCAGTGTGCGCTGTGTCTCTTTACCTCTCTTACCTGCTTGGCATTGCATCTAGTTTTCATTTATATTTGTTGTGGGTCATAGGAGGGCTCAGAATCCCTCTACAGAGTGAAAATTGACAAAGAAATCTAATAACTTTGCTAATTGTCTCAAATACTTAAAAATTTAGATTTTTACTAACACTTAAAGGTTAACCATCTGACATAGTGTTGTGTTTGCAGAATTAACACAACTTGCCTGTTCATTAATATTCAAAATTAGATTCTTGAGACCGTTGTTGTGCAGTTGGAATATATGAGTTTGTTTTACCAGGCCTGCTTTATCTACTGAGCCACTTACTTTGACAGGTGTAGAGGATACTTACTGTAGTTTAATTGCTATTTGTAGAGGTATCATGCTAACACCTTAGTATAAAGTTAGGTGGTTTATAGAAAACTCATAACACTACATCATACAAATTGTTTATGCTATTATTTGCTATAAACATTAAGGTAGTAGGGTCCATGCTAACACCTCATACTCTGTTTGTGTCATAACAGAATACTGCAATTTCCATACTTTTACTGAGTAAAAACATTCGTAATTTAAGCAAATTCTAGTATACTTACATATTTAGTTGATCTTAAAGTAGATTCAGTGAACATATATTTTGCACCATTTTTTCTCCTAAAAACAAAGCTAAACATCAAATCAGCGTATGTTCAATGTGCCATTTGTTCACCCTAACGGGCATGGCTGCTAATGACAAATGAAAGCTAATTTTCAGATGTGTCTGTTTATTTGTAAAAAAAATCAGAAGCGTGCAAAAAAAGGGAAGGCACCCGCCCAAAAAATGATCACGCAATTTACTATTAAGATCTTACATACTGAGGAGCTATTAAAGTCACATGGACTGTCCCTCATTATATAACTCCTGTCTTGTAATTTACACTAAGATAATGTGTATTTTTATCTTATAATGAGGAGTTGCAATTGAACAAGCACAGCTTTTAGGGTGCAGTAAATATATATATATATATATATATATATATATATATATATATATATATATATATATATATATATATATATATATATATATATATATATATATATATATGTTTGGTATTCCCTAGTATATCCTAAATGCAACACTTCATGGAAAGTAGCCATTCCAAGAGCCATTGTTGCAATTCCTATTTCCACAGTCTGTCCTCAATATACAGCATTGTAGACCTTATTAAAATTTGTCACTAGATATTGAAAGCTATTTCTGGTTCTTACCCTGTTATCTGTTTAGGTGAGACACAGCATATAGTTAAGCTGATCTGACAGTTGTTAAAGTACAGTTTGGTTGGTCCTGCAGCGTTGTTACATTCACAGCTGAACGAACCATGAGGAGCCATTCTTTAAAATGACAGAAGGATATCTGTCTTTTCGGTGAATCTTTCAGTTGTTTCATCCACTCAATTTAATCACAACTTGTTTTCTCCCAGATCGCTCATGAGTTGAATCCTCCCCTTAGTGTGCATTCACTCCATTTCTGTCTGAAAAGCCAGACAGCAGCGTGTTAACAGCATCTCAAAATCATCCTTCATGCATTGACTGGCTACGCCAGAGCATGGATAGCCACTGCCAATTGTTCTTTATCTGACTGGGACTGAAAGCTGTGACTAAGTAGGAAGCGGAGACCAGGATTTTCTAATGAATGTTTTAAGGGAATGGACCAAAAATAACTTCTTCCACAAATACTTTTTGTGAATACTTAGCCCGTTTTCTGAAAAACAAGAAAAAGAGAGATCGCTGACACTGATCAACAAAGCCCAAGCAGACCCGGGTTGAGGTTTTTAACGTTATTGTGTGCAGTAAAATTTTAACCAATAGCACTGCTAAGTGACTAACCTGTCTGACTGCTTATTGCTGTCATTTGTGGTTTTCACAGACCTTAAAACGTCATTTTGGTTAACAGTGTGCAGTGTGTAAAGAAGCATAACATGTGTGTTTGGTCACTGGAGTAATTGCTGTAAGTGTAGTTGCTCCTTTTAAGCTCCTGATGTATGATGTGTCTGCTGTGTGAGATCTGTATGTCTCAATATTGTTCTTAATGAGTCTTTCCTTTTCGACACACCATTTTAATAACATTTGTCTAATGCAGTTGTGGCTATTCATTAGCTTGAAATAGGATGCAGCTGATGGCAGTGTATCTGCTCAGTGCTTTTACAAATGCATTCCTCAGAACAAATGCCACATATGCTTTTTTAGATTGTTGTAGAACTTATTTCTTCAGATTTTTCATGTGTTCCTATTGTTGTCTGCTGTGTTGTGTATCATACTTAGTTGGCATGGTTTTATTCCCAAAGCTGCAGAGTTTCCTCTGTTTTCATTTAAGCTCTATTGTTACCGGAAAAACACAACAACAACTAAAATTGATTTGAATTGATTTTAAAATTGATTTTCTGTTCGACATGTCATTTATTTTCAAAGACAATCAGCCCTACTAGAATGGGTACAAGTTAAAATTCAGATCTGGCCAAATTGTTACCAAAATAAATAACAGAGGAAAGAAAAATGCCAGAGGAAAAGCTGTCAACTGGATGCATGAGGCAATTCTGGGTGTATAGTTTTGGCTGAGTCTTCAATATCTTTATTAGTTTATTTGTTTGGTTATTTACTGATATTCTCAGTGTTGTTAACAGCCATAACTAAATATCCAGTACCTCATATATTCAATAACATATTTTTTATATGTTCAAAAACTTCCGTTTATCAATTTACAATTTGTTTTTGTTGTTCTGTTTTGTCATTATGTCTTTAACATTCTTGTTTTTGTTTTTTTATTATTATTTTGACATGTTTTCATCATTTCAAAATGTTTTGTATGTTTCCCATATGCCCCCCACCTGTCCCTGCTACCCCCACACTTTCCCTCTTTTTCTTCTTCTATGTTATCCTTTCAACCATTCATGTCCGTGGCATCATGTGACTTTGTCATGTGGCTCTTGCATGGTGCTGATGATGTCGTCTTCGCTGACCAACAGAAGGTAAATTTCCTTTGTTTAGTTCGAGACCATTACATCAGCAATAATCATGCGCAAGGCCTTTGTTAAATTAGGCTCATAGAAGAGGCATTAAAACATTTTCAGTTTTATTCATTTAGCCATTTAATTCATCTACGAGCCATTATGTAATTAAGTAACAAACATTCACTAACCATGACTTTCATAATCAAAGCGATTACTAATAATAATAACCACAATGATCATTTTCCCTTGCATTTATAGAGTAACACCAAATTTATTCTTAGTGCCTTGATTATTTGTGTGTTGGTGTGTGTGTACAGAACTTTGTAGAATATGTGTGTGTGTGTGCGCGCGTGTGTGTGTGTGTATGTGTGTGTGTGTATATATATATATATATATATATATATATATATATATATATATATATATATATATGTGTGTGTGTGTGTGTATGTATATATATATGTGTATGTATATAGCTGAAGCTGAGCTTCAGCTAAGCTAAAATTAACACCACAAACAACACTAATCTTCATAGAGCCAGCAATGCAAGAGTGATGTAAGTTTGAAGAATTAACATGTAGAAAATTCAGTTTTTTTCTCTGCAGTGCCAAATCACAGCACAACAGTCATCTTAAAGCACAATAAAACAGAGAAAATAGACAAAAGATTTTATACACACGTTAAATTGATGCATAAGATCAGGTTCAGATCTGTTAAACCCACTTAAACAGCCGATATCCTTAACTTGGATCAATAAGTAGACCACTGCGTAATAAATAATGACAAGATTTTGATATTTTCTCTTTCTGTAAGTGTAAATAACTACATTCTGAATGTGAAACATTCACATTTACAAAACAGTCACAGCTTGAAATGTCTTTTGAAAAAAGTCAGTGCGTTTTCAACAATGCGTGTTAAAATTTGTAGATAACAGTGGGCCATTACAGGCGCAAAATCATTCCACACCCAGTATTCTGGAAATAAAACTATAATAGCGTTTTACTTATTCCATTCAAACAGCAAGCTGCAGAAGTGCTCACATTTTTAAACTTTGCAGACAGTTTCGCTCCTGTGTAGTAATCCTAGTACAACTGCATCAGTAATACCAGTGCATTTTAGCAAAAAATTCAAGATATTAGTGCAATTTTTAAACTTTGCAAAGCCATCGTGCAAGTTTTCCAGCTATGCCTGACGCCTAGGCACCATTGGATGTGCTGCAGAGCAAAGTGCTACTGGATGCATATGCTTAATTTCATCTTTCTTTTTAAACATAATTTTTGAGTTCTCACCCTGGTTAACATAGAAGTTATGTGACTAATTAGAAAAATCTTTAACAATGTCACACATAATTGTGTCATATTATGTTTCATGTAAAATGTGTTATTGTTAACATGATTTGCCTTTAATATGGCCAGATGCCTTCACAGATAGCTTTGCAAAGCATTTTTTAAACCCCACTTTTCCAGTTTTGTAACAAACCATTTCATTATGAATTCTTTTTAAACATCATAAGAGCAGCCCCACAAAGTGCCACTAACCACAATTTGCATTGCATGCACTGTTAAATATAGTCACCCACAAGGCTAATGTTTCATGTTCTTCCCCTGGAGAGCTACATAGCTCACACTGTTTTACCGGTTGGACTCACAACAATCCTTTGCATTACTGCAGCATGCAAGTTTACTTCCTTTTTCTTGTTGCATCCTCTTTCTTGTTGTTCAGCTGTTCTTAAAGAAAATGTCTGTCCTACCTGCATGTCTCTGTATCTTTGATGTAATGTCTTTCTAGTAGTTTGCATATGCAAAAGTGCTAACATTGGGTACATCTTTTTAGTATTGGGAAGTCATTGAGACGATTGGGCAATGTTAAAAACATATATCTTTTTTTTCCATTTAACCTGAACAAAGACTCCAACTTTGAGACTTTTACTATTTTCAAAATTCACCTTTCTTTTGTATAATTCATACTGTTAATAATCGCTCACATACAGCACTTATGAGATGATTTTCAGTTATGATCTATGAACTTGTAAAACTTAAATGAATTTCTTTATTCTACAGAATGTTTTTGATAACTTTGTTGTATACTGTCTTTGTGATTAGCTTGGGCTGCATGTGGAACCACACCATCCACATGCATGTTAGAGCGAGGCCACGGGTGGTGTTTCACATGATACCCTTCTGAATTTACAGCAGTGGGCCAAATTTCAAGCTTTGCATGTGTAGTTTTTTTCATTCTAATCTTCCACTTTCTCTGTTTTAGCCTTCAGAAATATTCACCTAACCCAGAATGATGCAATGCTGAATGTATCAATGTCTGCCTGTCACAGAGTTACTACTGCTGTAACTAATACTGTCTGATTCACTTTCAGCCTGTGTCATGCTCACTTCTGCCTGGTGGGATGCAGTTTTTAGAAAGTGTGCTTATTTGATTACTTCAAGAAAAAGTGCCTTCATGCATATTCATTTAATTAACTACAACCACTAACACTGATGTTTGAAATGTTAAATACCGAATACGTGACTTTTTTTTTCTTCTTGTGACTATCACAAAATGCATAAGTATATATATATATATATATATATATATATATATATATATATAGAGAGAGAGAGAGAGAGAGAGAGAGAGAGATTTTTTGGTTTACCTCCTTATTGAATTTCTATCAGTTGCATGCATGTAGAAATTGCAGCACCACTCAGCCTTTCTGTTACCTGCTGGTGTGGCTGTTACTTTTAAGATTGTTAGCACAGGGCAAAGATTATAGCATCACAAGGTAGGGGATTTAATAACATATTAACAAGGCTAACTGTGTGTAACCAATATGCACATAATTGATGAGTTTGGGTTGTTAGTCTCCACCCTTATAGCCTTAACAGTGCCACGAAGAGCTACAGCACACACACACACACACACGCAAAAAACACACTGACCTCCTTTCCCACAAGACTATGTAAATGTTATTAAAAGTAATAGAGGAACATGTCCAATCAAGGCCTACAGGCTCATTATCCAGCGACCCAGCAGTCATTACTCAGGAGGACAGAGCAGATAATGAGGGCCTCAAGGAGAACAACACCTCCGCCTGTGGTTCTGAGGCAGCCACGTTGACCTCTGTTGCTTCTAGTCGTCCTGGAAGTAATATTCCGCCTAAAGTCTGTCTTTAATTATCAGATACTCTTCTCATGGAGGTTATATTTCTTTCAGTGGGTCCTCCAAACTTAACACATAGATGTACTATTTTGGAAATCTTTTGATGGGTGTTCCAAAATTGTTACAACACACCATCACATACACCTTCATTGTGTGTCCCCTGATCTGGCACTGCTGTGGTTAAAGTTTAAGTTTAGGCACAAAAACTAATGGCTTGGGTTAAACAAATAGTTCAAGGGTAATGAAAGATTTTAGTTGTTGAGAAATTAACATTAACTAAAACTTACTAACCGAGGTTAACATTGCATTATTTTAAAACTAAGATATTATTTGAGGTGAAGGCTTGAAAATTATTAATGTTATTGATCTGCTCCTGGTGGACACTGGTGAAAAAAATGTGTCTATTGTAGCGCAGTTTTCTTTTCTTTTAAGATAAAAATTTCAGACATGTTAATTAATGTAGATAGTTGGTGTTTAAAGGTAAACATATGTTGATGCAGTAACCACCGTTTGTCATCTAATCATCATTCCTTGGTTTCCTGTTTAGGGGAACCCAGTGCTCCCAAACTGCAGGCCAAGGTGCACAGCCCGGGCAATTCTCTTAAGATCAACTGGATCACGCAAGATAACGGTGGTTCCAAGATTAAACATTACCTGATCAGATACAAGGCTGTGAGTATTTCTGGCAATGGGGGTAACTTTTTGTATGCTTCAAGCATTTGATATAAAAACAAAAACAACATAAAAAAAAATAACAGTTACAATAAAGTAGTCAAATCTGGCTACGGCTTTGAGCAGGGGTAAATCTACTGGAATCTGTCAAAATATGTGCCTGCTAATGACTCCAAAGCATTTTAAGCCACCTCATCATCCAAGTCATTTCCCCCTTTCAATTTGAATCTTCTACCTCTTTGGAATTAACAGTTGTCACTAGGAAGAAAGGGTGACTGTAATTAGACCAACCAACCCCTACAGCAGACTAGTTTTCCTGCAGTGGCGGTAATATAAAGTTATGTTCTCATGCAGCACTTGTCCACTGAATTATAACTATGTATTCAAAAAGATTCATTACTAACCTGATGGAAAAGATAAATGCTTAAACACCACTTTCATTTATTCTTATAAGATCTACTTGTGTACAATTTGTGTATAATAATTGGTGAGTACTATTTTCTTGTTTTTCCCCCCATTATTAACTGTTTCGGACCAGGTTAATCTCTTTGGAACTGAAAAACATGTTGAGAAAGAACATGTACTGCTTTTATGTCAGCTCAAGAACAGTTTGAGAAATCGAGACATTTGTAGATGATCTAAAATTAGCTTTTCCTTTGGGAGTGTTGAATTGTTCCTTTCTAAATCCATTTCTCAGAAGCGTGTATCTGACTGGAAACCAGAGCTCCGCCTTCCCAGTGACAGTACCTATATCGTCCTGAACAGCCTGGAATGGAACACGGAGTATGAGGTTCATGTGGTGGCAGAGAATGAGCAGGGCAAATCTAAGCCCGGCATCCTCACCTTCAAAACAGATACAGAGCCCACAACTGTCCCAGGTACTATTCCCATCATACCTACCCCGAGCATCCACACACACCAGCCACAGTGCACATAGGCTTCTACCGTGACCAGAAAATCTATTATTTGGATCTTTGACTTTTGCTAGGTGCTTATTCAAAGCTTGCTGGCTGCAGGGTCGGTCATGAATAATCTATCTCTGTCTGTCGCATGGCAGAGGTGTATTGTTTTTACTGTTTTCATATCTGGTAACCAAAAGGAGATGCACGATGCAAACCCCATTGATGCGTAAAGCAAAGACTCTATTATAAGCCGAGGGTCACGTAGTGGTGTGGCCTATACAGAGTGTTTGAAATGAGCAAAAACTCTAAATTTCATTCCCATTGGAAATGTGTTATTTTCTATTGTGAAAATATTTGCATATGTTTCAGTAAATCACCCATTTCTCATTTTGGGGGGAAATTTTAAAGAAAAAGTGAGCCTGGTGCTAAACGTTTGCACAGTACTGTAACTGTAAGGTTTATAATCCAGGTATTATATATAATTTCACACAAAGACTTGCTCTAATGGTGTATTTTGAAGAGCTACTTTTGGGGAGTTGGGGATTTTTTAAAATGAGATTTACATTTAAGGAACTAAACTAACTTGCCCACAAAGTTTACTATAGTAGATGACCTTAAAATGCCCAGTGCAACTAATCTAACATTGTTCTACAATCGTTAATAAGCACAGGCTTTGTCCTTGTAGGCCAAAATGGGTTTTTAAATGATAAACCAAAGACTGAACATGGCATGTGTGCACCAAAAGTTTGATGTCAGTAGAAATACACAAGTGACTGCAAGCTGGGTCATTTGAAATCTATTTTCATTTTACCCCCAGCCTACGCTCTTTGTTTCTAGTTCTCAGTCAGTGCCACACTTCTGTTTTCTTTAATAATGTCATCTCCACTAAATCCTCTTTTCCTGGAGGAATGAATTTCTATGCACAGAGCACCTTTTTAAAACACTGCACTCGCTTCAAAAAATGTTGAAGCCCAGGCAGCACAAGATCAAAAGTAGCTAATGAGTCCATATGACATGCAGAGGCATCCTCACTGCATTCCTCCTTGGATATCCAGCTCTTCCAAGTCTCATTACTTGTTATGAGGTAACTTCAACTCCTCAATCTTAATGTCCAATGATGTGAGAACAGACTTCAGTCAGACCCAGAGAAAACAGAGTTTTGTCCATTTATTCCCAAATACATCGTCTACACAGGTGGTCACGGTCGGCCTTTGCTCTGTTGCTGTGTTGTGTGTAGAGTGCACTTTTTAACTTGGGCTGCCTCCCCACTTGAATTAGCTAACAGTTTAAAATTCTTTGACATCTTACACTCTGTCTGTGTTTCTTTTTTTTGTTTCATCCTGTTTTTCTTCCATTGTCACCCTCCCTTTCACTATTCGCCTGCCCTTTTCTTCTTCATGAAAGGAAGTGTTGATTGCCTCAGTCGTATTTCCTTTTAACTGTCAAGTGCACACTGTGAAAAAGATTTCACCCAAAAAATCGAAATCACTTATAAAATGGCCCAATCTTTAAACTAATGTGCCTGAAAACAGCCCACAAGTCATGAACACGATCATGAATCTGTGCCTTGCTATAGATTTAAAAGTACTGACAGAACATTTTTATAAAATAATACACAAAATTAAGCCATCAAGTAGTAGGACAATGCTGTAATCATTTCCCACCAGTCAAAGCAGACAACTACACTCATCAGCTAGTTTTTTAAGTTCACCTTGAAAGTGCTGAGCTGAACCCTGTTTTGTCTCTAAGAGCATCTTAATTCTTTGTGGCACATAAAGTTATGTAAACTTTCCTCAGAGATTTTCTACATATTGACATGATAGATATAGACACGATTTGAGTTTTGTGGCGTTGGCATCCTGCTGGAAGCAGCCATGATAAGATGGGTGCACTGTGCTCATAAAGGGATAGACACAGTGAGCAACAATATTCAGGTACGCTGTAGTGTTTGAATGATCCTCAGTTGGTACTAAAGGCTTTACTCAGAATACATCCCCCCCACCATCAGCAGCTTTTGATACAAGGAAGGACGAATCCATGTTTTTATGTTGTTTAGACAAAATTGTTACCCTACCATCCAAATCTCACAATCGAAACTCACAGACCAGGCAACGTTTTTCCAATTTTAAAAAACGACCTTGCAAATTATAACCTCAACCTCCTGTTTAACTGACAGGAGTTGGCACCCAGTGCAGTCTTCTACTATTGTAGGGGAATCTGTTGTTTTTCTGAATAACTTGCTTGTAACGAGAGGTTATACTGTTGCTACTGTATCAGCTCGAAGGAGCGTAGCCATTCTCCTCTGACCTCTGGCATCAAGAAGGCATTTTCACCCAGAGAACTGCCGCTCACTGGATTTTCTCTCTTTTTTAAACTGTTTTCTGTAAACCCTGGAGATGGTTGTGTGGGAAAAATCCCAGCAGATCAGCAGTTTTTTGGAACAGTCTGACCAGCCTGTCTGGCACCAACAACCTTCTCACATTCAAAGTCACTTAAATAATCTTGGCTTCAACATTCTGACGCTTGGGTTGAACTTAAGCAAATCGTCTTAACTTTGTCTGTTTGATATTTGCACCAACAAGCATTTGAACAGGTATACCTAACAAAGTGGCCAGTGAGTGTTTGTTCTTTAGAGAGCTATCATCACACACATAGCTACTCATTCAAAATTCTTCTTCTGTGGGTCATAGTCACTGTAGTTGAGCTTTATTATTAATCGGGATAGATTACTGACTTTTTACATCCAAAATACAAATGTTGAAGAAACTATTATATGCATGCAATCTAAATTTCATCACAGTTTCAGCTTTTGAAGTTGAGTAAGTCACTATTTATGAAAAAAATGAAGTTTAATGAAGCTTGCAGATTCAGTTTTTTCCTAAATCATTAATGACCATACTCCATAATTTACTATCCTGACACATTTTATATACCATTCATTGTTTTTTGATTTGTTTGCAGTCTCTCTCTGTTTGTATTACGATATCTGAGCCTCTATTGCCTCTATCTTTGTTTCACATTTTCTCTGATTTTCATTCTTTCTGTCAGCATCTGTCTTCCCTTCTGCTACCAGGTTTAGTAGGTCTCACAGTTCAGGCTCCAAGACTGACCTGAATTGAAATGTGTGGCCTAGTTAGGTGGGGATGCAGCCCATACAGTCTTTGCATGGTGCCTTTTCCAGCTGGATTAATGTTTTTCTGCTCTTTACTGGAGTTGTTAAAAGACAACTGCTGCCAGTGCATGGCACATGAAAAAACCTGTTTGGTAGTTTGGTTGGTTTTTGGGAGTTTTCGTATGCTGTAATTGTTTTTTTTGTTTTTTTTTCATGTCCTTGCTGGGCAACAGCCATATAGCAGTGGGAGGTTTGGATCACATATAAATCTACCAGACCACAAGTTAACCTTAGTATCATCCGAGTCAGCCCCCCTTCAAGTCTTCTAATTACTTTTGTTTAAGTTTTTATTTTTATTTGTTTTGTTTTGAGATATTTTGGTATTACTTCCAAGCTGCTGTTGTTTTTCTTCACTTCAGGGAGCATGGGCTATTGCCGAGGTTTATTTTTAGCTACAACATCTGCATTTAATTCCACTATTCCCTTGCAGTCTCACAGCTGTTCTTTGTACTGCTTGATCAACAGCTGCTCCTTTTTATATGCAGGGCTCTGCATGCTCAATTTTATCTGAATCTCTCATTGGGAGTCCGGTGCGGACGCAAGGTCGAGCTTCAGCCTGTTTAAATTTCTGTTTTATGTTCAAAAAAACAACCATACGCACAAGAATTCATTCAGCCCAGTAATGTGAATGCACTTCAGCATAAAAGATCTCTGAAAACATATTGGAGTTTGTTGTCCTTTGAATTTATTTGAATCGGACGTGTGAAAGGGTTTGTGTATAGCTAATTTGCTTTAGGTTTAATGCACACAGGTACAGCTGAGCGGCAATTGTTTGCCACAGTCTCACAGAAAGTCAAATGCTGCCCAAATGTGAAGAGATAATATAAAAAACAAAGTGGCACATCTTGATCCATCCAAATCTCCCCAGCTAAGGTTGACTTAGGACTAAAACTATAAAGCTAATAACATTTTGTAACATGAGGTCATCCATTCATCCATGTCACAGACTTTACCTTCATAACCAGCGTCTGCTTTGGATGTTTGGTTTTGCATGGGCCATTCCCCCAACCATGACCAGTGGTGTAATGCTAGACGAACAAGTGGTACTATTGTGAATATTTGCCTACGCTTTCTTTCCGTATGT
This sequence comes from Perissodus microlepis, assembly GCF_051167445.1. Classification (NCBI taxonomy): domain Eukaryota; kingdom Metazoa; phylum Chordata; class Actinopteri; order Cichliformes; family Cichlidae; genus Perissodus; species Perissodus microlepis. Next base: position 25,586,876 of record NC_140470.1, on the reverse strand, counting down.
GTCCATACCAACACAAAAAAGATGTCCATACATATTCGAACTTTGAACCACGAGGTCTGTCAACAAGATAATTTCCTTTTTATTTACCGACAAAAAAGCTGCCATATTGTTTTTAACATTTCTTTTAAGTAATTATCGAGTTCCTTTAGAACCTGAATTCAGAAGCCATTTATAATTGCAACATCCAATAGGATTTGAAGGTAATGTCTTACGTAATGTAGACAAAAAAAACATTTTAATTAATCCATCTACAATCTGCACTGCCTTTACTGATAAGTCAAGAGCAACAATAGTCGCTAAGGCTACGTGAGCAAAGCAGCCCAGCTTCTTTCCTCTGCAGGCTCAGAGAGCTGCTGATTGGAAACCCATGTGCCAGTTTTCTGGCCTTTGGCTCAAACTTTCCAAAGACACACACAATAAAATATAGAGACGCGTTGCTGTGTTTTTTTTATTACTTCATTATTACCAAATCTGTGAATTAATGAGACTTTGGCATTCAGTTTATGCATCACTGGCAAGCAAGCTTGTGCTTGCATTTACTTTATATTACACCACTGGCCATTAGGAGTGAGAGATACTAGCCTGACTCATGTGGATGTGTTCTTGCATTCAGGCTGTCATCTATCTTACCCTAAACTTGGCCGCTGCTCTGCACCATGGCTGATTTAAAACTCCCCTTCTTTATACTGAACCTTAAGGTGAAAACAGAGACTGTGCTGCAGTGTGTTTGAAATGTCTTCCTTATCGATGTCATCCCCCATTACCTTCCTTTGTGTGACCCTCCACCCATGCCTGCCATGAACCATGTGTCATTTGCTGTGATACTAACATGCTATAACTTCTTTTTATTTTTACCCTTTAACTTAGACTTCCTTTTTTATTCTTCAAGTCAGTCTTGAAAAGAAAAAACAACCTTCCAGACTTGTATTTCTGTATTTCTGACCTATTTTTCTATCTCTCTCCCTCTTTTCCCTCTTTCTCTCCTGCTTCTTTTTTTTCTCCGTGTCCTTCCTGTCTCCATGTGTGATCTTCTTGGGCACCTATGGACCATGACATTGCCATACACACAAATTTCTTTCTCTGTTTGTGTTTTTACTGTGTGTGTGTTTTTTTTTTTCTTGTCACACTTTATTGCTGTGATTATCACTCAAAATACTCTGTTGTGGATATTTATTTATTGTTGGTCAATAACCTCAGCTACCCTCGGTTGCCAATGTGTGACGTGCAGTCTGGCAGCTCTTCTTCTGTCCATGCTGACTGTGCTCTGGCTCCCATAAACTGATTGCATTCAAGGAGAAAGAGGATAGTCTGAGCCGTTCAAATCTTTGGCTCCAGACCTTTGCTTTCTATGCCTTTTGACCCTTGTGCAGCCACACACAAGAAAAAAAAGTTGAAGAGTCAAGACATTGGTTTCATGACGTTATTACAGGGTGCTCAGTACTTGCATCAATTTCAGTTTTCTGGTTTTTAGATTCTGTTAATATTTTTTTCGTCTGTTTTCACTGTAATGTCATCTTGTGTATAAATAGATTCCGAAGGAGAGAGATTTTTAGGGTTTTGTCAATGTTGCAAGTTGGACGTCGGGTGCTCTTTCAGGATACAATATAGACAAAGTATTGTAGCTTTGTTTTTGATTTGATTAGTAACACATTCATAATGCCTTAATGTGATCTGAAGAGGGGGTGATAAATAGAATAATTACACTGTTTAATTTTGTGTCTGCAGTGGTTTAATCAGACACGGAAATTGTAAAGAGACTTTTATTTTGGACTTTACTGCCTATTAAACAAACACATCCATTCCACTGTTATGTCACAAATGACATAAAAGCATGAACACTGCATGAAAGCTGACACAAGGCATGATCCAGTATTCATGAATGTGCTATGCAGCTGCTTCAAAGCTCCCCAGTCAAGCATTATGAATGTGTTAACCAGGAGATGAGTACAAATGCTGTGCCTAAATTCTGGCTGTTTTTTTTTTCTTCTTCTTCTTTTATACAAGCTTGAAATGTCCTGCTGTACAAATTGAGGGGAAGATAACATTTGCAGAGAAATTTAATATCGGTTATGGTCAGAGAACTCGTTTTTTCCAGACTCATTCTTAATTTTCAACATTATATTATGCTCATTTTCAAATACATTGTTATGTAACCGCCTTGTCAGGAGAGAACAGAAGGATGTGCAGAAAAACTAATCATGTTTTGTGAAGAAGTGTACATACTCTTTTCAAACTGATATTCGAGAAATCAGCTGTTATTTTGAGGATTCATGCTCTCTTTTTACCTGAAAGCAGTGAAATGTCTAAAAAAAAAGAAAAAAAACCCATAAAGAAACAGCTGTTAAACACTAAAAAATTTTGTTTAAAAAAATGTGGAATTATTTTCTTCTCTATTCCTGAGACATTTTTGTAAGTGCTTATCAGTGTATTTCCATGTAACCATTGTAGGGTTGAAATAAATTGTTTCTTTTTCTTTCATGAAAGTAATGACTTTGAGGCTTTGGCGACTAAACATACTAAGATATCTTTGTCTGACTCTTCTGGGAAGCTGATTGTTAAGCTGATTTTTGCCCTTTTTTTTTTTCTCTGGAGCTTTAACAAAATGTCTGTATTCTGCATTCAGTGTTGCTTTACATCAAACATGACTGTTGAACCCAGATGTTTTGAGGTCAGGGGCTTGGCTGTAGCCTAAGTGAAGAAGATAAAGTATGCATTTTGCATAAAAAAGGAACAAATGGTAAACTGTATATTGTATAGAGGCCTTGCAGCAGTGTAAAACAGCACAAAAATATGGATATTAATATGCAAACATTAGCTAAACATTAGAATGAAACCAATATGCAACCCTGATGGCGCCGAGTAGATTCTTTTGGCTGTTGTTAGCTGCTACGATCTAAGCAACAAAATAATGTATCCAGTGTTTACACAACAAAAAAACACCGAAATTTGATTTCCTTATTAAATGGCCGACAACATTGTTTGTAAGTCTTTCCGGACCACCTTTAATTTTTGTTGACCTGATAGCCAGGCAACCTAGTTTAAGCTATCAAAGCTATGAAAATCCACAGTTACAGAAGGATTCTTACTTGTATTTTGTGATCTGACACCATTGTGGTTATGTTTTGCAAGGGTGGAGGTTATGTATTCTGTAGCAGTATTTTTTTTTTTTAAATACTTTACTTGAAATATAGTACTTCATAATAGCATGTCTAATGGCTAGCTAGCTTATTGCTAGCTTCTGTTTCCACGCTCCTGTATGTTGTTTTTTTGGTTGTTGTTGTTGTTATTGTTTTTCATGGAGGCCTGGTCTGATTGTAACACCATGGAGAACGGCCACACTAGCAACTCTACTAGAGTTAAAGAATTTAAATGTTTTAACTCTCAGTAATGCCTCAGTGCTTATTAGCTTTTATTAACTAACGGAGCATTTGGCTAAGAAATTGCTAATTACTTGAGACTTAACAAGGGAATAACCTTAGGCCAATTTAAATGTCCGTCTTTAACAGTGGCAATGAAAAGCTAGAGATTTTTAAAAAAGGCTGTCAGAGTTTGGGTTACTTAAAGTCCTCTATATAGTTTCCATTTGTTCCAACATTTGTTCGTCACTCTGCTGTATAACTCATTAAAGTTTTCAGAGTCATGAGAGATGACAGATTGCAATGCATAACTTAAGAGATTAAAATCACCTGCAGCCATGATCAACAGCATTTTAGTGTGAGAGAATTAATAAAGCATTGATACATTTTCAGTAATCACACATATGTGAATGGTCATTGTTTTTATTCTGTCTTGATGAGCATTTTCCATCATAGAGGCCAGTCATACAGAAAGTCAGTTTGCTGTAATGAATACAGCTAGCGTGTGTTTTAAAACCACTTTTCTCTGATTTATCACAAATTTCAGCTAAGCTGTACTAAGACTTGTGCTGCTGGTGGTAATTTGAGCCACATGGTCCTGATGGATTGGAGTTGATTATGTCTGTATTAAAAGTCAGATTCACACGGATATACACGCACTGTGTAAGTGCACGTTTCAGTAATACTGGAAATATGAAATAATTTATCTTCCCATCAAGCGTGCTCTTGTGGCTAGTGAGTGCTTTAACATCCAGCACAACACGTACCTAACTAAAACTCATAAGAAATCATAGAAAAAGTGCAGAAAAGAGCACTTGAGTTCCAAGTAATCAAATGTCACAGGCTGTTCCACTGAATGTATGATCTTTGATGGCCTTTTGATGGGATGCTAAGGTGAATCTATCCCCATAAGCTCTCTGCCTGAGCCTTAGAATAGGCAGCATCATCAAACCTGAATAACATCAATATCTGTAACACCCCGTTTCTCTGAACAGGAATGAAGGAGAATTAGGCATGAGGAAGAGCAGAGGAATTACTAGCAAAGAAAAAATAAAAGTTAACAAGGTTAGTTTCAAATGTTATTGACTTTTTTTTCTCTGAGCAGTTTTCACTTTGGAAACGTGGCACCCCCGCCTTTTTATGAGTTGGGGTCTAAAATAAGATTTGTATTCCCTCCATTTATTATCCCTGGCACTGCGGTTTAATCTCAACTAAGTTCTGTCACAAGGAAAATAAGAGCTTACGACACCCTTGAGGTGTTCTTTGTCACTTTGTCCCCCCAGTTGTTCATCAGTGCCTACCGAGTAATGATAGTGCTGATCAGTGCTGAGTGATTTTCATTTTTGCTAATCAGGATCTACATCTAAATGTCTGCATCAAACTTACTTGTGTTGCATATAAACAGAATATTTCTCTTCCCTGAAGCAAATGGTTCAGGTCGCCCACTGCATACAGATTAAAGGGAAAGCTGCCGTCTCTCTTTCTATTGGATTTTTCCTTTTTTGTATAGCCTGAAACGTTTCTTCAGCTGGTTAGCTTGGTGTGATTAATGGCAGAAACTTCAAATCAAATGTTGGAGCTTAAAACAATCCACAGAAGCGTCATCGTAATCATCGCTGTGTCGAAATATCTATTGTGTTAAAATAGATACATTTTTTTAAATTAATGATTCCCCTCTTTCCTCTATAAGCTTTCCTCTATGGAAATGAGTCCAGAGTTCCTAACTTTCAAGCCAGCATGCACATCAGTTTGTAGCACTTGTTTTCATAGCATCTTAATTTAAAAAGGGCTGAAATCCCATCTAGCCACACACCGCTCTCTGCATGAAGAGTTTCCAAGGATCTTAAATCAGTCAGAGAGGGAGTCGGTCGCCGGTTGAGCGTCACCCTGCCTCCTTGTGCCCCAAAAGAAAACTGATTCTGAAGCCGATTTTACTTTTAATGGTGGTGCAGTGCCACACTGTGGCAGAGCTTTGATGAAGGACGCAGACATGGGAATTACTGAAGGAACTTTTTTAAAGCCAAATGAGGTCAATGGCTGAAAAATAGACCCAACGAAGGAAAGGAAAAGAAGAAAATAAGAGTCATGGGAAGTCTGTGATGGTGTTGTATGAACAATTGTAATGACAGTTGTTACATACAGTTGTAGTGCTGGTTGAAAAATGGTGACAGCTTACGCATTTTTACACCTCAGTCAGACAGTCAGTATTCCCCGTCTACAGTATAAACAAATTTGTCCTCAACTGGGCTTCTTCCTTTACAGATGAGGGGGACACTGTGTTTGCTTCTCTACAGTCTGTTGCATGCATATGGTTATTTTAATCACTGCAATGTTCAGCATTCCACTGAATCTCAAACACAAACTGTTCTGAGACTATTTATTATGTGGGCCCTCTGGTGAAATAAATGTTGTTAAAATGTCTTAAACTGTATTTCTACTCTAAAATTAATATTTTTTATTTAGACTTGGCTGTTTTACTTATGGCTGAACTAATCCATCAAATGTAAAGCAAGTGCTGGAAGATTTTTTATTGCATTTCTGCGTGTTTTACAGCACAAGTTTGTAAAGATACTGCAACCCACGGGCAGAGTTGCACGGTTGGACTCAAATCTAACTCCTGATATAAAGGTGTTTCATCAGGGTACAACTGCACATATCTGGCAGTCTTATTGATTTCTCAGAAATGTGTGTAGTGAAATATTTTATCACATGCGGTCTGTTTATCAGCAGTCGTCTGGAAACCCGTCTCAGTACTGTACCCGACAAGCCCGTAAAGAGAAATGTTTGTGTAGTCCACCCTGACAGGTAGATTTGTGCTTTCTCCCTCAGTGAGAGCACTCGGTAAGAACCACCCCCCCCTCAGCACTGAATACATGGCACATGATTTATTGTGCCTGTTAAAATGCAAATGAAGCAATGGGCAGAGAAAAAAACAAGTGTTTTCTGCACCACTGTAGTCACCTATAAGTACGCAGAACTCTGGCATGTTCTTGCTATTTTCATCACAACCATCAAAGAAATTGAAGGTTTACATACCGGGCCAGCCAGAAAGAGGAAGATAGTGGATTTGAATTAAACGTCTCAGTTGGCCCAGGGCAGTTCTTTCACTTGTGAATGCATCAGAGTGCAGTAAGCACAAACATAACATCTTTAAGCGGCATAAAATGTTTTTTTCCTGCAAAGTCTGCAGCATAGCTGTCCATGAGCTGCGCTCCCGTCAGCATTTAAAGACTGATATGTGTGTCAACAATTGTTTCTACTTCAAAGGCCAAGAGAATTGGAGCTTTCATTTGGTCTAATTTATGTGTTTCAGTTTCCTTTTAATGGCACATTTACACGGTGCTTTTATAAAGTACTTACATTTGACATATTAGTGGCATAAACTGGCCCAATAAGGTTTCATCTTCGGCATGAGCGTTCATCACTCTGTAGGCAATTTAAATCACTGTCAGAAAGTGTGATGTCATACTATGACATCTCATAAAGTAAAGCTGTATGTTATCAGTCAAAGATTAGCATGGCAGTTATTCGTTGCAGTTTTGCATACGAGTAAATTGGTTACCCCAAATGACATATATGTGGTTTAAGGTCCAGTGAATTTTTGTAAAGAGCATGTTAACAGTTCTGCTCGCTCTTTACCTGTCACACACATTTAAGTATGATACTTCAGTGTGGCAGTTACTGCTTTGCTCCATTTGAAAAAGACATTGGCTTCCCTTTTTTATATATATATATATATATATATATAGATATACAGGGAGTGCAGAATTATTAGGCAAGTTGTATTTTTGAGGAATAATTTTATTAATGAACAACAACCGTGTTCTCAATGAACCCAAAAAATATCAAAGCTGAATGTTTTTGGAAGTAGTTTTTAGTTTGTTTTTAGTTTTAGCTATTTTAGGGGGATATCTGTGTGTGCAGGTGACTATTACTGTGCATAATTATTAGGCAACTTAACAAAAAACAAATATATACCCATTTCAATTATTTTTACCAGTGAAACCAATATAACATCTCCACATTCACAAATATACATTTCTGACATTCAAAAACAAAACAAAAACAAATCAGCGACCAATATAGCCACCTTTCTGTGCAAGGACACTCAAAAGCCTGCCATCCATGGTTTCTGTCAGTGTTTTGATCTGTTCACCATCAACATTGCGTGCAGCAGCAACCACAGCCTCCCAGACACTGTTCAGAGAGGTGTACTGTTTTCCCTCCTTGTAAATCTCACATTTGATGATGGACCACAGGTTCTCAATGGGGTTCAGATCAGGTGAACAAGGTGGCCATGTCATTAGTTTTTCTTCTTTTATACCCTTTCTTGCCAGCCACGCTGTGGAGTACTTGGACGCGTGTGATGGAGCATTGTCCTGCATGAAAATCATGTTTTTCTTGAAGGATGCAGACTTCTTCCTGTACCACTGCTTGAAGAAGGTGTCTTCCAGAAACTGGCAGTAGGACTGGGAGTTGAGCTTGACTCCATCCTCAACCCGAAAAGGCCCCACAAGCTCATCTTTGATGATACCAGCCCAAACCAGTACTCCACCTCCACCTTGCTGGCGTCTGAGTCGGACTGGAGCTCTCTGCCCTTTACCAATCCAGCCACGGGCCCATCCATCTGGCCCATCAAGACTCACTCTCATTTCATCAGTCCATAAAACCTTAGAAAAACCAGTCTTGAGATATTTCTTGGCCCAGTCTTGACGTTTCAGCTTGTGTGTCTTGTTCAGTGGTGGTCGTCTTTCAGCCTTTCTTACCTTGGCCATGTCTCTGAGTATTGCACACCTTGTGCTTTTGGGCACTCCAGTGATGTTGCAGCTCTGAAATATGGCCAAACTGGTGGCAAGTGGCATCTTGGCAGCTGCACGCTTGACTTTTCTCAGTTCATGGGCAGTTATTTTGCGCCTTGGTTTTTCTTCGCGCTTCCTGCGACCCTGTTGACTATTTTGAATGAAACGCTTGATTGTTCGATGATCACGCTTCAGAAGCTTTGCAATTTTGAGACTGCTGCATCCCTCTGCAAGATATCTCACTATTTTTGACTTTTCTGAGCCTGTCAAGTCCTTCTTTTGACCCATTTTGCCAAAGGAAAGGACGTTGCCTAATAATTATGCACACCTGATATAGGGTGTTGATGTCATTAGACCACACCCCTTCTCATTACAGAGATGCACATCACCTAATATGCTTAATTAGTAGTAGGCTTTCAAGCCTATACAGCTTGGAGTAAGACAACATGCATGAAGAGGATGATGTGGACAAAATACTCATTTGCCTAATAATTCTGCACTCCCTGTATATATATATATATATATATCTCCCCCCCCATGTGATTACTCAGCTGTACAAAATGACAGTTTTAGACGCCAGTGCACATGGATTTAATGGAACTGACACTAAATCGTCACGTTCGTTGTGGTTACTTCAGATCAAAGTCTGTTTTGCTGGAGTAACTAGTGTATACTGATGTGGCAGTACATTATCTATATTTGGCCTTTTATCTAAAGAGTAGAGAATGTGTGAAACCACAAAATGGGCCGAAAACTGAAAGCGCAGCTCACAGTGCTTCCTTACAGTGGTAACGCTGCTGTCATTTATTTATACTTTAAGCTTTTAGAATACGCTGCAGGCTGTGCAGAGGCCATTATAAATAGGGGTTCGTTCCGTAGTTCCAGTGAATCACGACTGCAGAACATATTTGTCACTGGCTGATCCTTTCCCTTTTTCCCATATCCAAGGCTGAGGGTATACACAGTTAACATAAAGATGGTCCTCAAATTGCACAGTGCTCACATTCTCCTCAGACACTTTGATGAGCCCTTGATCCTTATCAGACCCTGGCGAGCCATTACAGCAGTCTTTACTGCCTGAAGCAGAGCCAAATTGATACATGTAAGAGAGGCTTTAATTTAACTGAAGGTCTTCCAATTTGATTGCCTACTGGCACGGTAGATACCATAATAACAAACATAACAGGGTTGGAACTATAATTCTGACTTTACACGCTGAACACAAACAAACATCTTTTCAGCTTTGATTTTAAATCATCTTCATATTAAATGCAAGCCTTGATTGGGAAACATTGTGTTAATACATGGAGCCAATACAGGATGTTCTGATGTTATCAGATTTTTTTCCAGGTTCTCCAGTCCAGAGGTTGTTCATTTGAATTTTGCCTCAGGTATGGTTGTGAGGCTTTCACTAAACTTCGGTGTGAATGGGTGAATGTCACTTGTAGTGGTCAGTAAGGCTACAGTCACCCTGGGGAAAACCGTGGCTGGAGACTGTGCGCAAGGAATTTGTGATTTTGTTGCCTTTGAAATCGTTGCTTCAAGGACGGAGGACGAGGTCTGTGACCGCTCACAGTCAGCTGTCATCTTTACAGTAGCTTTAGTGCATCGTGACAACCTTAAAATGGCAATAAGATGGAGTGAGTCTGTTATCAGGTTTGTCAGTGGGGTCAAGTTGGCAATTACATGCAAGCTGTCATAACACAGTAATTATATTTTTAACAAGTCAGCAAAAATGATCTGCGTGAACAGAAATTTACATTTAACATAATTTCAAACGAACTACTTAGATTCAAAGTCAAGCTAAGACGATAGAGATTTGAAACACAAGTTCAAAAACGTCTGAACAAATAGTGATGTAGTTGTGTAGGTGCTCGCAGCCTTGCTTTAGGAATACAACCAGCTGAGTTGAGTCTCCTACTGCTAACAGACACATGGGAGACGAGGTTCATTCACTGGAGCAGACTGACTCAGATTAAGTGCAACATGTTTGTAATCTGTCTGCATTTATAAATTAGACTGCGGTTATTTGCAAATTTTTCCTTGTCTGTCTGAGAGTGACTGCAGACACTCCAGGCCAGACCAAGATTGTTTGGAGACACGTTGCCAGGTGACCTGTCTCAGAATCACCGGGCAACTACAAGTTTTTTGCAACACCAAGCTCCCTTATGGCTCACGCTGAAGTGTGACTGACCCATAAGACTAGAAGTGGGCTGCAAAAATTATAAATACCACCTCTTTCTGATGATAAAGTAGAAATAGGTCTGAGCTCGGATACACCTGAATGTTGTGTTTTCGTTGAACAACATTAAGTTCATTGGATGAACAAGCGGATATTGCTTTTTGTTTCTCACAGTCTCAGTAAGAAGCCAGATGAAAGTTGAGGAAGGCCTGACTTTATGTCTTTAAGTGTCCACTGACTATTACAAGAAATCTTGTTATACCTGGTTACCACAAATCCTGCTTACTGTGATTACCTCAGTCAAGGAAATATGTGTTTTTTTTATTATTATTATTTGTCTTTTCTGTTTTTTCTGTTAGTTTAACTTATCCACATTTTTCAGTGGAGTAGTGAATCCCTTTTATTCTTTTCCTCAACAGGATTTTCCATTTTTATCCAAAGCATTGCAGTTTATTCACTTTTTTTTTCTTAACAATTATACAGTTTCTCCAGTATTCTGTTGCTGTTATCAATCAGATCTATTGTTTCTTCCAGAAGAAGATTGAAATCCAGTAAGTCATAGTGTGCAGTGAAGTTGCACTGGCACGAATTCTGTGGCTCCAAGTTTATTCTCTAAAATAATTACAATTTACATAAAATATCACTCAATTTGTTAATTATTAATCAAGCATTAATAAAAGGTGTGATGCGCTAGTTCACAGACTGAGGTCACTCTTACCTACTGAGGGCAGGGATAGCTCAGTAGGTAGAGTGGTTGCCCCATGATCGGAAGGTCGGGGGTTCGACTCCACTCAACGGCTACCCTGAGGTACCCCTGAGCAAGGTACTGTCCCTACACACTGCTCCCCGGGCGCTGCATTGGTGGCTGCCCACTGCTTCACTGGGTGAATGGGTTAAATGCAGAGGATTAATTTCCCTACGAGGACTAACACATACACAGACCTGTTATTATGTTATTATACAACAATGCATGCTCCGTGCTTTTTTTCCCCCCTTAAATTCTCTCTTTTTTACTAAAGACCAGCAAGCAGCTGGTTGCACACAATGATAAAAAAGGTAGAAAATGTAGCTGTCTAAGCTGGCCTTGACCTCCAAAATCCATCTTTATACCTTTTTTATACCATTCTCTCTATAATCTGCATGTGCGTTTGTTTATTGGGAATAATCTGTAGGAGAAAATGACTTGTATTTGTACTCTGCCTTCAGAGCTGAATTAGAAATGTGTTGTCTGCTCACACATGCTGCTCAGGTAACCCTTCATAACCTTATATAAGTTTGATTAAAACTGGCAAAATGATTGGGTGGGTGTTTTAAAAAAAAAAAAAAAAAAAAAAAAGTGAATTGCTAAAACTATGAGTACACATAGAATATTCTGCTACAACATTGTTTTCCTGTGTCGTAATATATCCTAGTAGACTGTCATCGCAATTTATTTGCCCCTCATGCAGTTTTCGAGGCATTTTTGCTTATTGTAAAAATATTTATGCAATGTAATGTTTATATTTAATGGTGCCATATTGACACCTAAGGCGCAAATATTAATAGTCAGTCCACAAATGTCTATAAATGTGTTACAAGCCTTTTATGAAACGCCTAGTGACAAGAACAAGAATATGCCTAGAAGCCCTTTGAAGGCTACCGATATTTTTGTCTGTTTGTATTTGTTTTGATTTGTTTTCGTCTTTGCAAGTTCTGTGATTCTGTATGAAATTGAATGTAGTGTTTCAGCCACCGGGGATGTCAAGAATAAATATAAAGTTGTTAGAAATTACATCAGTCCCTCTTGCACCGTTCATTTTCAACTCTCCTCTGAAAAGAGCGACACACATCTGAGGTTTTGACTGAAACCTGAAGCACTGTATTAAAAGCCTGATTGCATTCCTCATCATCTCTCTCTCCCTCTCTCTTTCTAACTTCCTTCCCATCCCCTCTTCTCTATATTTAAACCCTCTTCTCCTCTTCTGCCTGTTTTGCTTGTATATCCCCTCTACCTGTCTTTGTCCCTTCAGACGCCATGGATGGTGGCTCAGGCATGGGCACCGGGGCCATCGTAGGCATCCTTATTGTTGTCTTTTTCCTGCTGCTGGTGGGCGTGGATGTCACCTGCTATTTCCTCAACAAGTGCGGGCTCCTCATGTGCATTGCTGTTAACTTCTGTGGGAAAGCTGGCCCAGGCGCAAAGAGCAAGGACATCGAGGAGGGCAAGGCGGCATTCACGTAAGCAAGCGTCATCTTTTGACTGGAACACAGATTATTTGTGGTGTGCCTACAGAGAATTAGCACATTTTCAAAAATACCCATCATCAGAGAACCTAAGTTAGAGTGTAGCTGTTGGACTTGCAGCAAATATCAACATATTTCTCAGGAGCTGACTGAGAAGAAGGAAGAGCTAAAAAATAGAATAAATACTTAAAGGGCTTAAAGGTGTCTTTTGAACCATAAATACAAATCAATGCTGGTTACAGCAAAGATAAGAAAAGTCTCTGTTCCAATCACACGTTAAAAAAAAACCTCGACTATTGTTTTTTCAGGGTGAAGGATTCATTTTATTAAGGAGCAGAATAACTCTATGTTTTAGTAGTTTTGGGTCCTAAACCTTACCCAGCAAGTATTAAACTGAAATGGAATCAGCGGGTGAAAGCATAATAAAATGTGAGTTACAAAAGAAACCAGTAATGGAGCGATAACAAGGCAAAACAAAGCAGGACATGTCTCAGAGCTGAGAAACTTGTAGATTTTATCACTCTTTAACAGCTGGATTGTTAACCAGTGCACTAAACACCCATCCTAAAGCACCACTAATGTGTATTTCTGTGAGGCCAGCAGTATCTGACAGAACAACAGTATCTGATGTACTACGATGAAAAGACATTGGTTTAGTCTAACTAAGCAGACTGAAACTACTTGTTTAAGTCAGCCAAATTTCTTTTTTTAACTTATACAATTCTGAAATAATAGTTTTATTTTGCGACCAGGTTATTAAAAGAGCTGTTAGTATGAGGGCTTATTAGACTCCATTAATTCCTGGGTAGATGTATGTAAGTACACGCTAAAAACATGTTTTTAAGTCTTTGCCCACGAGTTCGAGACAAAAGAGCAAATTCCCAAGGTGCTGAGCTAAAGTGAAAGCAGGCAAATCTTTATATTTTATCCTTAGGGAAATTCCCTCAATTATTCAGCACCAACTGTAAATATTTAATGGCGCTGAAATGCAGTTACTGCATGTTCGCCTGTGTTTGATCAAACATTTTGTTCTATGCGTCGAACTGTCCGTCATCTCGCCAGCTCCGAATGCAACAAATAAATATTTCAGCTCTGACAGCTCGCACAAAACAAATTTAGTGAAAGTGCATCGTGAGAGTTGTAGCGTTATTTAGCACCCTGCGTTTAAACAGGTCAGTCCCAGCAATGCACACAGCTCAGCACAATCAGAGAGCAGTGTGATGATAACACAAGGCCTCAGGGAAAACCACCAATCAGAGCTTACAGGTCAGTGCAGGTGGAGGATGATCAAAGAGGATGATAGGGTGAGTGCGTTTGACGGCTTAAAGTGCTATTGATGGGTTTTTGTATGTTTTAGTTGACTAAAATTAACCTGTTCATTTGACATTGTTACTGCCAGATTTTTCTCTTTGTAGGGTTGAAAAATAACACACCTATTTAAGTGCACTTAATTCATTACCCTGGTAACAATATTTCCTTTGGATAACAGCAAAGATGAGTGTAAGGAGCCTATTGTTGAAGTGAGAACAGAGGAAGAAAACACTCCAAACCAAGGAGGAGGAGGTGCCACCGAGCCCAACGAGACCACGCCATTGACAGAACCTGAGTGAGTGTCAAGAGTACAGAGAGATTAAGCAAATCATTGGTTTGCTCTGAGCAGAAACATTTTACAAATATAATGTTGGTCCGGCCCAGCTTTCATTCAAATATTGACCCAGTTCTTTTGTAAGGACTGTTATACATACCACAGAGCAGTGCTGGTAATTTACACTGCTATAAGCATTTTTTATGCAAGGCTAAAATGTCCCGCTGTCTATACAGTATGTATGACCATGTATGATGCATCACACTTAACTGCCTACGGTGAACACTCAATAGAAATGATTCTGCAAGTGCTGGTCTATATGCACGGCCACAGAACCACGATGCAGGCTGTAGGCTGCATTTTTGGGTCATCTCTTAACTAAGACTTTCCAGATTTTGCCATTTTATATTGAAAGTAATACATTTGCTTGACTTCCTTTTTTTTGGCACAATTTCAAACCATTCAAATGTTATTTTTGCAACAAGAAGCAACAAGCGCAGCAACCAACTTAACAATTATCACAGTACATTGTCGTTGAAACTTCAGTCGTCTCATTTCAAAGCCGAGCGCTGTCGAATCTCCTTCTGAGTGAGTTTGCCAAGGTGCATAAATCATTCAGACACATTCAAAGCAAGAACAAACACCGCCTTCTGCTGGGAAAACTGCTTGTGAAAGACATCCGAGCATCTTAATCCTGAAACTCCCTCCATTCCCTTTATAGTTTATTGTTGGATTGTTTTATGTTTTCCCCTTACAAATATTTTGTTGCTAACATTTTGATTGTGTAGTCTCTTTTTTTTACTGCAGCACAATAGAAACCTAATCTGCTTTGTTTATCCCCGACCTGCACTCTCCTTTTACCTCTTTTATTTTCCTTGTTGTCCTTGATTCCCTCACTTTTCTGCCCTCTGCTTCCTCCCCTGTGCCAACTCCCTATCTTTCCCTCTCCTGCCTTGTTTTTCCCACTTCTCCCCACAAAACAGGCCTGCTGCTGCAGACACCACGCCGATGGTGGTAAATCTGCTGTCCTCCACAGCTGCTAACTCAGTTACTGAGAGCTTTAGCACGGCACAAAGCAGTCCTGCTAGTGAGAGAACCACACTAACAACCAACACCTCCAGCCCAACCCAAGTGGCCCATGCCAAGTCTCACCCTAAAAACAGCCCTACAGCCAATTCGCATAAATCTAACCCCCAACCTGATGTTGGACCTCTGGTTGACCTGAGCGACACCCCTAAAGTTGTCGCATCTTCCGACCCAACACCCCTTGTATCAGAGCTAGTCAGCCCACCCTCTGCTAATGCTGATGGGCCACAGAGTCCGCGCGACTCAGTCAAAGCCCCTGACAGCACCCAGAATAAGGACTCACAAGTAGACGGCCCGACCAAGGATGTTCCTAATGCCCCGTGCACAGACTCGACCACACCAGCCCAAAATGAGTATGAGCACCTCCATATCTGTATTTTTCCAAGTATCTCTTTGAGCCTGATAGCATCCCTTTAGCTCATAAGTCTCTTCCATTTCAAAGGGAAAATTCCACTTATGTATTATCAGACTTCCCCAAGCAGTTTTGCACTCATCATGCATGTGGCAGAAAATAGCAGGCAGCTTTAGATCAAGATTTGATTCCTTAAAACTTGTTAATTAGTTTAAATTTATTTCCTGGTCTCAATATTTTCCTAAAGTCTTTCCATTGCTATTTATTTAATGATAATTCACAGTCATAAATATAAACTGTTAGAGGCCAAAGCACGGAACCAAATAGCAGTCATAGTGGAAATGACTGTACTTGTGTTTATCTTAAAAACATTATTCTCAAAGCCTCAAACCATCATGTTTCTGAGATTAAAAACTTCTTTTTTTCTTTATTATATTGTGAAAGATCCCACATTTATTTATTTATTTTTTAAAAAAAAGGTAAATCTAAATGACTCATCAGTGCTTTTAAGTAGTTCTCCCCCTACTGGAGGTTTTGATGGGTCTTTTTATTCCCTAAAAATATGTTGGGCTGTTGCCTGGTATCAGCTGAGGTTAAAAACATTTCCAGCAGCAACAGTTGCAGCACACCTAAATTTAAAGACAAAAACTGTTAAAATAATTATGCAATTTAAAGAAAGAAAACTGCTTTGGCTGTAAACATTTTCAAACATTGCATGAGTAGTAAACCTAAGTCTTTTTTAAAAACATGTACCCATTGTTTTTAACACTATATTGCACATTATTCAAGAATATTATGAATTTTAGGAGTATGCAAGAGTGGAATTTTCCTTTAATGGTAGCAAGGATAATGATCTACTGGGATGCTACCAGTGTAGCATGCTACCAGCATGCCTGTCATCAACCAAGATCCACCACCTTCCTCCACCTGTTTGTTTATTCACGTAGTAGAGACAGCTTGTCTCCTACCATACATCTAAGCCATCTCATATTCCTCATCATCATGGGCAGATTGTAGGAGAATGATGCATTTTGTTCACATTCTGGGGCATCTAGCAATACCCACTGTCCTAATATACAAAAAATATATTCAATCATTTTAATCAGTTCATTAAACCGGGCTTTTATTTTTATTGGTGCCGACTGCAGGTATTTGAAACATTCATAGCTGGACGATGGTAAATGGGTTAGATGGTTAAATTTACTTGAACATTGTAGGCACACGTCTTTCCTGCTTTAAGCTGCATGCACATGAGTTTCCCACTCCTTAGTGTTCTGGTTTTTGGCTTCTTCGTAAAAGCTGAGAAGCCGTGCACTCAACATGGGTGAAATGGAATCAAACAAGATCAAGGCTGGAACTTACATCTAATTCTTTTTCATGTACAGAAGATTACAACTTAAATTAAATTAGCTGATGATGTAAACATATTGCAAAATCTGTAAAATCACAGTATTTAAAATTGCTTTAAAAAGTTTATATTTTTAAATTAAAAGGTTTTCTTTGCTCTAAAGCCATTTGTGAAACAGCAAAATGCAAGTTTGAGTGAAAAAGACTTACAAGTACCATCTTACGAGTGCTAGACTCAGTTTAAAACAGGATTTAATTGTTTCCTTAGTTTTGTGCAAATATCGGGACTCTAAATCTAGCCCTGAGTGCTTGTTTTATCATAAGCAACAGAAAAATATGATCAAAAGCTTTAAATTCATCCCTACAGTGTTAAAATCATATATCACATGTCAGTCTTTGTAAGTAATAAGTAGTTTTTAATTGACCTCCTAAAACAAGCAGCAGTAGGTGAATGCCAGAGACTACAACCTAAGCTAGGTGCAATTAATAGACTGTAAGTGATACAGTTAATGGTGCTTAGTTTGCCATAGCTGGGGTTCAAGTCCTGCTGCGCCATAAGAAATTTTCGTGTAGTGAACTCGGCAGAAGAATTTTCAGTTGAAATCGCTGAAGTAAATGAAAAAATTCACCAAGCAGCAGCTTTACTGTGCTCTGTCCTCTTCATTGTGATAAGATAATAGATGGTGAAGGCCAAAAGAAAACTGTCAGTCCCTCAAATTTCTCCCAGACACTTCTGTTTTCTGTCTTAATTCTTGTAGAAGCTGTCGTTTCAGTGGCGGTATGACAGGTTATTATTTGGAGTTTTGGCCCTACGAGTTTGCAGATTTTCCTGATTTTTCTGACAGTCTGAGTATGGCGAGGAAGCTGCAGAAGATAAATTACAGAGGCTTACTGACAGCCACTCCTCTTTCTCTGCCTTCTTCATCTCATACTTTACTCACTTGGATGGCCAGAGGAAGATGTCAGTGATGAAGTATGGGGAGTTGAGAGGTAGTTGGAAGCAGGGCTCTTGTCAGCTCAACATCACCTTGATAAAACCAAACTTGTCATCAGGGGGATTTTTCTTCATAACTCTGACAGGACTGAAGCACAGCTCTCCCACTGATCTATGTGGTGATCCTTCTTCAGCATCCCAACACTAAAATGTCTTGTCAGACTTCTTGTGGGTTTATTGGATATCTGAGTGGTAGAGCCCTCCTCTGGACTTATTTTAACAGAAGAGACGAAATAAGAGCAGACTATAGAATATGTAGCTTTAAGAATTCATCATTAATAGATGTTTTACACTCATTATTATTCCTAGATTTTAAATGTATCTTTAACATTGATCTAATGATGTGTCTAATGTGACCTTGACTCAACAGCCAATACAATTGTGCACTTGTGAATAGTTTCTGATGATGTAAGAATGATTTTAAAAAGTGACTAATACCCTGCATAGCTCTTTAGAAGCTTGCACGTGCTTGAAATACAGTTAGACTCACAATGATCAGTAATTTGGTTCTCAGTGAAGTTGAGAGTAACTTGAAACTGGAGTAACTGCATAAATGACTCACAGATGTGAATTCTACTGCGTAAAGGTCAAAAGTTGAAGCAAGTTGATTATAGAAGAGAGGGTTTAAGTGGTTAGCATTGTCGCCTGTTACCAGGAAGGTCCTGGGTTCAATTACCCCAGCTGGCATGTCAAGCCTGTTGTCCCCATCCCCACGTGGGTTCTCTCTGGATACTCCGGCTTCCTCCCAGAGTCTAAAGACACACTTGTTAGGTTAATTGGTCATTCTAATAGGATAGGCAGAATTTTGAATGAGCAACAGTACAGTGCTAATGTCAAACAATGGACTGCTGCTGTGTGGAATATTAGTATAGTGAAAATGTGGAAATAGATGGCAGAAAATACATTTTTATTTAAACTTTTTATATAGTTAATTGCACAATGCAAACCTGTATAGTGCAGTGAAAAAGTATTTCCCCCTTCCTGATTTCTTCTTTTTTTGCATATTTGTCACATATTTAAAATCAAATACATTTCGATATTAGACAAAGATAATCCAGAGTTTGCATGTTCTCCCCGTGTTTGCGTGGGTTCTCCCCGGGTACTCCGGCTTCCTCCCACAGTCCAAAGACATGCAGTCAGTGGGGTTAGGTTACTTGGAAACACTAAATTGCCCATAGGTGTGAATGGGGGGGTGAATGTGAGTGCGATTGGTTGTCTCTGTCTATGTATTAGCCCTGCGACAGACTGGCGACCCATTCGGGGTGTACCCTACCTCTCGCACTATGACAGCTGGGATAGGCTCCAGCGCCCTCTACGCGTACCCTGAAAAGGATAAGCGCTAGTGAATGGATGGACAAAGATAACCCAAGTAAACACAAAGTGCAGTTTTTTATCCAAAATTTGGAGTTTTTTGAACCGTTCAGAGGTAGACTTGTTGGTGTGTCTAGGATCGTTGTCCTGCTGAATAACCCGAACTCATTTGATGGCCAGACATTCTCCTTCAGGATTTAATGGTAGAGAGCAGAATTCATGGTTGCATCAATTACAGCAAGTGGTCCAGGTCCTGAAGCAACAAAGCAGCTCCAGATCGTCACACTACCACCACCATGTTTGATTGTTGCTCTGATGTTCTTTTGATTCCTTAGGGATCATCAAGATGTTTGGCGGGTTTTTCCTTCTTTTGTTCTTTTTGGTCAGCAGTGGTTTTCACCTCAGAACTTTCCCATGGATGCCAATTTTGCCCAGTTTATTTCTTTATTTGTTTAATCGTGAAGACTGAACTTAACTCTTCAAGATGTTATTCTGGGTTCTTTTGTGACCCTATTTTGGTTGTCCAGCCAGTCCTGGGATTCTGTTATGTTGTCTCCATTGTGGACAATGGCTCTCACTGTGGTTCTCTGG
Organism: Perissodus microlepis; assembly: GCF_051167445.1. NCBI lineage: Eukaryota > Metazoa > Chordata > Actinopteri > Cichliformes > Cichlidae > Perissodus > Perissodus microlepis. Next base: position 25,567,050 of record NC_140470.1, on the reverse strand, counting down.
AGTCCCAAAACCTTAGAAATGGCTTTTTAACCCTTTCCAAACCGATAGATGTCAATGACTTTGTTTCTCAGCTGTTTTTCTTTAGATTGTGGCATGAGGTGTTGCCTTTTGAGATTTTTTTTTTTTAGCCGACCTTATTTTTTAAGACACAGTCACACAGACACGCTGGATTCAACAGGTCTGGCAGTAATCTTTCCTGGGTGTAGCTAGTGAAATTGAACTCAGCTTTCCCAAAAATGTATTTAATCAAAGTTAATTCAGGATTTAACAAAGGGCCAAAATTTGTCTTTTTCACATAAAACAAGGTAATACATGAAAGCATCATTAAAATACTATATCCTGGACTTACTCGGGTTGTCTTTGTCTAATATTATGTTTTGGTTTTAGGTTTTTGATGAGCATGTAAGTGCAAGAACTGTGCAAGAAAATGAAAACTCGGGAAGGGGAAAATACTTTATAAATTGATTTCACAATGCAGTTCTGGCTTCTACAACATAATAAATCTCTTTGGGAGAAAATAAGTCTTGATTCCACAAACACAAACAAGAAAAGATGCTTTTTTGTTCTCCAGGAGTTGTCGGTATCTTTTCATTGGTAACAAAAATGAACAACTGAATGAATCATAAAAAGATGCCCAGGGATAAAAAGAGACAGAAAACAGGACTGAACTTCAATCGGACACTGACTCAGTGAAGAGAGCTCCAGAGAGGGTTTAAAGCAACGTCCAGCTGACTTTTTTCTAACAGACCGAAAAAAAATGAATAAACTGTTGCAATTCAGTTAAAAAATTTAATTGCAAAAATAGCTAAAAGAAAGATTCCAGTGCAGTTTAAGACTGTTGAACCTGAGCCAAAAGAACTCAAAGCATCCAACAGCCTCATCTGCACCATTCACAGTTTCCCATCCCCAAAACTCTCGAAAACTAACAGTAACATGAATTTAAACTGAACATTTCCCTGAAGCTTTTGGTCATCCCCTCAGGACACAAATAAAATGTAAATTCCTGTAATGTGCATTTATATTATTACATTAAAAAAGTTCTCCTTCTTGGAACACTGGGGGGAGAAAAGTGTCAAGTCTGCAAACATTTTTATTTTCATAATCTCGCATCCTGCTGACAGCATTTATTAGCCCAAGAGGATACAGGCTATGTTTACCTTTTTGTACATTCTCAGTGACTGCTCAGCAAAAACTTAATTGTGTAATGTAATAAGCAGTTCAGCCACTGGAGGATGCTAGTGGAGCTTTACAGTTTATATGAATAATTACACCATATTTAAAGGAGTTGACACCAAAAATGTATAAGATGGCATCTAAGAAGGCAGTCAGGTTTAGATATATTTACAGATCTTATATATTGCACTGTCCCTGCCTTATTTTTCTAAGGCACAGTAGGAGCACGGTACAGAAGACATAAAAGCAATGCCCTTAAAAAAAGAAAAATCCGAGCCAGAACACCAGAAAGTTTTCAACTTAAATGATCTATGGCCCAAAAGTCTCTTTCCATTGTGTCTCAGCTCAGTCCAGATGGCATGTAATCCTCTTGTGAATTGTAGTTTGTGTTGTAGGTTATGCCTCAGTCTTTCATTCCCTCATCCATTGTGCCTACTGTACCAGCCCTGTCTCATTCCACATCAGCATTCATTGTTCCTTGAAAGTAGCTGTGACATCCATGTACTTTTATTTGATGTCTGGCTAGGATAGTGAGCTTGATCCCATTATGTGTGAAATGCATTCAGTTCCAGGAGGGAAAACAAATTCCCTCAAAGCATCTTGCATGTTTTCCCCCAATTTCCCCCTCCCTTCTTTCTTTGAAAAATGATACAAAAGGCAGCTCAGAACAGACCGTTTAGCTGTGAAAGAGAGACTTAGTGATTTGCTGCTAACAGAATCTCCTCTCTTTTTGTCTTTCTGTGTCTCTCTCATTCTTACATTTGTGCCTGTAGTGGTAAGACTGTGAAGGATGATAGCACTAAAGGCGAGGCAGAGGTGAAGAATGCCACAGCCGAAGTGAAGACAGTTCCCAACGAGGCTCCTCAGATGAATGGCAACGAAAGTAAAGCGTAATCTTCTTGGCCGTGAGCAGCAGGAAGAAGAGGGCACGTAGGGCTGGGAGGGTTTGGGTTGTTGGGTTTTAAGGTTAAAAGGGGTTGGTCACAGTCACTGAAACCTCAAAGCAATTTCACACACCACCCCGTTGCATTAGAAAAACCAACAAGAAGCAACTGAAAAAAAAAAAATTAGAAAAAAGAAAACCATTGGTCTCTTTCTCTTTCTGCAGTGTCTTCTGACCAGGAATATGTAAAGACCTCATGCACTTGCCTTAGTTCCTTTACATAAGTTTACCTGTTTATTTGTCACAAAAAAAATAGATCTCTTGTAATTCACCTTCTTTCTTTGACTTAATATTAAATTGATCAGCGGTGAAGAATCGACATTTTCCTGTAGATAAACATGGTTGGACTGTAGCTTTACTTCACTGATTACTGCCTTCATGATGTACACACATGTAAGTCATGTACATTACCGATACTACTATTCTTTATGCAGTATGGTCATCATCATGGTAATGCATTATGAAAAAATGGGTCTTTTTTTTCTTCTGTCGATATTTTTTGTGTTTGAATAATATGCAGATAAACTGCCTATTTAGCTTTTTTTTTATGTGTTATTTCCAGTGCTAGAGATTAGAACATTAGCATGCCTGATTTTGCAAGTTTACTGTATTTCTGTATGTGTTGCTGTCATTTGGTTCATATTCAGACTTTTTTTTTTTTGTTGTCTCTGTGTGTCTGGTCCAGATGTAGCCTAAGCCATGATAAATGAAAGAAAACACCAGTGAAAACTGTATCATGCTATAAGTACTACTATTAATTGGTTTCAACCCTGTTGTCCTAAAAATGACATTTATATACAGCAATCTAATGTTTTTTACAAGACACATAGCTAATGCATGCTTACAAATTATTTTATAGATTTGCTCCGAGTTAAGGGCAAGTCTATAAGCAGTGCATTATTTGAATTACACGCATCCACATGTTTGGGGTAAAATACAGAGAAGGTGATCATGCATACATTTAGACTGAATGTATTTGTGCAACCTATTATTAAGTTGCTTATTAAGTGTATATAAACTTACGTTTCAGGAGACAAGTTGGGTTTAAATTAAGTGGTGACAGTGAAGAATACAGAAGAGTACAAATGTGTTTCTTTGCAGTGATTACATCTCTTAAAGTCCAGCTTTCAAGGCTGGATGAAGTCTTGTTTCGAAGAATTACTACCTTATTTTTGTCTGAATTTGGTGAAAACTTCTGTTGCATACTCGATATCATTATTAATACTGTTTTCGCTCTTCACCAGCTCAAGCAAGTTAACATGTGACCAAATGTAATAGATGGATTGATCATTGATTATATATTAAATAAATGGGACCAATGAAATGGGATGCTACAGGATGTAAATAATGGAAATCTGACTTATGGCCACTATTTCTTCTGGGTAGTACTTCGGTAAATTAAGCTATACAGATAGATCTGCAACTAATATTTGACACTGTCTGCTCTCTACCTTACATTGAAAATAATGCAACTTCCTGTGTATAATTTTTGGTCTCACTGTTTGACTACAGCAAACCATTAGTTTTAGTCCTTGTGAGTGTACCTTGGAAGCAGTATATAACAACACAAACCCATTAACGTTTTTAGATTAATGGAGGAAATTTACCTTTGCCTCCTTTTCTCTCACATGCTGTCACCTCAAAGTCACCTTTTAGAGGTCTCCTTTAAGCATTCTTGACCAGCTGTTTACATGACAGCTTTGGGCTTAAATGTGACTCAGAGGCCAGATGTGTTCAGTTCAGTTTGTTTGTTTGAACTTTAGCTTAGGGTTGTTGAATATTTGACACCGATTTGTCTTGACTGGGCTAACCTCCATCACTCACCGGGAGATTCAAAAGCTCAGCATGTTTAGATTCGCTTACCTGTCAGTGATTTAACCGTCTAATCGTCTCAGCTGTTGTTTTTACACTTGCACCACAGCTGCACTCAGTGTGAGCTTGTGTTACCACTGCATTTACCAACAAAGTCTAGTTGCTGGAAACTTTATTAAAAATGTCTGAAGGTTTGTAGATGAGTTGGTTAAGTGATCATCTTGAGCTTTTTGTGTAACCAGTCTATAATTGTAACTGCTTCTTTCTATTAGGAAACCTAATATCAACCATTCTCTGATCATTACAGAAATTTGTGAGCATGTACAGTACAAAGACATAAGATGCTTGTGCATAGAAACCCATATCATAAAGCTCCCGGTGCACAGATTTTGCGTTAATGCCAGAGGAGGTTTTAAATTCTGCAGTTATTGAGTCAGCAGAGCATTGGCAGCATTTACACTCTATGCGTCTCAGCACCCTGCTCTATAACTTCATAGGGTCTGCCAAGTCATGGCTGAGTGGCTGTGGTTGCTAAACCTTTCCACTTTGTAATACCACTTACAGCTCATTGGGGGAAAGGGAAGAAATTTCGCAAACTGACTTGTTGCAACGGTGGCATCCTATTACAGTACCACGTTCAAATTGAGTGAGCGCTTTAGAATGACCCATTTTTTCACAAATGTTTCTAAAACCAGACTGTGTGGCCAAGATGCTTGATTTTATACATCTGCAGCAGTGGGTCTGAAAACGCCTAAATTCACAGATTTTTTTTAAACCAATAAAAATATCCAATCTGTCACAGACCATAAGGATTTCTAAAGAAAAATGTGATTAAAAACCTGGATTAGTAACTTGAAATGAATGTACACTCTAACCTTTTCATCAAATCTTAACGAACTTGGCCTCTTTTAAGCAGGAATTAAATGTATCCTTGGAAATGAAAGATCTCGTCATATGTTTAGAAGTTCACCGAAAACATTTTTTTCCACACTGCTATGGATTTGAAAGGTAATGAGACTATGTGTGACCTTTTTTGTACAGTGTTCCTCCTACTTTAGGCTGCAAGCTAGTACACTGAATGTGTGAAACCATTGAGTCCTTTGTCATAGAGTTGAAATAGCTTGTGAAACATGTAGCTGATAGCATGCGACAGAATTAGCAACACCGATGTACAGAAGTCTGACAGCAGCAAACTGGAAAGACACAGTGCCTTTAAATATGAAAATGTTGGCATGCAATCAGTTTCTTTCAGTGTCTGCATTAAACATTTCACATCTCCATTTCCCTGCTGATTTGCTTTTTCATTTACTGCATTTGATTTGTTAATTAAGCCGAGCTTTGTTGTCTCATATAAGTCTTAAATGGCTGTATCATTGTGTTATTATGAGTGCTTGCAGTGTCCTTGCTGAAGGAGAATTCTGGTTTATTATAATTTGGTCTTGTATACAGTATTTATGTTTGGTCATCGCTTCTGTCATAATAAATTGAAATTTCAAATGCCTAAATACACACGTGGTGTAGATCTTTATAATTAACCTCCTGTCATAACTAATACAAGTCATGGCCAAAACTGTAATAAACGGATTTGGGGGCGGGGCAAACTGAGCTGCAATCCTTGAAAACTTGCACCATATTACAAAGATGTTTCGAAAACACTGACATTGGAGTACAAGGCACATTGACGCTCAGGTCTCACATTCTCTATAATATTTGAAACACATTTGTCTAAAGCAAGCATGCAACATATATTAGAAGGATACTACTACGTAATCACTTTTGCTATGTAAAAACTATTTATGGCTTAATGAATTGTATTGACCCTGTGTTGTGTAACTTTGTCCTGTTTGCGCAATTTTGCTTCAAAAGAAACGTGATTTCCTTGCACAGCTTTGAATTGTAATTTTTTTTAAAAGGGTGCGGTCTCATGACCAAACCTCACTGTTTCCCCTGTGAAAGTATTGTACATGAAAACTTTTTCCACTCCAGTCACACCTCCTAAAATTCATTTGTGAAGTCACATCGGGTGAGCCGGAGGCCTTTGTTCAAAGCCTCAAAAATACAAGAACGACACAGAAGCAGCCTTGGATTTTTCCTTTGACTCCACCACTTGATTCAGTAAGAATAAAGACATCTAGTTCTACTCGAGGAGTTTTTCAGGTTTTCAAAAAGATGAAAAGCATCCTTTCAAGGTTCTCTATCTCACAGAGAATAGAATAAATCCCCTGCACACAAATGTCTAACCCCAAACTTCTTCTTATTCAGTCAGACAGGAGCCTTCAGCTTCCACTGCCAACACTGGTCACTCTCTTTGATCCAGAGCTCCCTATTCTTTTTTTTTTTTCTTATGCTTTGTGTGTGTGTGTGTGTGTGTAAACATCAGCTCTATGCTGCAGGTAAAAAATCTGTAGGCTGCCACTCTTCTGTCTGTCTGCCCACTGTCGCAATTGTAAATACTGAATACTAACTGAGGCAAAAAAACATTCTGACCTTGCATTCTGCCGGAAATTTTGTGTTCAATAAAATTAAAGAAAAAATGCATCTTGTTAAGGTTTTTTCTTTCATACCAAGAATTGTGCAGACATGCATGATGGGATGCTTACTACCTCGTTTGCATATTTAAACATGCATTTCAGAAAACTTGCAAAGCAAAAATTGTTCTTTATGTAAGTAACCTAGAAAAGTTCACCGGTGATATCTGTTAGTCAAATGTTTGTCAAAGAAGACTGAAAGCTACAGTTAAGATTAGTTATCACCTTCATGATTTGAAGGTAAACACCTTCAAAGCAGTGGCCTGTATTTTAAGGCAATAATTTATCGAGCAAAATTTCTTTTGATCTTTTAAAGGAGGAAAATGTGGCTACTCAGCGACAGTACCTTGAATTTTATTCTTATTAAACATTCTGAGAATTGTATTAAAGTATTTTCATAGTAGGAAAAAATAACTAGATATATAAGGGATCGCCACAGCAGATGGTTCCGCGTGTTTACGCTGGGAATGTTTTTTTATGATGCCCTTGGTGACGCAGCCACAGAGGGATCTGCGGCTTCTCCAAGCATCAGACTGGGGAAATTTGACTTGTAAGGCAAAAATGTAAACCATTATTGTAGCCAGCTGCCGTGTTCATGGTCAAGAAATTCACTACTACTGCAACTGATTTCAAAACACTTACCTAGACTTTAAAAAAAAAATATATATTTTTTAATAAGCCTTTTGTTGTTGTAAATAATTATATTAATTATTAATTATATTTAATATATAGCATATAAAGTGAATATTTGTGTTAAAGTATTAATATTTTTAAATACTGTATGCTTATATACTAGACTTGTCGCAGTAACATGCTAAATACTGGATTAACAGAACATAAATGTTGAGTAAATAAAATACATTTACAGAATATGGTGAATGCTGCTGCAAAAGACCTTAAAATTCAGTTTGTCTTTAAATTCCTTACATTATTAATGTTTTTTTGTTTTTTGTTTTTTACCTAAAAAGAAATATCCACTCATTTAGGAACATAAAAACAGCATTTTTACTTAACACCTTATATTAGCTGGGAGTTTTTACATGGATGAAACAGAAACATTAGTATTTTTTTTTCTTTTTCTTCTCTTCTTTGACGTATGAAACACTCATGCTGATAAACTTCTTGTTACAAGAAGAAATACCCATTGACATACATTTATACACTGCATCAGACCCTATGCAGTTCTCTGTAATGACCATTAGAGAGCAGTATGCTCCCAAGCTTGAAAATGGACCTGACGCTAAACAACTAAATCACAGGATGATTTAGTTTACAAGATTAGTGACGCTACATTATTTTCTGTAATTAACATAATATTACTCTATTATCTGTTAATGTCTTTATAAACTAAATAACTAGATACTGTCGATTTCTGACAACAATAGAACATCTAATGTTAAACTCTGTTCCATTTTAGTACTAAATTAACAGCAGACACATTTTATTGTATGTTTGTGGGACTAATTAGACCCTTACTGTCTAAATAATCAGACTTTCCTCAGTAGTTCTTATGGATATTAAATGATCCTATGTTTTCCAAAAGGTGGCAGGCTAACTCAAGAAATGTTGAGCAAAAGCAATCAATACATGATTAGAATGTCTTTAAATCAGAAATGTTGAAGGAATACAAATTGCTGTAAATAAAATCAGTCCACTAACACTAATGACGTTTATGTTAGACTGGTAAAAGATGCAATGTGAAGTTGAGCTGTTTTTGTATTTTACACTTGAGGTATGTTTAACTACCCTAGTGTGTGTGTGTGTGTGTGTGTGTGTATATATACACACACACACACACACACACACACACACACACACAAGTACAAGTTTACTTGTACTAGATTATTTGTGCTCTGTGGAAGCGCTAGTTACACCCTAGTAAAAAAAAAAGCATTTAAACAAAGTTGTGAAGCTGTGATTCACAACAGTATGCAGGTCCTATTTTCATGTGGTTTATCAGAACCAAATATCAGCTACATAAGTAACATGACTCTTCAAAGCTCCATATCATCCCGTTTCTCCTTTCTGTAGAGATCATTCCACTCATCTGCTCAACTTTGCACTCACCAGATTAGGGTGCTTTTCAAGGGCTCTGTCCCTCCCCCCTTTCTATAACAATGGTCCAGTGTGGTTTTCGTTGGCCTGGGATTGATCCCATACACAGATAACTACAAGCACATAGCCTAACCTCGTGGCTACTACCTGTCTGAACACACATTTAATTCTGCCGTCGCGCACACACAGCCTTATAATAGTGAAGCCATGTGTTAAGCTGATTGGTACACACCACACCTATCTCTTGTTTAGAGAGGACATTAGTCAACGTGTGGTAATGAGTTAATTAGTAAAGTGGTTGAGTCATTTATGTAGATTTTTGTCTACCTTTTGTCATTGTCAAAGTTTCCATTTGCAGCATGTTTTAAGCATTAATTGCTGTCCGAATGGCACAAGTGAGAAAATATACAACTGTGGAGATGACCACACATTGTAAAAGGTCTAGCTGGATGATTGAGCGTGCATCAAGATACTCGGGCCTGTGGGGGACAGCAATGAGTTAACACTAAAGACTGAGCACATAAACATCTTACCGTATAAGCTTGAGAAATTGAATAGTGGTCATCAACAACCCAGTTTTGGGGTAATTTCCTTACAAACCTTAGAAACTTTTTCCTTCTGGTTCTTTTTAGAAGAGTTTATTGTTAGGATACCTGGTGTCCCTGTGATTTAAGGCACAATTTCACAGTGAACTCACTTGCCACACAGAGTCAAAGCAATCAGCTTCTTCTCTCTTTGTGAGATTTCCTGGCATTTTTCTGCGTGTGACTAATTTCGATTTATTCTAAAGTGCAAACAGAATTTAACCACAAGAAACAAGAAATTTCACATTCAGATATGCGCATATATGTGAGAAGCATCTAAAAGTGTTCAAATGTTTCCCTGATTGCTTCTGACAGTGCCTGTCTGCTGTAGCGATTTGAGCACGATCTGGGTCTTTGAACTGCCTTGGAGCCCACCCTCGGCATAAGCATCAATATAATGTTCCCAAACAGAATGCCGGTAATATTTTGTGCCAAACGATAGAATAATTTTCCAAAATAAAAGCCTGTAAATTGTTGTAAACAATCAAATGTATTCACTGGAGATGGAATGATTTGATGAAACAGAAGGCCACGCTTCTCATCATAGTCAGCTTTGTTGAGCAGATTAGAATGCACTCTGAATGTACCAGACACTGAGCCTCGGTTTGTTTTTGAAATATACAGAGGCAGATGTTTGCACAGCAGATTCTCTCTCTCTTTTCTCATAGCTTTCCTTTCAGATTTTTGAGACGTATTTGTTTTTTGTCATGCAGAGCCACGTTTTGGTCTTCTCATTTCCAGGCTGTTCCTGTCTTGTTCCTTTTTCTTTTGCCTCAGCACAGGGTCAGCCAGCCATGAATTCCTATCCAGAACACTCTGCTTCATCTCTGCTTCCCAACCTCTAAATCACATCAGTGTTACATCATAGCACACACAGACACACGCGCATAGACACACACGCACACAAACTCACACACTGCGGCCACCATGCCAAGAACTTTTCTTCTCATACAATTCCCCCCCCCCCCCCCCCCCCCCCCTCTCCCAAACTTTCCTTGTGAAGAGTCATCTACATTTTTAAGCCAATCTTTAACCAAGAAGAACCTGTTTTTATTGTGCTATGATTTTTGGATGGACATCGAGTACTTTTGGTTTAGATGTGCTTTTGAGAAGGCAGTACAGGGCAATAGGCATCTGTTTAATTAATCTTTTGAGTTAAATAGTAACAAATAGGAATCAACAATTGGGGGGGAGAAAAAGAAAAGAAGAGTTCTCCAAAATTCAGTTTTTATTTCATTCTTGAGTAATCGTAAAACGCTTAAAAGCAGGAAAAAGTATTTTTTATTTGTTTAGATGTGAGGTAATCTTTATATTTTTATTTCTTTCAGTCTTTGAATTTGGCCAAACCAAATCAAAATACAATATTCTAGGAGCTGAGTAAAGTAGCAGAATATACAGTAGATGGACAACAGATTTCATAATTTAATGCTATTTGTACTGCCGTAAGTCACTTCCAGTATGCATGCATGCTGGAAGGGAAAAAAGCCATTCTTTACAGTAAGATCTTGTAAACTTTCAGCAGACAGACAGCTGGCACAAAAGATGTTTGATATGCAGACATGGATACATTGTGCACAAATAATCAGTTTTTATCAGTTTTTTTGCACTGGGGAATAAAGCGTGACTGATACTCTGACACTGGGAAAATAACATGCTAAAAAGAAAAAATGACAAACGACCCAAAGAGCTTTCCAGATCTCTTTCAGCAACTTTCTCTTTTTGCTATGAACTCTTTATGTATAGACGACATTTATATTTTCCTCTGCATGAGCTTATTTCCCTAGTATTATGTTTGGTTTCACATTTTTTTGCAGCAGGGCTGAAATTTAATAATAATAATAATAACAATAGTTTTGTGTTACACAACCATTCTGTTTTTGATATATTAACCCTTTAAGACCTACCATAGAACCAAGTTCGCCAGAGCTTATATTATATTTTTACATGTTGTAGTGCCATTTTTGGGAGGATTTCAAGTTGCTATACATCAATACAACCATTATAGCCCAAATTTTAATAATATGTCTGCATTAAGTGCATAGTAATTACATAAATTGCAAAAAAGTGCAATAAACTACAAAAAAATTGAAAATCGTTTTTGTTTTTTTAACATATATTTCTAGTTAGAGAAATTTAAGAGGCTTATCCCTCAAAACTGTAAATACAAAAAAGTTGCACAAAATAGTTTCCCACCACAGGAAATTTATTTTGAGTGTCTTCATAGTTTTATTTTCTAAACACACCAATTTTTATATACAGCAGGAAAAATGAACATAAATATTATAGTGCAAATTTGCAAAAAAAACAGCATGTGCATCAAAATAAACTATTTCCAGCAGTGCAATTTGACTTCTAAGCATCCCAGAAACGACACAGAAAGTCATAAAGTCAAACATAACCTTTAAAAACACCAGTATATGCTTGTATAGGCACTGAAGGTAAAAAAAAACTACATTTCCGCGAAAATGACGCCACTTCCGGTTTCGGGCAGGTAATGGCGGACATGCGATAGTTCGTGCTGACTTCTATTCCAATGTAGGAAGTTACAAACAGCTGATCAGATCGGCAAAGCGTGTTTCTGGAATATTATGTTTTTGTTGCTTTTTATGCAATTTTTGCAAAGCTATATGTGGAAGGAAACCGTGACCTAGGACAAGCTGATGGCATAAGATGTAAGTACAACTCCTCTGGTTTCATATGCAAAAAAAATTATTGCGCTAGCTTACGTGGTTGCAGAGCTACCGGGATTTAAAAATAGTTACGCAAAACGGAGCATGCCTGTTCCGACCGGCTTTAAAGGGTTAATAAATAGGATTTTATGTGTAAAGGTGAAACGAGGCCAATAATAACACAAAAGTTTAGATTTTAAAAGAAAATCTACATTTTGCAAATCGTTGTTTAAGTTAATATTTGTACCATGTGAAAGACTTATACTACATAAATGAAAAGCACCATTCCTACACAGTGTTGTACTTTTTTCTTTTTCTTTTGTGGCTGAATTCCATTATTACAAGAGGATTAGTGTTATTGTGCTTTGGTATTTGGCACTGACCCAGCTTATAGTACATTAATAATTCAACTTCACAGACTTCTGCTTTTTATCTCAATTTCAAGACTCCTTATAAGCATTTTTAAATACAGAAAGTACAGTCGTCAAGGGGCTTATCACTAACCATAAGTGATAACTAAACTTAAAAATATGTATTTAGAAAATAATGTAATTTGGGTAGTTTGTTGATTTGTTTTTAAAGTCACACATATATGTAGAAAATTTTCAGTGTATTCACATACGTTTTACAGAAAATCAGACTGCCCATTTTCTTTTCCTGTTTTGGTATTCTCTTAGTGTACTGGACCTTTCACAGGAATGCACCAGGAGTTCCGGCAAATTACAGAACCTTCGGTTTTTTATCAGCAAATCTTCAGAAGGGGGCTTCTTCAAAGAAATAACTTCCCACTTCACTTCTTAAGCTGAACAAAAACTCCTTTTAAATGAATGGCTTTTGCTCACAGCTTGTGGCCGCAGCTGGCAGTATTGTTGCCCACTCTCGTCCTCTGGTCACAGAACAGACAGACAGAGGATGAAGGGCAATGAAGGGGGTTGACACAACAGGTACACACATGAAACAACTGCAATTATTGCACCCCCCTCCTTCTCACCATCTCACTTGACAAAGCCGATTTATTTTAATTTGTTTTATTTCGTTTTATTCTCCTCCGATGTGTTTGTTGTCTGGAATGTCTAGGAAAAGTGTAACCAAGACAATCTTTGATTCTCTGGTTTGGTTTAATGAAGATCACTGAAGATCTGAAAAGCACTGCAGGCCACGTATTGTTAACACAAAACTGGAACTGGACAATACAGATTTCCAAAAGAATGATTACATTGGATTGGATTGGATTGGAGATGGATGGATGGCTGGACGGATGGATGGATGTCCTGTGGAAAAGATATGATTGGGAACTGCAATAAATGCCCCTCATGTGTTATCAGTTCATGTGTGTAAAATAGCTAAAGCACTGTGTAAATGTGTATGTGTGGGTGTGGGTGGGTGTGCCTTGTACAGTGAAATGCTTAAAGTGCTCAACAAAAATAGAAAAGCCCTACATAGATCTGTTCCATCCACCAACAATCTAAAGAACTCTACCCGCATCGCTTTGTGTGTAATGACCACAAGCATGCAATTTCTACGATATCGACCTGCTCTGCTCTTTTATGAAAACATATCCAAATGCCTCAAATTAAACCATGTGTTTGACAACTGTAAACTGTTCTTCAGTCGCTGATTTATCTGTTCTTCGATTCTTCGTGCGTGACGACGTGCAGTATTTCCTCTGACCTTAATCTTCCATGCTACCTCAATTTGTTCCACTCTGTATGGGCATATTAACTCAGATGAATATAAAGTCAAGAGCTTTTTTTCCTTTAAGTCTGAAATAGATTTGCGTTACTTAACCCATTGTATAAAACTGAACCCTGTTTTACATCATCTTCCACAACTACACAAACTTTTGAGAAAGGTAGAATTGGTCAAGAAACCTGGATGAAGGAAAGCCCTGACCTTGCTGACTATCATACTCTGCTCTTGGAGTGATCTGACCTTAAGGAGGACACTTAAGGACAATGTGGTACCTGGCAGGTCAACACGTACTGGGGTAAGTGATGGGGCGGGGGGGGGACAAAAGAACTAACTGAAATACATGAAGGTGGGTAAACTAACTGGAGCCAAAAACTAGAACCAAAGCACTAAGGTGGTTTAATCTTTAAGCTTTAGTTAACAGGAAACATTATCTACATATGCTAAGTGTCAGCAAGAAACTCCTTTTTTCATTTTTATTTTGTCCATCATCTCCGTCTGCTTTGCTAAAACTGTACTTATAGTTTATTTGAAGGCAAAGTGAAAAGTCCACACATTAGCAGATAATCTGTGTTGAACATCAGTATTGGTTAGAGGATAAACAAATCAAGGTTATCCTGAATGATTCATTTACAGATACTGGAATCTAGATGGAAGAGAGAATAGGGAGAAAAGAAAGAGAGAGATGTGCTAAAGGATTAGCTGTGAGAAGCTTCCCTGCAGTGAGTAGGCCTTCTTTTTTCCAGGAACACCAGGAACACTGTAAGGTGATTACTGTGTCGTTTGCCATCGGTCCAGTGGTTAAGCACTATGGACACAAGAGCTTGACTGGCTCTACTCAGCACAATGGGAATCAGAGCAAGACTTTTTTCTTCCCCCCCCTTTTTTTTTTTTTACCTGCCTTTCATCAACCAATGTGCAAACCAAAAAAAAGTGTGTTTACTCTTTAAATTAAATATTATCGACTGAGAATCTGGCAACTAAAAAAAGGAGCAGGGAAATCTGGCAAATTGAGCCAGGAAATATATCGGAGAGATGTTTGTAATTCTGCTTTGCTGAAGAGAGCTTGGTTTTTACACTTTGTATAAGTGTGTGTGTGTTAGGTTGGAGATAGGATGAAAAAAATGGGTGATGAGGAGAGGAGAGGTGGTTCTTTTCTTTCCTCTCAATGAAAGGCAGATGTGGTCTTTCCACAGGAAGTAGACAAGACGTGGTAAATGGTGGAGACAAGGAGTCAGCTCACATACACTCACCTAAACACATACGGCTCTTTAAAGTGTAATTAATAATGTATATTTTTATGCTTTACAAACACCCACACCATATGCATATTAATAAAATCAGTAATCATTTTTGTGTGTGTGCATATATGTAGTGTGAGTATCACAGTTATGATAACAGCTTATGTTATTATTGTTGGGCAGATCATGTTTAAATAGAGAAAACACTTGAAGAGTATTAAAACTGCACTGGTGGATGCATATTAAAAATATTTACATTAACAATTTATTTCTTGACGGACTATTGATGAACTCGATGGAACCTGACTGCTGCTGATTAGTTGCAATCATACAACAAGACTGTGGAAGATAATGAATTAATGAGTTTCATGCAAAGGGTACCTGGGGGCACCAGTGCTATCAGACATCCAGAATGAGCTCAGAGCGGAGCTACAGCTTATTCTTGTTGCTTCTTCAGTTTAGTGGATTTATGCATCTGATCAGGATTTTCCAAGAGCTTCCAGCTGGTGGGAGACCCCAGCATAGGCAGTGAGATTATACACTATATGGAAAAGTAAAACGCTTTGGTGTTTCCAGGACTGGAAACACCAAAGAGTTTTGCACATAGTTATATAGTCTAGCTTTATAAACATTTGTGAATTAAAGGGGTCGTCCTAAAGCACACGTTAAATTCAAATATCATAAAAGGATGCCACCACTGCAACAAGTCAGTTTGTGAAATTCCTTCCCTCCTAGATATTCCACGATTAACTGTAAGTGGCATCATTACAAAGTGGAAGAGTTTAGGAACCACAGCAACTTGTGCGTACTGAGACACACGGTGTGTAAATGTTGCCAACACTCTGCTAAATCAGTGACTGCTAACTTCCAGACCACCTGTGGCATTAACCTCAGCACAAAAACTGTGCATCACAAGCTTTATGACATTTGTTTCGATGCTAAGCCACTGAAATGGCATAAATGGCGTAATAGTTCTGTCTGTATATGTACTCTTTTTTTTTTAGGAAAGCTCTGGGAATCCCCCAGGTAAGGCTGAAGAATGTTGCTAGGACAACTGGACTACTTTGTCTAACCTGCTCAACCACTGTGAGCTGACTTTGGATACGTGTCAAAAATGATAGTGTCTTTGAAGTCAGAATGCACCAGCAATGCAGCTCACGCGGAATCAAAGTTATCCTTGAATTATCATTCAAAAACAGACACAACATTTACATAAACGAAGCAGATAATAAAAAATATTCCGCATCTAGCAGTAAGCTTATACTACATATTTAAAAGCTGAAACTAGATAGGGCTTCTCACATTATTCTTTAAATGTTGCCAATATCAGATTCCAGAATGAACTAGTTACTCTGCTCAAATGACCTGGATGGCCAAAAGGACCACAACAATGATGTCACCGTTGTTGAGACCACTACAGTGCAGTGAAATGAGTCGAATTTATATGAATGATTGTGTGTTTGTGTGATGATGCAAAGTTGAAGCCAGGAGTTGTTGAAGCATGAAATGAACGGCTTCACTCAAAGAGATTTCTTACAAAATTTCAGGATTTAAAGGACCGGTGCCGCTTTCAGCTCCTCTTCACAAGAGCAAGACACACAGGTTATGCGAGTGATGTAAAAGTTGCAGTGCACCAGTGATGCCCTTTCATCTGAGCAAGTCTGATCCTGTGCAAAATCCCAGTACAATGGACAGATATGCTTTGTCACAGCAGTGTGTTTGAAAAAGGTCGTGTGGGGGATAGCGTTGGAGATAGTAAAGAGGCTTTCAAGCCACAGTAAATTACACATTTATAATTTATTAATATAAAGAAAAAACTTTGTGTACATTTCATCTCATACACTCAGTTAACCATACATTCAAGGCAAACATTAAAATTCATACTTTTTTAATACAGCAAAATGTAATTGCACTCATTGCCTTAATCAAGGTATTCACCATATGCCTTAATGAACTGTGAGTTGCAAGGAGCAAACAAACAGAATGAAAGCATTGCCGAGGCTGTCAGAAAGACTGAAAACCTAGGCTATAGTATCTTTAAAAGTGCAACCTCAATAAAAAAAGACAACTACAAAGCTTAGCCTTGATGCCAGTCGAGCTTGTGAGTCTGAAATCTGTAACTTTTAGAAAGTAATTTCTGCATCGCATTGTCTAAGTCTTTCTAAGATAACTGGGAGGCAACTCTTTGAATGGGCAACTCAGATTTCGGTAATACAA
The DNA here is from genome assembly GCF_051167445.1 of Perissodus microlepis. Taxonomy (NCBI): domain Eukaryota; kingdom Metazoa; phylum Chordata; class Actinopteri; order Cichliformes; family Cichlidae; genus Perissodus; species Perissodus microlepis. The sequence goes on along the minus strand of NC_140470.1, from coordinate 25,550,139 downwards.
GGACGCTGCTCAACTGTTCAGTCACAAAGGTAGGCCTTTGGATCAGTTTGTGTCGACAGGCCGCCTCAAGATCTGCAGAATTATCACCTGTTAGGAACCTCAGCAGCTGTGAATATGTGTGACTTTCACAAATTTCTTTTGATCAATAGAGTCATTGTGACTGAAATAAAAAGATCACTATGACACATGCTTTAGTCTACTCCATTCTGCTCGTTTAGTGAAATAATGACACGAGCACAGCGTCTCAAAATCATGTTCCGTGGTGCACTGCAAAAAAATCATTCCAGAGTTCTGACAGAACAACTCTCAAAATACCTCCGTAGCCCACAGCCTTTTAAAGCCTTTAGATTCACCTGCAATTGAATGTCTTCTGCCAGGATGATCCTTCAGACGTACATATTTTTTAAAAAAAAATCTACGTTCACTAAGAGGTTTTGCAAGTTCCCGAAGAATCTTTAATGAGGAACAAAAAATATTCTTGACTCGCTTTTTCTGGTGATGGTTTCCTGTAATATTTCCACAGAAAGAGGCAAATTCACTTATATTCTTCAAAGCATCCACGCCGAGTACTGCTGCATGTAAAAATATTTCAAAAATACCCGGGTATTTTTGAAAACGCAGATTTTTCTATGCGTTTGTACCTTTTGTCCACAGGTAAACGGCGTTTTCGGTCACTGAAAACGGAGATTTCTAAAAACGCCTGCCAGGGTGGATAATTTCGAAAACTCAGTTTTTGCATTTACGTGTGGACGAGAAAAACGGAGAAAACCCAGCGTCACAGGTGTGCGCCTTTTTTGACGTCACACTGTGCGCCACGTTATTGTTTCGGTGAAATGAATTTCTACAATACTGTTACTGTTAATTGTACTCTCTGCAGTGTTTAAATGCTTACATATACACACACAGTTACTGTCCCTCCACACATACGACTCGATTCTGCTTCTATGCCCCAGTTTTGTTTACTCTTTCCCGCCCAGGCTTCTAGACTTCTGATTGGCCAACATTTCTGCACGGTTAGGAATATATCGCCACCTGTTGCTTTGGCGTGTTCCTAGCAGCGTTTTCCTTCATTTCTGCGTTTACGTGTGGACGGGATTATTTTTTAAAACGAAAACGGAAAATCTCCGTTTTCAAAAATACCCGTGTACGTGTGGACGTATCAGCTGGGTAAAAAACTCACACCTTTCAGTTGCAAATGCTGCTCTGCTTCTAACGTAGCATGACATCACAAGTAGCTATCTCTGCAGGTATTCTGGGAGTATAATAACAAATGTCAAGTGTGTCATGTGTCTCTTCACTTTCTTGTGCGGTTGTGACTCTGTTCAGCTCTGAATGTTTGTCAGCAGAGGTGTCTGTCCTACTGGATGTTAAACAGAAAGGTAAGACCGGTAACTTTCTTATTTGGAATTTCTGAAAACTACATTTATTTTACTCCATTCACTCCTTTTCCCATGTTATATTATTTTTTCAATTTTTCTGAACCTTGTTTTATTGGAGATGCAAAACCTTCAAATAGCAAACAGAATACATGCACATCATTTTAAAGAAAGAGGTTACTTTGAGGCAGCTCTTGCTGTTGCTCTGATAACAGCTTAACACTTAATCAAAGCTCCATCTTCTATTATCTTGTATTGCGCTGCAAAATGTTGTGCTGGGACTTTACTTTTGAAACTTGAATCCCTAAAAGCAGTTGCAACATGTCTAATAACAGCAATAGTATGCCAGTGACAAATATGACAGGAATTTTTTTTTTTTTTAAATATATGATTATCCAAACGTTTCCCAAATGTTTTTATTTTCTATTTAACCCAGATTTTATTTGAAGGTATAGTACCAGAGGCTATTTTACTGACTCTTGTCATGGTTTTATTTTGTGTGTTTTAATTTATTTTTTTATATTTGCGTGTTTTTAAAAAAATAATTTTTGCATGCTTTTATTATTTCCTACCAACATCTTCCTAATCAAAAAAAGTTATCAACACCTCCGCAGTCACTGTGTAGAAACGACAGGAAGTCAGCACAGACAGAGAGGAGACACACAGCAGACACACAGCGGAGCTTCAGCAGAGCAAGAGGGAAGTAACAAGATGGACATTGCAGACAGATGGGATGCAAAACAAGACCTGGGATTGGCCATGAAGTTGTGTTTGTGGAACTGGCGTCTGATGTGGAGGAGATGGACCCAGTAAAAGGTGTTTGCAGTGAGACACAAATCCAGTGAAAATAATGCCAGAGCATTTGTGTTGAGAGTGTTGCATGCACATTATATCTAAGACTGGCCTGCTAATATAATTGGTTTTAGGTGTGTGTGAGTGTGTGTTTTAAGGCCCTCTGCTTGTTTTAATTGTATATATTTTTTATTATTTTCTAAAATCTCTTACACTGGGTATTGCACTCCTTGGCTAAAATCCCCCCTTTCCCCCCCTAGCTGCCCACCAACTAATGAAAAAGAACCTTATTTTCCTTTAGGAGGTACAACAGACTAACAAAAAGGTGCTTTATTGTTTTCCTTTTATCCTAATTTTAAAAAAGATATATAGATTTTCCAAATTATAATAAATGTTTTACATTTATGTAAGACTTCTAGATCTCATGATATGATTCACTCATTAGAGTAGCTGCCGTTCATGTTTTTTCATGCATCATAATGTTTACTTGATTCAAACTTAATTCTCGTAGTCATGTTGCCTCATAGTATTTATCAGTGGCTTGTGTGAGTCTTATGACACAATACATTTAAATCATAAATAGTAATTGTAATATTTATGTAAACACTTCAACCACACATCGGATATTTATGAACAAAACATTAAAGTTGAAAAACTTTGTTAACATTGATTGCTTTGTGCAACAGTGACTGGAAACTAAACTAATCCCTGTTTTAAGGTTTTGAAAAGTCAAAGATAAAAGTTACAGTCTAATCCAACTTGCTTCATAATCTGGCTCATTAGTATGTATGGCCCCCATTTGCCCATATGTACTCCCAACATCTGGTCATGCTTCTGATGAGACAGTGGATGGTTTCCTGGGGGATCTCCTTCCAGACCTGGATCAGGGTTCCTGGACAGTCTGTGGTGTTATTTGGCAGCAATGCATAAAGTCCCTGAGGCTGTAAATTGGATTCAAGTCTTTGAGGAATGTGAGGGCCAGCCAGTGGTATCAATGCCCTCATCATCCAGGACACTTTAGCCACACGAGGCCAAGCATTGTCCAGCACCAGGAGGAACCCAGGGCTCATGGCACCAGGATAAGGTCTGACAATGGGCCTGAAGATTTTATCCCAGTACCCAACAGCTGTCAGGTTACTGCTGGCGAGCACATAGAGACCCTCCCCGGATCTGCCTCCACAGATCACCACTGCCCCACTGCCAAACCGGTCATGCTGGACGGTACTGCAGGCAGCATATCAGTCACCATGATGTCTCCAGACTCTTTCACATCTGTCACATGTGCTCAGAATGAACCTGCTCTCATCTGTGAAGACAACAGAATGCCAATGGTGGGCCTGCCAGCTCTGATGTTGTCTGGCGAATGGCAATCTAGATGCATGATGCTGGTCTGTGAACACAGGTACCACCCTCATGCCACTCCCATAGAGCCTGACTATGACAGTTTGATCAGAAATATACATGAGTACCCCTCTGGAGGTCATTTTGTCGGTCTTTGGCAGTGCTCCTCCTGTTCCTCCATACACATAGGGCCAAATGTCAGTCCCACTGTTGGGCTGATGCCCTACAATGGCCCTATCCCATCTCCTGGTATCTCTTCCACACTCTTGAGATTGTGTTGGGAGGCACAGCAAACATTCTTGCAACAGCAAATATGGATGTACCATGCTGGAAGAGCTGGATGGGCTGCGCAACCTGAATGAGCTGCTTCACGCTGCCAGGAAATGACAAGGGCACTAACCAAAACCAAAGCTAGAAAAAAAAAGAAATAACAGAGAAAGCTGACTCTGTGTTTCCCTTATTCTTTTTCCGAGTTTTATTTCGTTTGCTGATAGGTATAATTGTTTTGTTCCCCTGCTGCGTCTTTTACCAGCGCAGGTGTATATCCACTACTCTAACTGCACCTCACGGATTACTGTGCATCGCATTTCTGGGTGAAGTAGAAACTTTACTGTATGCTATTAAGCACTACACCGGATCTACCAATCACTGAACCCGTGCTTTAATCTCCTTCATTTTGTCTCACTCTTTAGCCTGTCTCTTTTCTCCTTACTGCCTGTCCTTCTGCATTTATTTCTTCACCCACCATTTCACCATTGAGTTCTTCTCTTACTCATTACAGTGATGTGAGATTAATTTAAGTACAAGGACTCGGCGCTAAACTAGTATATCTCTGGGCTTTTTGGCCCTTCCAAGATGTCCATGCAATCTCCTCTGAAAGGAAAGGGGCTATTAAGCAGCGCATCAAAAAAGGATGGAGAGAACCAAACCGAGGGCAATTGAACACAGGTAGACAAACAAATTCACACAGTGACACCGGGAAGAAATTGAGGTGTGCATGTGCATGCGTGTGTGTTTGTAGGTCTTAGTTCTATTGTCAAGTATTTAACAAATACCCTGAGTGTACGGTTGCAGCATCTGTGAATACAGCAAACATATGTTGGTGTTTCAGGCTCAAAAGAAAACTGAGCATATGTAGGTTACATCTCTGCATAAAGTCTCAAAGAAAGGCTGTTTAGATGTCAAGATGTTTTGATAGCATGTACAGTATCCAAAAGACAGTCATAAAAACAAGAGTGTAGTAAGTACAAGACGGGGAAGTCACTGAAAATGTTCACTACCGCTTCAAATTTACATGCACCAAATGCATTCAATCCAACAATCGCCTAATTCCACATGCTCCCTCAACTCAAATGATCCATCAAAAAGCAACAAATGAGTCCTTCTTATGCAAAGGAAGAATAAGGAGATCCCATGCATCAGCATTACTTTGAGTGGGATCGTTATAATATTCGACATTAGCACCACTTTACCAACAGAGCAGCTGAAAGTGCAGAAGAGAGCACAGTTCAGAGTGTCTTAACAAAATACAGAAGAGGCTGTTCTGTACAGGTTACTGGGCAGCGTTACTTTGCTTGATTTATTCATTAAATACTTTTTTTAAAATTGTTTTTAAATGCGACTTCTTGCCCAGTGATGTCTATGTATGCAGCATATTGATCATAAAGACATTTATTGAATTAGTTTGTCAAGATTGTCCAGGTTGTTCAGTGCCCTGATGAATAATGCACAGCCCACAAACTTGTAACATTCAATTTCTGGCTGCCTAAGCCTTTAATGCATCATACGCCCTTCTTTTTCTTCTCATTCCCCAGCTGTATCTCCTCAAGTGCTTGAAAAATGCACAAATGGAAAGTTGTCTGAAACCTCTTAGCTCAGGTTTCATTTCCAAGGCAGGCATTTCACCAGGCATGGTTTGACAAACCCGTAACAAAAATATATGAAATAGCAAGATAGCTGAGGCACAAAGCCCGATCCATTTGAGACAAACAGTGAAAGTAAACCAAAGGCTTTCTGCCAGACCTCTCACAAGGGTCTCGTCTGTTATCGGGCTTAATAAACTCCATTTAATGGAAAAATGAAAAAAGAAGCCCCTACTTTGCTATTTAGGGATGTCATAATACAAAAGAATATGAATTCTACTGTATGATATTCAATGGCATCGAGTTTATAAAACAATAAGGGGAAAAAATGAATCTATTTAAATTCACAAAAGCACGTCTGCACACAGTGTGTGTTAGCTCACATACATACACAACATTGTACTCAGACTGTAGAAACAGCAATTACCTAAAAAAAAAAAAAAGCATAAGCGCTGCCTCAGTAAACAAGAAAAATGTTCAATAAACACAAAACTAAACTAAACTTTTTTAGTTTTGAATATGAAGTCAACAGATTGAAGTTGTATGAAACGCTGGACTGTTTATGCTACTTTTAGACAGTGACATGATATGTATTATTTGACAGAAGTTATGGGAAACAAGTGGCATCAAATCAAGTAGAAAGATCGTGCACAAAGTACAGATTCAATCCAAGAAGTAGATTAACGTAAAAAGTATCCCTGATTAGCCAGAAGTGCTTGTTTCCTATTTATTTAATGTATCAATCTTATATCTTTAAGGGTTTATAAAAAGTGCAAAGACCACACGTCCACGTACTTCCCACAGGCTTGAACAAATGTGGTTCTGGAATGGGATTTCCCTGAAGAAAGAATGCATTCGACATACAGTGAAAATCCCTCTGATTTATTTGGTCAATGTCTGCCTCATCCACTCTCACTGTACAATGCATAAGGACTACCTAAGGCATGAGAGGGAATTGATCTCCTGTCAGACTGTGAGTCGGGCTCTCTCCTCTCAGATCACCACTTTTCTGCTGTAATTTCTTCAACTGGGGAGATCAGCTGACATTGGCGAAGAGTTTAAATGGGTTCAAATATGTTAATTATTAATGAGAAAATTACCCCACCAAAGTCCATGTGGGGTTTTGTGTTTGTCTGCCCACCTTTTCTTTTTTTTCTTTTTTTCTGTGTATCACCTGTCTAAACCAAAATAGATCCAGATCTCAAAGCTTTGTTACAGAATTTAAATTCTAGAATTCAAAAAGAAAGTGAATAGGAGGGATTATATAAAACGGATCTCTAAACAATACCTGGGGTGATCTCCTTATTTCGCTCACAATTAGCCTTATCAGTGTTCATTTAGCTTAAAAATAATATGGTGAAAAAGCGATGAGTAGACGCTGCACTCGCAGATATCAGAGTCAGAGAAATACATAAAGCTTCAAGATAAAAGAGGTTTTCTCTGCTGTCTGCCTTTCCTTCTCCTTTAAAAAATGCTTTTGTTCTTTTTGTTGTTCTAATTTTGTTGTTTTGTTCTGAATAATTTGCACTCGTGTTTGAAAATACAATGAATCATCACAGTAATGCTGCCTTCCCCTGAAAAATAGCAGGGCCGCAGTGACAGTTTGTCACACACAGACATACCAACGGTTTTTTGTTTTCTTCAGCAGTATGGCCGCTCGTGATGCCGGGTCATAAATTTCTTCAATAACTTAGCTAGACATCACAAGGGCACATCCATTATTTTAGGGTAGATGCTATAAATGACCCAAAGTCTCACTGCAAGGATAAAGCCACTTGTTCCACCGAAGTTAGCGTTGTTCGCTTTGATTGCTTGCATTTTGGATTTTGTGCTGCTCGTTTTTCATTTTCTGTTTGTTTTTTCTGCCCCCCACGCATGGCAATACGTCAAATATGCGCACAGGACATTGGAATAATCTGACACCATACATTTACTATAAGCACAAAAGTTATATCAGTGAATAATCATGAGACAAAACGCAGACTCTTCAGTTTTCTTAAGTGCTCTTTTTTGATAGCTAGTGCTACAGAAGTGTTTTAATACATGAAGGAGTACAAATAAATAATATTTTGTTTTTAGCTATGTGAGAGATAATACATTTAATATTTTATCAGATTTGATGTTTAGCCAGTGAACACAGAACCAGTATGAATTATTTGATTTTTTTAATGGCTTTTTGAGGTGAAAAGTGCATTCTGTTTTACAACGGAAAAATGTTATCTACAGATGATAATTTATTGCCTTTTCACTAGCAACCATATCGCCTTTGTAATAACCATCCTTTCAACACAGCCAATGGTCTGTCAATGGTTGGTTAAGAAATGATTGCAGAGTCTTAGATCAAGGTGCTCCTCACCTGAAACTGACCAAACAAGTCCTGTTTGTGGGGCTGCAATTCTTTTGCCATTCAAGAAAAGAGAAGTATTGATCCGGGGGATTCTCTTAAGCGCTGTAGTTTGTCCTCTGAGGGTGCAGCTGAAGGCTTGGAATGGAGAAGTAAACAGGCACTTGGTAAATAAAACACCTAGGTCAACATAGCCATTTCACCCATTAACCTGTTGCAGGTTCGACCATTCTGTCTGTGGAAGTGGACAAACCTGTAACTTGGTAAACAGAGAAGAGCTGGTCATTCAGGGGTCAGAAAAATGAAGTGCACTCGTTTTGGACGAGTGAACTACTTTAGATTCATGCTTTTCACTTTTGCTCTAATTCGCTTACATTTGTTATTTCTGTTCTAATAGTTACTTTCCTTGGATTTTGTGTTTTATGAAAAAAAGTTATTTTGGTTACACAAATGTTGTCATATTAGTATAAAATGCTTGAACTACAGTTTGCAGGAGATTGTGTGTCTGTGGGATCAAACTAAAATCCACACTGAAAGATTTTTGGCTTTCCCCATAAGCACATGGCAACCAAAAAAAGTACCTCCTGACCAAATCCAGCAAGGCCAGAGGTGAGGGTCAGGGGTCAGAGAGGTGTGGCCTCAGTGCCGGAGACGCCCCCAGGTTTACACAAGTGTAAAAAGAGTCCATTCAGTTTGGCTGCATGGGCAGAGTTTCACAAAGGTCCACTGTGTGGGGCCTATACACACACCCCCCACCCACAGACACTCATACACAGGCGCGCACACACATCACCTCCGAGCGCCGTGGCTACACAGGATACAGACAATGGGGGGTTTCTGGTCAGCAGAGCCTCAAAGATCTTAACCTGAAATATTTTCCTTCGTGACAGAACCATTAACCAGGTTTTCCTGTCACCTCTGTCTATGCTTGAGAATTTAGTCTGAATCGAAGCCTAAAACTTTGTGTTCGTTAGAAGGTAGGAGAGTAAATAACTACTAAGAAACTGTAAGATTGACACAGTACAGCTACAGTTTAAGTAATGCAGTCATAAAAAACTTTGGCTGAGCAAATACACGCCGAAGATCATCAAACATTATTATGTTAGGTTATTCTAACAGTCAGCATGCGTTATAATATGATACCAAAATGTTCAAATGGCTACCACCTTACCCTGAAAATAACTTTTGACCTTATATCTGTCTGGGGGTCTAAAAAGCTGATTTGGTGAGACCCAACCAAACACTAATACTGAAGACGAAGGCCTTGAAAAATGGGTCACACAGCTTAATTTTGATATGAGTTTAGTAAGCTGTAGGTTTTAGGAAATGCTGTCCAGATAGCAGTGAAAATGCTGTTTACTTTCAGTGGTGTAATAACACGGATATGATGTCTTGGTGGGTATTTACACTAGCACAACAGTTTAAGTGTGATTGACCTGAAATTAATTTCACAATCTGTGGTCATGGTAATGAGGCAAAATAATGCCATGTTTCCCAGCAACAACATGGCTCCATTATTTTTTAATATTCAATATATAAACATAATATTTAATTTATTTGGGGGAACTGCAAAGCTCTGTGGAACAGACAAATTAAAAAATATCAGACTTTGACCGCCGACTTCAGCTCTCGTCCTGTGGTTTGTAAGGACGTCTTTCTCTTAATAAACTGCACGTGCCCAGCCTGACTTGTTTTCTGAGTTTCCCCTGAATCTGTGACATATTTTGTTTTTAATTTGGATCTGATTGCTCTAATTATTTTCAATATTATGGGCCTGATCACATTCCTGAGTATGGTTTTGAACAAGAAAACTGATAATTAGCCAATCGGATTCAGGAGAACTTTAATCATCCCCAGAGGGAAACTGCAGTTGCTTAAGATTGTGAAGTTGTAAAATTTAGTAATAAGTTTTAATAATTGAAAATGAATGTAAAAAAATACAATTTAATTCAGCAGCAAGAGGATGAAATGTGTGGATGGCCAAAGTGTTTAGTCATTATGACTCTGGGGGTGAACACACTTCTCTGGCTGTCCAGAACAGCGTGTGAAGTGTGGGAGAGGTTGTCCATGATGGAGAGGACTTTTGACATCTTTCTCTGTGCAGACTGGAGATTGTCCAGCTCCACCCCAGTGACTGACCCAGCCTTCCTGAAATGTTTTGGTTGCGTCCGTCATCAGGCTTTTGTCCAAGCAGACTACAGTGTAGGAAACGGACACCACAAACTCACAGGAGATCTGCAGCATGGTGCCACTTAAAATGAAAGTGTGGAGCCTTCACAGAAAAACAATCTTAGCCTTAGTGTACTGAAAAAACGAGTAATACTGCTTGTATGTGTAATTTTATTTCCATTTGTCTGTTTTTTTTGTTTTAACTGGTAACTTTTCTCGTTTGATTTCACTGTGCTCTGTAAATCTCTCTGTAAATGTGCATACATACAAAAACTATTACTCTTACTCATGATTATATTAATCCTGGATCTCCTCGCCTCCTTTATTTGCTGATGTTGAGTTGCACAGAACTGTGCACCATCCTTTGATATTTCCAAAAAGCATGCCATATTTGTATATTAGCTGTGCACATGCATTTATTTTTATTGAAAAGCACTACATAAGGATTTTCATTATTACTGATCACCTTCTTTTAGCAAAGAAAACAACGGTAGAGTGAGCTGCAGTATATATCTGTGGGAATGCAATGGAAACCTGTGCAGCCCAGATAACCTGCCACTGAATCACACCGGAGCTCCTATTAACTCAGTGACATTTAATGATCCCATTCGGAACCAAAACTTCCTCCAGGCAGCCCATCTTTTTTCTAACTCTTGGTATTTTTTTTTAAAGTGTAGTGATGATCTGGTTTTTATAATTTAGCCCACATCTTCCTTCCCCTCAGTAAAATGGTGGATTATTGCCAGATTAAGGGAGTGCCTTTTTCTTTATCCCTGGGTAAGCCTGCACAGCACGCAGCTCAGAGGTAATGAAGCACTCTGTGATCCGTGCCCGGATGAATCTAAAAATTCCCAGAGCACCACTGTATTTTAAAGGAAATGAGATTTCCCTGAAAGCCTCCGAACCTATGCTTCCCATTTTGAAATGGCTATAAACCGCGGGCCTGCTTACAACCTGGTGCAAGAACCTCGACTTGTTGCTGTTTTTAAAATCATTTCAATAAGCACGAAGAGAAAGTTTGACATTGTAACAAATACTGCCGAGGAAGTGTTTGCTTTCTTTGCCAGAGAAAATGATAGCGATTACTAATTCCAATTGAGTCCGCTTATTTTTCAGTCTGACATTTAAATCTACGATTGCCGTGACCTTTACTGACCACCTGGCCAGTCGCTACTAAAAGATTTCTGACAGGCGGTTTATTAAAGCACCCTGGTGTTTTTACAGTCCAGCGGCTGATCCGTGAGGGTGACTGTCACAGGTACTGAGTCATTTATGTGAGTAGGAAACAAAACTCATGAGAGAAAAACAGAAATTAGAACAAAAACAAAAACTGGTTAAGCAATACAAAGCAAAAATCATCAGCTGTCTGGGAGTTTGAACAGGAATAAAGTTTCTATGTTACCCAAGACTGTCATGCAGAACTGAAATGCTTGTCTGTTGCTGGTGGCTCTGAATGACAGTCCAAAGACATTTTAGTCAAATCTATCATCTATTAAAAAAAACTAAAGAACACTCTTGATCAGTTTTTATGCCTTGGCTATGAGGCATCTTTTGTCATTTTTGTAAATATTAATGATTATCTTTTTCTTTCCTCTGGAAACCATAAAGCTGCTGTCAGACACTGACTGATAGAGCATGCCGAGTGATCTGTTGCAGACACTGAGCGACCCGGTCTCCCTGAGAAAGTCTACTCTGACCTGACTCGTCCATTGCTTCAATTTTATCAGCTTCAGTCAGTTGAGTGTTGATGTGAGCCTGAGGTGCGAAGGTGTTCAAACTCATCACGCTGGATGATTTGGCCCTCCCAGCTTTTTTTGGCCTTACAGCCGTTGTGTTGTAAATGGTTCTTCTTTAAACTGCACCACTTTGCAAAGGTTCAGTTTTGTAGGATTTTAAACTGCCGGACTTTTACTGGTAAAAATATTCCATTCTACCTCAAACAATATGCATGCATTACCCACTGAACAGATATATATATATAAATGTCAACTCATTTAACCCCCAAGGCATTATATTTATGCACTTTGTTAACAGAATAGCTGATAATAAATGTTTGCCATTCAAAATAACAATTACAGTTATTTTGGAATCACACAGATTATATATGTCTGTATAGAATTATGTGCCATGATGGTGAAATATTTCATTTGTTGCTTGTAATCTTTAACCCTCTTAAAGCAGTAGATAAAAAGTTTGCTTAACAATAAAAGAGAAAACAAAGCAGGAGCTGGGGAACATAAATGTTTGCACAAATGGATAACTTGGATAAGGATTTATGTACACATCATGTCCATTCTCTCAACTTCCTTCTGAGTTACGGGCAATTTTTATTTGTGACTTTAGGAAAGTAAGAGCTCTCAAGAAGCACTTAAAGGCAACGTAACAGCAAAAATGAAAATATAGTGACATAAAACCGAGGGTAAAGGATCGCCACTAGACAGTGATCATCATTAGGGCAAAACCATCTATCAAATTTATATCCAGAAAAGAGCCAAATTATGCTTTTACAATAGAGAGTTTTATCAAGCCAAACAATTATGAGGTGAGCTGCCCATTGCATCGCTTGTTATAGGTCAATGGAAAAAAAGAGGAGGATAAAAACAATCCAGGGCTGGTAATGCACTACAAAACCATTTGGCTGAAAGTCATTCACTACACTGATCATTTGGATGGATTTTTATAAAACAAGAAATAAGTTGGCCCACAGGTAGCTTTGTTTCTCCAGTAGTTTCCTTCCTTCCTGTTGTCAGTATTTTAAAACGAGGAATCTAAGACTCAAGCAAATGAAAATTACTTCTATGAAATCAGTGAAATCAGATGCAGATCTTGAATATATTTAATAACACTGAATTGTGAGCACATTCAGAGTTTTGTTGGCAGTGACTGACACTTCCATGTCTAGTAACCCTTTTTTTCCTCTTCAACATAGCATTTGAACCATGTTGTGGTTAAACGTATTAGATTCTGATTTAGGTATACCCATTTGTCAGTCGATCATTTACTTTGGATGGTTATAAACTTTATTCTAGCCATTACACAGTTAAATCGCGAGTATTATAATTCTGCACTGACCTAAAAATCCCCCTAGTTTCTTGAATATTCCACTGTAAAATCTGTTAATGACAACAATAGTGGTGTAGCGGTTTGAATTTAGGATTTAAAAAAATAATAATTTAAAGAGTAGTTCGTAAAATGATAGAAGTGGGAGGATGGGATAGGAAGCTGGAAGCACTAATATCACAGAATATCGATGTGAAACTACATCATTGCCAGGAACACAAATAATGAAATTATAATGTGTTTTGCTTTCTGATTGTAGGACATCAAGTCATGGAACACGTTGTTACTTTTTAAGGAGATAGAAATAGAGCCTTTTTTTTAATTGAATAATTTCTCCATTTGTTTTTTGGGTACGCTAATTATGTGCCAGACAGCACAGCTACACAGCTTCATCGCTCCTTTGCACTAAGTCATACCTGTCCCTCTGCTACACCAATTTTTGAACCGATATGAATGGAGTGAAAATATTAGAGGGTTTTTTTTATGAGCCCCTCTTCTTGAGTTTCCCTCCTGTAACGCCGAACCCATAAGTCAGCTCTTGGCTCGAGTTAAAGAACAACCGCAGGCTGTGTGTGCGTTCAGGAAGCTGGAGAGAGGGCAGTGTCGCTCACCTTTCACTGCCATACTGTAACACAGGCGTTTGACATGAGACAGCCCCCTAGGTGTCTCACTTTCTCAGTGTTTGTATGGACTGGAGCGCAGCGCCGGCTGCCCGCCTGCCTGCTTCTCGTCTGGCTGACTGGCTGCGTTGACGTCAGCGCCGTGTTGATTTGCTAAGGCGAGAGAAGAAAGGAGTTAGAGCATGTTCTGAGAGCGGGTACTGCGAACTGCCTTACTATGCTGTAGCCCCAATCCCCCTGCACTATCCGGAATCAAAACGTGCAACTTAGGTGAGTACCAATCCGGGCTAAATGCAGCTGCAGTTTCCCGGCGACAAGTGCCAGACCCGCTACTCTGCATGTATCTAGTACTGTTTTCTTCGCGTACTTTCATTCACCATATGGATGTTTTGATGTGTTTATAGTGCTGAGGATCGGCTTTTTTATGCGTGTCCCCGTTCAACCTCACGCTGAAGTTGACTGCAAACGCGACTTTGGCATGCGAGTTGGACTTGCGCACCGGAGTTCTGGATGAAAACAAGTGTTTACCTGATTGCGCTGCAAGGTGTTGAAGTTTGCATTAACGCACTGTAGCTCAGTGTAGAGATGTTAAGGTTGACGTAACCCCCCCTTCTTCTTCTTCTCGGGCTCGTTAGTATTCTGGAGATCGCAGTCAGAGGACGTGAGGTCTGGCTGTTTCACGGGGAGCCAGACAACATATGACGCCTCGCTGCGTGTGACTTTGAAATCGCGTTAGCTTGTTTTGGTGGAAATTTTGCCCATATTTTTTTTAAGGACGGCGACACTCATGCTTGTCCTTGTGTCTCCAGACGCACCAGCGTGGCTTATTTAGCCGTGATGACATCATGATGGGGGACTGGAGACACTGGTTTTTACACACGAAACAACCGTAAATCCAGTCACTGTACAGGCGCACTGCCATTGATTGACAGCCAGCTAAATGTTTGATTGGTTACCAATAATCGGCTCGCCGTAGCACGCGCAGCACACTGTGAGGTGGGGGAACTGGTAACAGATGCGATGGCAAATTGATTTGTTATCGAGTGTGTCTGATCTCTCTCTTCCCCTTTCACTCTTTTTTTCCTCTTTATCCCTTAGGCAGCTTTCCCGAGACCAAACCCCCCTTCTTTCTCCTTCACTGTTACAAGGTAGCGCTACAGTGTTCATCCTGCCTCAAAGTCCACCTGTGCGTTGATCAAATGAGAGCTGGCTCAAATCGGAGACCCTTGCCTGCCGTCTGTGTCGCGTGTACTTTTTTAGCAGGTACCGGTATCTGATTGCCCCCCCTCCCCGTACCATTTTGATCTCTCCGCGTTTGTGTCTGTCAGTGTGGCTCATGGTCTGGAATATTGAACGCTGTTTATTCTTGTTGTGGCTGGCTCGTCAAGGCGCGCTATGGCAGACAACTCGTGATCAGATTGATTATGCTGCCTCTCTGTGAAGTCGGCGTGATGTGGTTATTGTCAGCGGTCCATATCGTCCTCCGGGGAGGAAATCTCTCCAGGCTTAATGTACTTAATGTAGTACGTGATGTTTTGCGTAACGCATAATGTTGTGTATAATTTGTCTGGTGCGTCTGGCTAAAATTAACGCCGTCTAGACCCACGCAGCCTTTTTCCTTTATTAATAGAAAACAGACAAAGTCCCCAGACAGCAACTTTACATCCCAGTGAAGCCACAGTTTAGTTGATAACCCACAGAGCGCAACAAGCATTGATCATTTACGGGGCGATAAATCGGCGCTATTGGCATACCTGCAATAAAGATAATGTCGGGTTTTAGGCATGATCTCTGTTTACTGAGAGGCTAATTTCAGTTAGAGGAGAACCTGTGGTTTTATCATTACCTACATTCTACATCGATTTTTGTCAAGGTACGGAAAAGACAAACCGCCCAGTGCCCCAAAAGCCGGGAGAATTATTTTCCGTTACTCTCAGCACTAACAATAGGTGCAGCTTCATTTACCCACTGAATATTCAGATTCAGTGTGTTTAGATGATCTTATTTATATATTATAGAAGGTTTGGCAAGAAAAAGAAACCTTATCATTTTTTCAAGGTTTATTTTTCCTTTCTTCTTTTCTTTTCTTCTTTCTTTCTTTTCTTTTTTTTACAGGTGTGAAGGGAGTTGTCTTTTTATTCCCTGTTTCATAATCTTTAAAAATTAATTTGAAGATTATTATTAATAAAAACAATAATAATATTACAAATTTAGACAGCATGTCACTTCTCACCAGACTTCATCTGACACACTTTGTCATTTGTCATAAGCCTGACTTATTCACTCTTCCGAAAACCTAAAAATTGGCCCTGAGTGAGCTTTTGTAGGTCAAAGGCAACACTAATCTGGTGACCATTCCTGCTTCACTTGGAGTAGGTGCAGTGGCAAATAACTGTTTAGTTAATTGGGACAATGAAGAAGCAGCATAGTTCAGTGTTAAACTGAATGTAGTGGTGAATCTGTGTATTCAATCTAAGCCAGCTTTAATTATTTTTTTTGGTGCAGGTCAAAGTATAGGGTTGTGGGAGCGTGTTGCGTTGTTAACTTCAGTAATCAGGTTAACGGGAGTAGGAGGAGGACAAATTTGCGATTTTCAACATTAGCGACTGAGAGCTGTGTTTGGTACAGCAGTGTTGTGTGCTTTTGCCTCATCCTGCTTTCCTTTCCACCCATTTCTGGCCGCTGCTCTCTGCTCCCGCCTGTGATGAGAATACTGAGTAAGATGCTATTTAATTTCAGAAAGGCTGCTGATGGTCTTTGTGAACCGAGCGGCAGTGAAAACCCACAATTCACACTTGTTTAACTGGTGTACATACCGATTAGATAACTAAATGAAGACATCTTTTTAACGTAACATATGTTGGACTGATTGATATGCAGGTTGAGCATGTTGGATGGCTCACAAATTGTTTCCCTTCAGAAATCTACAGTCAATACTCTCTGCTGAATTTAAGAACAATGCCACTGAGCGGAGTGTTTACCACACTGGCAGGATATTTGCAATTGCCTCACACTTGCCATTTAGAGAGAGAAAGAGGTGGTATGTTTTAAATAAGCGTAACAAATTCATCACATTTATTTGCAGCGTGATTGAAATAATGAAAGGCACTTGTATTTTATGATAAACTGGAATTTAAAAAAATTTTCAGAAGAGAAAGCCCTTTCATTCATTCAGATTCTGAAGGGAAGAAAAAAAAAACGCAGACTGAGCATGTTGGATTTAAATGTGTAAAGACTAATATCTTTTTAACTCATGATACTTTGTTCTTGCATCAGACTCTACCAGAGCTGATTTTTTTTCTCCCCTCTTGTCTTCCATACAGGTTTCATCTTGTTTACAAAGATAGCTAAAAACATTGTTGATCGGGGAAGGAGAGCCTCATGAGTCGGCCTCGTGGTTTGCATCGACATCATGGATTTAACTAAAATGGGTATGATCCAGCTTCAGAACCCCAACCACCCCAATTCCCTGCTGCAGAAGGCCAACCAGATGCGTCTGGCTGGAACTCTGTGCGACGTGGTCATCATGGTAGACAGCCAGGAGTTTCACGCTCACAGGACTGTGCTAGCCTGCACCAGCAAAATGTTTGAAATCCTCTTTCACCGCAGCAGCCAGCATTATACCCTGGACTTTCTATCACCAAAGACTTTTCAGCAGATTTTGGAGTATGCTTACACTGCCACGCTCCAGGCCAAGGTGGAGGACTTGGATGACCTTCTGTATGCAGCCGAGATACTTGAGATTGAGTACTTAGAAGAGCAATGCCTGAAGATCCTGGAAACCATCCAGTCCTCAGATGAAAATGATGCTGAGGTCAATGCTAACGATGGAAGCACAGAGGAAGACGATGAGCGCAAAGGTCACAATGGAGCCAAAAACTCAAAAAAGCATTCCATGGGGAGCCCCTATCTGTCAGGTACACAGCAAGTCTCTAACATGCCCGGGGTCGTCGACCAGAGTCCCTCCGTCTCCACTTCCTTTGGTGTCTCCACCCTGAGTCCCACCAAAGCTGCTGTGGACAGTCTGATGAGCATCGGCCAGTCTCTGCTCCAGCAGGGCTTTGGTGGTGAACAACTAGTTCACGGCAACTCCAACCAACTGATGACTGAGATCAAGACTGAGATGATGCAAGTGGATATGGGCGGCAATGGCCACGAAAGCCCACAGAACATGGAGTCCAGTGCCTCCAGCAATGGAGAACGAAGTGGGGAGGACAGGAACAGAGATGGTCCCGGAACGCCAACCAGGAGCAGCGTGATCACCAGTGCCCGTGAGCTGCATTACGTCCGTGACGAAGGCATGGGCGACTCTCAAGCTGAAGTCAGTCAGATGGGGATGGAAGCAATGGCTGGAATGACTGAGAAACATCTGGCCTCTCTCTACTCCTTACCTGTCAATCATAAATCAGATGCCATGATGTCCATGCCAGTATCCATGGCGTCCGCTCTGCCTATGTCCCCAGCCCTGGCTATGTCTATGGACTTCAGTGCCTATGGGGGACTCCTGCCTCAGAGTTTCATCCAGAGAGAATTCTTCAGCAAGCTTGGGGAGCTGGCAGTGGGCATGAAACCAGACGGCAGGAACCAGCATGAACGTTGCAATGTTTGCGGTGCAGAGCTACCAGATAATGAAGCTGTGGAGCAGCACAGGTAAGACAACTTTTCTTCCGAATATAGTCGCTTAAAAATGTTTTTTTTTAAATTGTTTTGTTCTTGAAATTTGTGTCCCTTTTTTTAGCATCTCAACTACCCTTAATCTGACTGAAATTTTGAATGTTTATTTATGGATTATTGACATGCATCAGAATGTGAAAGTCTTAAGTCACTTGGCTTCATTTTACTAATTCATGATCCACATAGTAACATAATTCCTATTGTTAATAATTTAAAGTGGACAGCTTTTTGCTTTGAAATTATGAGAAATAGCAAATAGTAACATCCTTTTATAATCACAGAAACCTTAGTTTTGTGTGGCTGACAGCTCAAACTTGGAGATTTGCTCCTTCAGTAACTACCAGGCCTGTCCAGGTGACCGCCGAAGGAGTGCTGTCTTAACATTGTCCAAGACCATTAGTCACACCTTACAAGATGTGGGCGGCAGCTATCACACACACTTACCAAAGTGGAACCCCCTCATCCTGGAACCAATTCCCCTCCCCTTTCCCATAACTGCACAAGGGGGGCCTTTATTAGCTTGATAATTGGAGTAGACGGTCAGTCCAGGAAATGAGTGCTGAACCTGGGCTTTGAGACAAGGAGGTAGCTCTTGGACAGGAGAGTGACAGTAAACCAGAAAAAAAAAAAGAGTTTTTGCCCCGAAACCTCACTTGAATTACTGAAAATTTTTCAAATCTCTCTATCCCTTTTTTCTGACATAATACACTGCTCAATTTGATATATTTCACTGGATTTCTGTCATGTTTGGATTGACCCTGGTTGAGCAAGCAAACTGAATATTAATCTTGCATGACCTCTCTTTCGTGCTGTCGTAATGTTTAAGAAATTTTACCTTGAAGGCCACCTTCTCACCCTGCAGTGTTTGCTTGAATCAATGCAAAGGAATGCACAGTGGTTAAAGTTCACCGGAGGATTTGAACCTTATCACCCGTCCCATCATTCTTGAGCTGGTATCTTGGCATACATGGCTAAGCACTGAAGTGATTCAGTCCAGACTTTCAAGTTAAAGAAATATTACCGAATAGGTTTGACTCAATGAAAGACATACAGGAAGTCACAGTGTATATATTTGTGTGACCTTCATGATCAGAGCTAATTTTTCATTAAGTTAAAGAGGATTTTTGCATTGACTCATATTACACGTCTAAAAATCATAAGGACAGAAAAAGAAGTGGCTTTTGCGCATATGATCAGTTCATCCTAAGCAGGCTTTTACAGCCACTTTAAAAAAAAGAAGCACAATAGCCTCTTCTTTAGATGCATTAATGTAGCCGAACTGCGTTAACGGACAGGCTACGCTCGTCTCTGTCTTGAGAAAAAGTGTGGCGTGTGAAATGGTTGCCTGTGTTTCAAGAGGAATTTCATCAATTCACTCAAGCTGGGAAATCTTGTATCAAAGGAGATTTCCAAACCGTTTCATGCATTGATCTCACCGCCTCACCCCATAGCATACTAATGGGTTAATTTACACTGGTTGATACACCGACATGACACTGTTTAATATTGTATGTGCTGTCCTGACAGCCTCCTGAAGTGTAGAAATCAAACATTGCATCATCCGCTGTCTGCTCTGCCATTTTGACATGAAAGGTCCGCTTCGCCTGAGATGCTTGATAATTCAGACGCTTCTCGTGTCCTCACAAACTCCACTGTGGGTCATTTGGTATCATATCAAGTCCCTGCTTCTTCTTTTTTCTTTATTTATTGCTTATTTTTTATGGCTATCCTGTCACACTTCTTAATCGTCCGGATGGGTATGCAAGATGTTTTATTTCAGACAAGTGGAGTCGTGTTCCCTCTGACTAATTACGCATCATTCCCCCGGAGCAACTGTGTCAGGGTCAGCACTGCCTCTGCAACAAACGCATAAAAAAGTTGGCAAAGTTCACTTAGGTGCGGGCAGGTCAAGTCAAACATGAGTCTAATTGTTTCCAGATGTGGCACAGGTCAGTGGTGTGAGGTGTCAATGTGGGCTTCTATGTTTAAATGAATGCACCGAAAAGTGCCCACTTCCTGTATAAATTTAGTTTCTGCAACCTTTCATAAAAACACTGAATTCATTATGTATTGGCAAAACAAGTGTAAGGAGTTGCTTATTGACTGTGGAAACATTTGCTTCTTTTTAAGCAGCAGAGATGCTACCTTGATATTAGGTTAATGAACGCCTTATAATGTACATCAGTTTAGAATAAATTATTATAATTGAAGGGAAAAAGCTTATATTGAATGTTATGTCAGAAGTAGATTTTTGCCTGCTTTTTCTGATATGATAGCTGACCAATTAACTTAACTTTAGACTAATTCCTTTAATGATTGACTATCTTAAGATAACTATAGATATTTGAGGATTTTGCCTTCTTTGAACTACTTTATAAGTAGTTGTGTTATCTGTACTTTACCTTGGGTATTGTAAAAGCACTGATGTTGAAAGTTTAACTTATTGTGCAAACAAAAATGAGCTTAATGAAAGGTTTACTCTGACTTATAAGTGCCTGAGTTTCCTTGTATTTAATCTAAGTCTATCTGACCATGGCAACTTTTCCCCTCCACCTTCCCTCCATCAGGCCACCAGCTCACGTCCCCACTGACAAGCCCTAGATTTATTTAGCCCACGGTGTGCATTGTTGGGCCTTTAGGCAGACAGGATTACAGCAATATTTTAGTAACCCTTGCACTGAGAAAATAATCAACACAGGAAGGGCCTGGGTGATTATTTAGAAAATAAATGCATGATGCAGGGGGCTAATTCTGCAGAGGCGGGGGGGAAGCCTCCTCTGCTTGGTATTCCAAACACAGCATCCAATTCACGGGAACTAGCCTTGGGTTTATCTCTTTCACTTAATCGTCCATTCTCATGCAAATGATTGACCCTCGCTGTAATGTACATCACATAAGTGAAAAAAAAGAGCCTGTTTGAAAGGAGCTTTTCCAGCATATAGCCATTGAACATTACTGATAAGTATCAATGCTATAGCAGTGTCTTTTCATAGTACAGCCTGGGTTTATTTTTGGAGGGGCACAGGGGCGATGAATGAACGGGATAAGTCAATGAATTCCTGTTTGTCTGCTCTGTTTTCGCTCCTGTTATTTTTATTATTGATGGCAGTGTTTGGGGCAGAGGCTGGCAGCGGTGGAAATAATCACCCTCGCATTAACCTCCGCACGCGCACACACTTGTGTTCATTACTTTTCACATACACTCCCCTCAGCAGTAGCAGGCAGCGCTCACTCTTCCATTTCCTCCTCTTTTGTGGCAAAGGGGACGGAGGGCGCTCTAATACCCCAGGCCGCAGGTGTTTAAACAGCAGGCCCAAGGCCCTTATCTGTGCATATCAGAGTGGGACAGATAACCCTTGGCGCTCCTTCTTAGTAAACCAAGAGCAGATTGAGTTCAGATAGCGGTCCAATGCATTTGTTGCAGGTGATAACAATGTATGCACATACACACACGTATGTAACCTGCACACTAAGGGGAAGCTGTTGGAAGGTATAGATGTTGTTTCCTTACACAATGACATTCGGTTGCTTTGGTCACTAGCAACAATTAACCACCACCCCCATCCCCAGTGAGCTCCAATAAGCATAAAGGATGCCTGCAAGACAGTCGAAGGGACTCAATGGTACCAAATGTCAAAAAATAAATACACCTGTTTCATGACAACAAAAACACACATTTTTTTGTAAATACAGTATGTCTATATACTCAAATATAAATATATATATGTATATATATATATATATATATATATATATATAAAAATACTTCCTTTGATATATTTTTTTCCGCACTTCACCAATTTTTCCAGTTGTAACTGTCTGGGTTAGGATTTACAAGAATGATGGCATCCAGTGATGACAACCACTGACAAAAATATAAATCGAACAGCATGCAGATGTGGAGATGCACCAAAATAAACCCCCAAAACCTTCCGATGTCTTTATAAGATGCATATATATGTATGTGTATGTATATATAAGTCCCTTATGGTGTAGTCATGTTGTTATGGTTAGATAAAGTTATTTGAATACATACAATAAAAACTGTAAAAGCATTTAAAATTAAACTATAACTTATCTTTTTAGCTATTCGGATCTTTGTGATTGGTGGTCAAACTGACAATTCAGAAACACGGAATAACATCCTCTGTGATATAGTCGACAATCCAGTCATAGTCACCAGTGAAAAGTCACCAGTCTTTTCACTCGTGGTGATTGATAGTGCCTGCCATAAAATTGCAAAAGGACCTGTCAAAAATTTCAAACCAGCACAGCACTGCGCCCATTTTGCGACCACGGCAGTTGTAGCTTAATGTGGTAGCCAACTACCTCGGGCCATGTCGTTTTAACTCTCACGATTAGATATATTAATATTATCTCATAAGTTCCATAGCTCTTATTTCTATTAGAAGCTAAACGGAAGACTAACACTGAGCAGTGTTGTTCTTTCGACATACAACAAAACCACAAGGTTCTGATGCCGTAAGAAAACTGTCTGTGCCGATCACAGTGCATAACCTCACAAATAGAGCGTGTGTATAAAAAAATCAGACTGTTGCTGTTGTTTGAGAGGTGACATCCGGTATAGTTTGTGCAAAATCCCCAGACAGCAGTCCAGAGTGTTTGTTGACCTCAAAATAACAGCCCTTCTGTATCCTGCTCATCTTAAGTGTAAAAAGTAGGGGAAAAAACTACATGTGCTAACAATAAAGGATAAATATCTGTGCTTTGAAGTAGGTAGTCAGATATTTGCTTCATTGTCACAGTCTTACTCACTGAATACAGTATGTCGCCTTTGATCTTAAATAAGAATGACTAAGAGAGCAGCAGACTTTTGATTCTAACCTGTAAAACTGTGCAAGCATTTTCCTGCTTCCTGAAAGTAGCTGGGCAACAAAGCATCCATTACATGGCAGTGGATTACCCTCTATTTGAAATCACTCAGTGAGTTAAGTCTCCCCTGCTTGCACTCAGAGGTACAGTACATGTTGCTGTAATAATCCAATAGCACAAAAAGCCTCACTCAACGAAAAACACCTCTCCAAGAAACACCTAAGCCACAGACAACAGCAGAGGGCTTATTCAAGTCTGGCTGCCACATCATTTCCCTTTTATCCTCGCACAGGTGCTTTCTTTTTTTGCCCCTATTGGAGGTGCGGTGTTTGTTTGTGCCCCTAAGGAACTGCTGCTTTGACCAGGCCCGTGGTGATAGCCAGAGCCGAGGCAGCTGCTGGCTGAGTCCCAATTATAGACAGGCTTTAAAAGGCTCTGGTTGAACCGTAAAGATTTACACCGCCATCGCTGTGATCTCAGATCTGGGCTCTGTCCTCACTGTCAGGATAGGGAGATGTATCGATTAAAGACTTAACTCAGGGGGCTGCATCTTGTGGAATATACTACACGCACACAAGCGTGCAGATCAAGCGTCTTATTGTCGCACACTGTGATGTCATCAGGTGGCAAAGGAAAGCAGTCTTTTTAGAGAGGGCGGGGGGAAAAGATGCTTTTTTGGAAACGGTGTGGTGGTGGGGTAAGAAATAAGATAAGTAAGAGAAGGGCAGCACCAAGATAGGGGTTGGGGGATACCAATATGCAGACAGTGGCTGTGGCAATGGAGGGAGGCGATCTAATCAAGCAGCAGATTAGATCGCCTTCCTCCCTGAGATAAGAGGGAGTGTGCTTGTGCAATAAAAGTTAGCAGCTTGACTCGGTGTGACCAGCTGCCTCTGTGTGGCTAACAGCGCTCAGCAGACGTGGCCTTTGCTGATGCGGTCTGGCTTGGAGTGCTATGAAGCAAATACACTGAGGCCCCTATCTTTTGTCTATGTGGGGGAACTTGTGGTTTGGAGAGAGGGTTAATGATAACATACTGTACTCTAAGTTGGCCTTCTTTGTACCCATGCAAGCATGTGGATTTTTTTCTCTTGTATTTTTTTGAGAGGCCAGGGTGGGGACTCAAGGGGAGTGCTAATTACTGCCAGTTATCGGGTGACATGCAAATGCATTATCACCCCAAACTTCCCGATGTGTATCTCTAGTCCCAGAAGCTGCAGTGCGAGTGTTGGCAGGAGGAGAGGCTGTGGCACAAAGGCTGTGTGTAAATTACCGCACAGATAAATGCATAAGCAGAGTTTCTCTATTTTACAATCTTAAATTAGACTTAAAAGTCTGCACCTCTTGGCAGACTTTTCTTACTGTATTAAGGTCCATGCATCATTGTCAGCTCTCCCATTAAATAAGAAAAAGTCAATAGAATTAGAATGATCTGACCTTAAAGCTCAGTGGGTTTTAGTTCTGGTTCATGGAGCCCTTCCTCTGTTCTCCTGGACCTGAACGCTGTGGGTTCTAATCCCATCGATATCCCATTAGCATCCCCTCTCCGGGTCCCCGCCACATGAAAGAAGATGTGCCGGTTCCCTCTCTCTGATTCTATCACTCTGGCGGACCGTAGGGAGGACGGCCACAATGAGTAAATGTGCTGAAGCCAAAGGGCCAACCCAAGTGTGCTCACAAATGTCCTGTGAGTATGCGTCTGTGTGTATGTGTGTGAAATAGCTGCCACCGCCACCTCGGAGGCCCCCTAGCCTCCCTGGGAAGTATCAAACCGGAGCCCTTCGCAGCTTCAAGCGAGAGAGCTACTAATTAGCCTCTTTGTTGCCACTTGAATGGTTTGCCAGAGATTGGCAAGGGGCCCCAATGGAGTGATACCAGCACACTAAGAAGCTGGTCATAAAAATTACCCCCCATTCTCTCCACCATCACCTGTCACAAAGGAGCTCTCAGGTAGGAAAATGAGGCCAGAACAGCACAACGTGAGCTTTTTATCCTTCTCTTTAGAGACTGACGGATGATGTTTGCTCAACAGGTTGATTCTGGGTTCGTGCTAGCTATCTGCTCATAAGCTGGGAGGGCAAGGCCACATATAATTGCAACAGCTTTAATGTTATTGATAGCATAAGCTCAGCGTTCTCCTCTTTAAATTGCTGAGTGAGAAGTCGAGTTAACATTGAGTAGCAAATCAAAATGCAAAATCAGATTATTTTAGAAGTGCTGCTGGTGTAAGTCAGGTTTTTTGGCTTGTTTAAGTGAACGCACAACCACTTTTCTCTATAGGTGAAAAAAGAAAAAACAGTGTGGGTGAGTTTCACAATTAAGTACCCTGAACAAGAACTAATATGGCATAAAGAACCACCAAATCAATACTTTGCACGAAAGAGTTGTTTGCTACAAGAACATTATCAGATTTTGTGGCTTATGAGATTTATTTGTTTTCTTAGTGTTCCTTGAGACAGTTATCCAAACAAAAGTTAATAGTTCCATACTCCCTAATTTATGCTGTAGTATTAAAATACATCAACCCCCCCCCCGAAAGTTATTTATTTCAACACACTAATTGGAAGAACAAGAATTTGAGTAAATAATGTTAGAGGTGGTGCTTTTTATGTTTTTTAGATTACATCATTGATTAACCTCTAAAAACATTATTACTATAATAATTTACATTGAGTATTTCTTCACGGGTTTGTCAGGAATCTCAGCCCTGACCCTGAACCTTAAATAAGAGGCTACAAGAGTTAAATATTTTCTTAAAAGTTGTATTA
The DNA here is from genome assembly GCF_051167445.1 of Perissodus microlepis. Taxonomy (NCBI): domain Eukaryota; kingdom Metazoa; phylum Chordata; class Actinopteri; order Cichliformes; family Cichlidae; genus Perissodus; species Perissodus microlepis. The sequence continues at coordinate 25,524,300 of NC_140470.1, read as the reverse complement.
CTAAAGATGAATGTGATTATGTTATAACAAAGCAGCCTGTCTGACTGTCAGACTATTCAAAATGCTCTCCGATCCATACTTCTGGCAACTGACATGCTGCTCGGTGAGCGCCGTGGCAGGAGTGCAATGAATGTCAAGGCGACTTGCAGCTTTAGCCCTGACCGACACATTTTAAGCTCCGCTGTAATCCAGGAGGGATCAGTTGGGTAAATCATGGCATAAAGCTTAAAACCATAATTGATTTATGTATTTGCTGACCGAAGACGCCCAGAGAGATTAATGGAGGGAGAGAGCCGATGATGGATATGCCGACCCCCTCGTGCAGCCTGCGTGCTAGGTGGGGGGATGAATTCAATTGAAGGGAGATTTGTCAGCTTGAAAAGGAAGAATGTCTAAAAACAGAGTGAGAGTCTGAGAATAGTCGCACTGGAGTTGCATTTAAAACATCAATCTGTATGTAAGTGTCTGCATTTTTTGTTGTTGTCAGCTTTAGTAGCTGATTAAATTGAACTTGTGCCAAAACAGGCTTGGTGTGATCAGTAAGATTTGATTAGCCTCCAATTCGTTCACATATTTTAATGTTGTCCTGATAAGTGCTGACGCACATGATAGCCACTGTAGAAATATTATCATATCATGAATCCAATTTCTTTCTTTCTTTTTTGAGAAATGAGAAAATTTCTCATGTTAATTTTTCTGTTACTTTAAGTGTTATATTTAAAATCAAATTTAAATTTTCTTTCTTTAAGGCAGCCAAATTATTCTTCATTTAATGTTAATCTAATTTAATATTCCTGTCACAGCCAACAGTATTTTTACTGATTACATGACCTTGGTGTGATAGCTGCTGTTACCCACTGTTCATTTATTTTTATACATTTATAAAAATGACAATAAGGATATATAGTATGTAACTCTATGTAGCATTTACATTCCTGTGCTGATCATAGACATGTCTTCGTAAAAAGACCTCATCAATCTCACATTAATTGGCATTATAATTTCCATATTGTCACTGATGAGCTACTTGACACTCATTTAATTGGTCAGTTGGCGACCCTGGTGTAGCCAGCACGTGAATTTCTCTGACACCTTATGAATCCTCTCTTTCTTGTTTACTGCCCGACTGTCAGACATCTCCAAGGTCTTTCTTGACCATTTCCAGATTGTTTCTTGTTTGTCTGTTTGTCCCTGGGCCCCGAAAGGCGAGAGTGGGATAGTAAAAAGAAGGAGGGAGGAAAAAAAGCCATTCCATTTCCTGGACTGATCGCTGAAGCGGATTGCTCTGACATGTCATGACTCAAACAGCATCATTTCTGCCACTCCTGTCTCGGTGCTGACCTTACAAATGATGCTGTAGGCTCCCGCCATATGCCATTAAGCATGCTGTAAAACGGGATGGGGTTTTATCCCCCTTCAAGCGTGCAACAGCGCGCACGCACCCCCCGCAGCTTTCACTCTCTGTTCTCACCTCTCGGAAAACAAAAAGGAGATTACAGGAGTGTTTTTCTCTCTCATAGTTTTGTCCATATACTTTTTTCCATTCCCAGCTTGTGTTTTATTGCCTCCTGTGAGTGTTGGTCTGAGGCAAGGAGCTGAAGCTTCCCTAACAGGTGTTTGGGTGCTTATCACACACGTCTGTGCCCTTATCTCTAGCCCTCAGCTTCCTGCATCCTCTCTCTTGCATGCCTCAGAGTGGGGATATATTTCACTTAGCCTCTGACCCAAAACCTTCCTCTCTATCTCTTTGGGTCTCTCTTCCTCCTTCGCTCGCTTGCTCTTGCTAACACACTCTCTCTCTCTCTCACTCACACACACACACACACACACACACACACACACTGTGTGATAGACGAAACGAGACTGTGAAGACATTTCATCATTTTAACGCAACTTGACTTTCTTTGATCATTTCGTTTTCTTCATATTAATCATAGCCCGCAGTATGCTCCTTAAATTGAAGATTCTTGGGAATAAGTAAGAGTGCAGCAACAATTACTTTAGTTATCAGCATCTCTTCTTGTTTATTTTCTGTAATAATTGATCAGCGGTGAAGGATGTGAGACGTCAAAAAATGGTGAAGAATTCCAGCTTTTGGCCGAGGCGATGTTCTTAAAAAAGTTTAGGTTTTTCCAGTTACATGTTTTGTTAATTACAAAAAAAAATTGTGTTGCCCCACCAAAATCAAATGGTATCCTCCAACTGGCATAGGCTGTTATAGAGAGGGAGAAAAAACCCTTGAATTACAGCGTAAATGTTTTAGTGGCTTTGGCACAGGGGCAGCTTTGATGTTGTTCAGACCCATGAGTTTGATGCAGCATTTTGTCAGAGTGATTGGTCTCAGGCTTTAGCCCTGCCTCCACATTCCCTCCATCCTTCCCTACTCCCAAGCCCCACACAGGGACAAAGGCTAAAGTGTCTGTGGGATGGGGTTGTGATGGTGGTTTGGAGGGGGTTGACCCCATCCAAGGACCTGACAGGGGCCCTTCTTTTTTTTTTTTTTTTTTTTTCTTTCCATAATCCCCATTCTGAGTGGGTACAGAGGGGAGAGAACCCACACTCTAACACCCATGAGAGACTCTATTGTGAGTAGCAGGCTCTGTTACAGTAGGACGGATGCAGGGGTCTAAGGCCCAGATAAACGCTGGGGTCAGCCAGGCCCCCGTTATTTACAGTAGGCCCTTTCATTGGCCGCCTGAAACAGGAGCCTGTGGTGGAGGTGGTGGCGGCGGGGCTTCAGGGGACGATCACTGTTTGTGCTCAGCCAGGCCTCCACTATAGGTCAAAGAGCACGGGGGGGGCACAGGGGTTACAGACCTGACTTTTGTCTGTGCGTTGGGGGAGTTGCTGCTTCATCGAGGAGAAGAAAAGGTGTTGGGGGTGGGAAGGGTTGTGTCCGTCCAAAAAAGGCAGCCAAGATGACTTCCATGAACACTTTTCTATAATGTGACATAACTAGATTTAGATCTAAAGGAAAAAAGAGCAAAACTGTGTGTCAAAGGTATGTTAATAATGTGTGCACATTTTTTTTCATACATTACATTTCTTATACAACAAAGTCCAGAACTGTACATGAAGCTTAATAATTCTAAAATCAAGGAATTATTTTTATTTATTTTACGTTATTTCAAGACGATTGGATTAAAGTGTAGATATTTTTGCACAACAATATGTAAGTTAGTATTTAAATAATTTGCTGTACAACGAGGTTATCACAACAATTAATTCTGCCCCAGAACTAACAGTTTTAGAGTCTTCATTATTTCAAATTGCAGTTTGGTTCAACATTTGTCATCTGGGCTGAAGATATTGTTAGTACCAACTCAAACTGGCATTTATATTTCAAGTTTTACTTTATTTTAGGCAATGAATATTTTATTTTTGATGTCATTCTTTCAAAAACTAATCAATTAATATGTTTTGAAGTTTCTCAGATTATTAAAGACATGTTTATTTTTGCCCATTTTCTTTTTATTTCTGGACAATAATAACACTTTGCTGGAAAACAAGATGAAATTCTGCAGAACTGTCCAACACAAAGAGCAATGGCAGCAGTATAAAAGCAAAATATTTTATTTTAATTTTTTTATCGTTTTTGCCAGGTGAAAAAAACTGAAAATTCAGCACCGTCACAAATAACCGCATGCCTGTTTCAATTGTCCTGCAGTGACTCGGTGACCTACATAAGCGCAGCTAAAAACACGTCCTGCTATGGAAGGTAAAGAAAACAAAGGTGTTAGCTACTTGCTGTAACCCGATGCTTCAGATTTAGTTAGGTCATCTTCGTTGTCCCGTGACATTCAATGCTCTGTAATAATCCCTTTTTTGTGACAAATCCAAAGTCCAAATGGTCAAAGCAAGTCTCCTCTACACTTAAAATAGTTGCTGTCAAGTGCATTTATTAACCTTAATCTGATGCGATCCATTACCAACCTAATTCCTGTTTGCTGTCTGTCATTAAGAAATGAGAACTTGCCAATGTCCAACATAGCACGAGAAAGTAAACTGGTACCATCTGCCAGAAGACTCGGGCGTAATCTTACCATAATCTTAGTGTCAACCTTCCACGTTATGAGGCTAGGATGGAGGGAAAGCCAAGCGGAGACATACAATAAGGACAGCCGTCTCTCAGGCATTCATTTGGCGGAACAGATTTAGTTATTTTTTCTTGGACAAAGACAGGAGGGGTTAAAGGTCAGCAGGCGAGAACTTTACAGATGAAGTGGGGTGTGGTGGGGGTGTGTAGAAGTTTTATTTGACCCTGCACCTCTCACCCCTATTGTCCTGTAAGAACACAATAGGTTCTGTCAAACTCAAGCGGTCAGCGTTTCGGCCAAGCCTGCTGAGCCACAGAAGTGCAATCAGAGATTTTAAATATGGCTGAAGGACGCTACAGATGACCAGTCAGGAGACAAAGATAAAGAAGAGATTTGTCTTCTCAAAAGTATTTTTCTTACGTGTAAGAAGGAACATTTGTGAGTGTTTAATATTTGTTTTACTACAGTACGACTACTCCGGAACATTTTTTGAAACATTGGTAATTAATAGTGTCACATTCCTATTTTACATATAGAAATGTAACGGGTGATAAAAATGAGTTATTACAAATGAGAATGCTATAATACATGATTAAAACATCCTGTGAAAATGCATCAGTGTTCCATCATCAAATAATGTGACACATGAGAATTTTTCCTGATATTTAAAAGTGCAATTTACTGAGAGCTGCCTAAAATAATAATCAGATGAAGTAAAAAATAAATAATTGTCTTATAATTGTCTTGCTTAAATCATTGTCTTAGTCATCTGAAAAGTTACAGTTTTCAGTAATATCTATTGTGTATTTTTCATCAAAAGAGTTTTACAATAAAATGGGGAATAATAATGCTGTGAAAATATGGGAAATAATAGTAGGTCCAAAAAACAAAGTTAAAAAATCATATATTTCTTTCAGAGTGATAAAAGGCAGTTGGTTGCGTTCTGATTGGCCATAAAAAGCCGCATTTTTAACACAGAGCTCTGCTGCAACTAGGCTATATGTCAACAGCTACTTTTCTGTAACAGTGACTGTGGCAGCTTGCGTTGTAAATGCCAAAGTCTTGCTGACATTTTTCACCTCAAAAGAAAGGGGGAAGAATGCAAAAAAGTAAAAATATATAGGATCAGAGAGCAGAACTGCAGCGTGACAAGGGCTCTCTGGCCTTACATTCTCTCTGCTTATGTCTTCCTTTCTGTCCTCTAAATACCCTTGACATATGGAGGAGATCAAAAGAAAGGCAGAGATGAGGGTTGCATGTGTGTGTCAAGGTTCAATGCAGGCCATAGCGAGGCCTTACAAACAGAGGATGTGGTGTGGAGTCTCACCGTCTCTTTTTTGATTTGCTTTGGTTGTTGTCATTGATGTTTTGTTTTGTTTTTTACTGGAAGTATCTGGATAGGGTGTCATTTTAATTAAACCTTTGCCAAAAATCCAAAAAATTGTTTTTTTGTTTATTTTTTTAAGGAATTTCAAGCACCTAATATCTTTTTTCTCTTAATGCTAATATAGGTCCATTGAATTCGCAGCTCTTTGTGATTGATAGCTGCGTATTCAATTGTGAGGGAAGCAGCAAAATATATATATAAATAAATATATATTTTTTCTGTACGTATATACCTGCGATACCGGAACAGGGATTTAACAGGGAAAAAAGCCCAGAGTATTTCCGTTCTCCGTTCCAGGCTGGTGGTAGGTAACTGTTGTCAGGAAGGAGCCTCATTAAATGGTCCATTAATGAAGGCTTTATGGAATACAACAGTAAACACCACTTCGCTCACAAACATAATTTTTTGACTGGCTTTTCTTTTGAGATGTCAAGCCTGGCATCGTCTTTCTCCTAAACTCTCAAAGCTGTAAAGGCTGGTCAGTTTGCTGTAATAGCCTACAATATGGCGAATGGGCCTGTACAGGCGTTCAGAGGTCAGTGGACATGGTACAGCTTTCACATGGCCCTGAGGTCCTGACCCCCACCTTTGTTGGCCGTAGTTACCCCCCTCTTCCCAGCAAGGACCGAAGCCCTTTGAGCCAAGCCCTCAACCCCCTGCAGTGCGCGCCCCTTCAGCACATTAATAGTGGCACTGGAACTAATTGCCCAACCTTAGATGTGCTTGAGACCCAGATTGCCTCAGCTGCCAGCGCGCCACAAACCCCCCAACACTCCACCCCAAACAGAAGAAAACCTTCAAAAGAAGAATTGCAAAATTGCTGGTTTCTCTGCCCAGTCCTTTGGTAAAACACAGCTCTTCTCCTCAAAGGGCTTCATTTATTTCTTTGTGTTACTGTAAATGTGCATCCATTCAAGCTTGTTTTGAAAACATCGCCCTCCCTTTTTGCGCCGCGCTCTCGATTTTTGTCTCGCCATTCACTGATGGCTTGGTTTTGCTTTTATTCCTGCGAGAGGACTGACAAGTACTCACTATGTACCTCGCGCCTTGGCGAGACCTTCCCACACATGCCATCCACCGCCATTTTGTTGCTAACCCCGTCAGGCACGATAAAGCACCAAATCACCCTTTTGTATTCGGCACACGTATCGGTAATCCATCCCATCATTCTAAAATATTTTCTTTCAGGCGTACGCTTTGAACTGTGAATTGCAGTACTGGTGTAAAGTGGTGTCTAGCACCAGACTGTTGCTGTTCACACTGTCACGTCTGCCGTCTCCTCCGCTGCAGTCAGCCTCACCCGAGTTCAAAGAGACACTGAAAGAGAGGGAAGCAGTCTGAGGGGCGTTTTATGATTTTATTGGGTCAGAGGAAGCATTGTTGGGAAGGTGTTGGTTCGTTGTCTGTGCTCAATCTTTCGTAATGTGTCTACAGACTGTGGCGGTCTGCTTGTTTTTGGATGCATTTGCCTATAAGATATGTTCTCACAGCATTAAGTGCTGCTTTATTGGCATGGAAATGTGCATTTCTGGCTCATCTAATGTCTCTTTGTCAGTTGCAGCAGAGAGACGGCAAAGGAATATGGTACCTTTTTATCAGGTAAATGGAAACATCAAAGCGGATCATTTCTAATGGATGGTCAGATTAACTGCACACAAGAGAACGTGTGTCATGGCCATATGTAGATAATAATAATAATAATAAATAAAGCTTTCTAACTATATCATGTTATGTTCAGTGTGTCAACAGGAAAAAAAATAGATTCTGGTAATAAAGCAAAGAAAAACCTTTCAGCTATTGTTGGTTTTGAGCACATGGAACAAAACAAAATGCAAACATGCTCAGTGTTAAGGGCTTAAACTGTTAGATTTTCCAAAAAATACTAGCTGCCTTACACAAAGAGTCACCTTTGTACTGTGCAAACACATTGAGGGATAGGTTTCAGTCAGGGTGTGACTGGCAAAAACATGAATGATATTGTTTGACAGCCTTACTTCAACTTTATATATTCTGATGGTCTATTAATCCCAGTTTAAGGATCACGATGTTTGCCAAGTCCCAAAGCAGAAAAAACAAATACTTTTAATCAGGCATTGTCAAGTCACAAATAAATTAATACAGGACATATTAGCAGTATTGGTAATGACAGCGTGTTTTCTGCTGAAATATCCAGCTTCTAAGTAAGGTGTAATTTGAGTGCCTTGTTGACTGGTGCAGTTCAGACAGCACAACATTTCATCAACTACTATTTAGCCTGTTTAACCTTATCGGTGGAGCCATCTAGACCTTTGGCTATGATGTTAGTTACATAGCACAGACAGGAACAGTAAAGGCTGGGCTTTTTAGATGTAGAACATTTTTAAACAAAACCAGATTCAAGCATTGAATCTTACAGAAAAAGTTTTATAGCACTTCATGGAAGTCATGAGCATCAATAAAAATAGTAGTAGCCTTTTAATGCGGGAGATGGTGTCATAGAGAAACTTTATTTTCTCTATAAAAGACTTCCTTTCTTTTAATTGAGTTTTTAATGTAGCTAGTGAAAGTGCACGGGTGGAAAGTAGTGCTGTATTGAATTTTTAACCATAATTTCAAATGTCCATGTGCGATAAGGCACTGGTTTGGCAACCTCGCTGTGGTTGTCGTGTAACGTGTATATACACACCAAACATGCTGTGTTTTTGTGGAAATTTGTCCTAAAAACACAGTATGAAAAAAGCTGACATGAAGCAATGAGGAGCTGGTCCTTATGGTCAAAGAAAAGGAAGAAACAGAAATACTGGGTTCTCTCGAGAAGGCAGGAGCAGGGAGAAATTTCATGGTTTGAGCCATGAGTTGAAGCTGTATCACGACCGCTTTCGTACGTATTTCAGGATGTCAGCGGGGCCGTTTTGAGCTCTTGTTTGTGGAGTTGAGACCAGATCTGAGGAGGCAGAGAAATAATTTCAAAGAGTTGATTGACCCAGAGCAGAATCTGGTTTTGTGTCTAAAAGTTGAACTTGCAAAAAACATAAACGCAAATGGATTCAGCAAAATCACATGGTGTGAATTGCCTGTATTAAGAATAAGTGAGTTTGAAAAATATTTTTAATGCATTTACAGCCTTAAAACTCAAAATATAGAGTGGTGAATCCGAAAAAGTTGATTCTGTTCACCTGGACGTCACATGGATGAGTGACAAAACGTTTCTCCCACTGAAACCGCTACGTCCATATGAACAGAATTAACTTTTTGGGATTTCCTTGCTGTCGAAAATACAGTTTGTTGGCACATGTTGCAACAATGATACTCTGTATTTGATTTAATACAAAACAAGAAAAAATGAATCGGCATTAGCTCTCCAACTTAAGCTTCCATATGGAAAAATCCCAGAAATCCCAGCTACGGCACAAAGAGATTTCATGTCGCTGGCCACTAGCTAGCTTTTGTTCACTTGCTAGAGCAGCAATGGATTGACATAGCAAATTGAACACAAAGGAGCAATGGCAACAGATTATTGCATTGCAGACCAAGAATGTTTGTACTTTGCAGCTATAATGCCAATTCAGGTGTGATCTAAGTCTCAGACCATAGTGAAACCAAAAGTGATTGAATTCTTTGAGGCTTAACAACTCTTTAAAGACCTAGTAGCAGGTCCTTTCACAAGTATTCAAGTTATGTCCTTGCTTTTCAGAGCTAGTATTTCATAATCTACGCTTTGACTGAACCAAGGTAACTGTTCCCATACCATCAATCTACATAGATTAAAAAAAATATATCCATGGACACATTGTGACTGAATATATATTTTAAAATGGCTACATTTCGTAATCTTTAAACTTTGCTTCAATGCCACAGCTTTTCAGCGTTATTTCATTCAAAGCATTCCAGACATTTATGTAGGTTGTATTCATATCCAACCTCCATCAGTGACATACATTTATATACAGCTGTATCCAAAAAAACCAAGCATTGCAGACCACATATTTCTCCCTGAAACACTCAGACCCTTTTGGCTTTTCTAGGACAGCGTCTGCCCACTGAGGCTCAACACTCCCTGCTCTTTATGAAATATTGCATGTCATACTTCAGTCTCCATGTTTGCATGCTCCCAAATAATCCATCACATAAATATCTTCTTCCTTCTTTAAATAAACTCTACTGCGGCAGCAGAAGTAGTAGCAGCGTGTCTGCCGGCCAGTATGATAATCCTCCAAGGAAACGTAGCCACTGACAGATGTGTGCGTTGCTATCAGGAATTACAGCTGTGATAAGAAAGATTGAACTTTATCCTCTTGTAGAAATGATACAGTGATGGAGCTCTACAGTGTTATTATATGGTAAATATCCTGTACATACCATGCCCACTCTAATCCAATGACCATGCGCTTTAAATCTCTTTTTGCTGTGTATGTGGGTATGTTGTGAATCTGTGTTGTGTTAAGAGCATATACAGGTGTTCAGTTTTGGCTGACCTGTTAATCAGCCTTTGATTATGTGAGGTCAGAACAGAAAGAAGTTTGAATGATGGAAGTTTATCAGCAACAAAAAGCTTCTACTAGTATTTGCATAATGAGTAAGAGAGAAAGAGGAGGTTGGTTCCTAAAAGGCCCAAAACAACAATATCTTGGACTTTATGACATGATATTTGAGCTTTGTTATAAAATGTAGGTTTGCACATGCGCTGTTCTGGGACACTAATCATACAACATAAACGCGTGCATTATATTGTTCATGTCTGTAACAGTAGCAGGTGTAAATTTGCTAGTAGTGACCAGTTTGGATGGGGTCCACCTTCTGGAGGCTGTTTTCTTTTCATTTTTCAGAGGTTCTAACCTGTACATTGCATCTGCACAGCATCTACAGTATTTCTAATTACTGCAGCCACTCTGCCACTCCACCACTGTCTGCAAGAGTACATACAGTAAATCCTTTATTTTGTGTCAGGGATGTGATGAAAAGCTTGAAATAATGCCACTTTATTGAATTACATTGTTTGAGGCTCTGAAACTCTTGATGATTGAGTAAAATAAAAGAAATATACTCACAGAAAATAAGGTTTAGTTTAATGTCTATCCATGAGCTGTGTTACATAGAAGACTAGAAGAAGGATAACATCAAGATCACCACTTATTGCATCAGAAAAGAAACATCCTCCATTCAGTATTATACAAATGAAGCTGTCAGAAGCTGTTTTAAATATTGTGAATAGGGCTCTCAATTATGTGAGACAAGCTTATGACCTTGTAGAGAGTCATTCTTGCTGAAGGGGAGTGCACAATCACTGTAAGAAAAAAAGAAAAAACAGTAAAGACTTTGCTGCTAATGCTGAATATGCCACACTTGTTTTTTCTCCGCACTGCTTTTTCACAACCAAATGAACGCTTTCTCCCTTTTTTTTAATGCTACAGTTTGCTATTCAAAGTGAAGTGCTAAAGCTCAAGTACCTTATCTCTCCCTTCAGGCTGAGGTATGTGTTTATTTATTGGACTGTCAGTCGGTCTGTCTCAACATTTTTGTCCAATGTAAAGTATCTCGGCAACAGCTAGATTGCCACTGAATTATCAGCATAACTTAATCATAATAGAATCTGAATCTGTTGGAATGTGACAACATTAAAGTTCATTACCAAGGCTTTGATTAGTAGCAAGGTATCTCAGAAATATGCAGCATATTTACAGCTTTTTTTTTCTTTTTTTACAGTCACTACTGTACAATACTGGAGTTTGAAACTTTAATATAACACCTTGAAAAATGTTGATACTCTACACAGTTCTTATTACCACAGAGATGTATCCCTGACATTTGGGGTAAAATATTTATTTATTTATTTTCCTAAAAAGAAATTAAGCTACATAATGAAATGGCATAGTTCTGCTTTCTTCCTGAGATGTAAGGATTTAATGGCACAACATGCTGAAACTGTGACGAATTCACGTTTGTTTAGCCGAGATTTCAAAACTGAGCCACTTACACAATGGGAATACAGCCACTTCAGATGTGCTCATTGCTATCAAGAATTACAGCTTTCGTAAGAAAAGACTGAACTTTATCCTCTTGTAGTAATGAAACATTAATGGCTCTACACTCTTATTATATGGAAAATATCCTGGACATAGCGAGCTCGCTCTAATCCAATTACTATGCACTTTAAATCTCTCCTCCTGTATGTTGAGAACTCATACCAAAACAATCTAGATGGATTATGTACCTTGACATGGCAGAGGAAACATGGGTAAATTTGATTTTTGTCTTCCCTGCTGTCGTGAAAATCTGGCTCCCAAACCGAGGTTCATGGCAAACCGTGGATTTTGTGTAAATTCATTCAAAAATCCATTAAAAATATCAATGTTCTATTCATGTGTTGGACTTAAAATCCTGTTACTTCAATATAAATATTTCAGGCAACTTATAAATCATAATTATGGTTCGTTGTTAAGCAAACTCGAGCAGTGTCTCGAATGTGAGACAGCGTCAGTTGTTTCAGCAAATTAAATCATGTTTACACTCAAGGACCGAAGCCCTCTGGTAGGCATAGTAATGTAGAGAGCGCGGGTGACGTTGTTATAGAGCCACAGTGTTTGCGCAGGATAGACTTGGGCGGATGAATGGGTTAACAAAACATTTGACTTAACACGGGAGACCGCCTAACCGTATTGTCATTCAGATTAGATGACTTAATGCCTCATTTATTATAAAGTTAAAAGTGATGAAATGGCAATTAAAAAAAAATCTTGGAAATGGAAAATTTTGTTTGTGATTCTACTCTAGTTTTACTTTTGCAAAATGAGGAAAGGGATGGAGAGAGTTAGCAGCTTTGGTTATTTTACCATCCATTAAATTTGATGAGCAGTTGTTGATGGAGTTTGGTGAAGCTGCATAGCAAAAAAAGGCAGCCTGTATTGTGGAAATCATCAGTGCAGCAATAGTGTTATTTTCTCACCTAGTTTTTCTGACCTTGCTGCAAAGTCTTAGTTAACATTTTTTCCAGGCAGCTAGCTGATTATTATGTATTTGACTAGAGCTTGGTTAGTTTTTCCTCTCCCCAGATACTCGAAATACATATTTGAGAATCAGTCTAACTCTTAGCTGCAGCGTCCAAAATGTGGCAATACAGAATTTAGTGATTTCTATTGGGTTTATTCTTTCTTTATATACTCGTTATAAACTCCTTATAAATTTCTTTATTTTATATAACGTGTTTTTTCTAAAACAGATTACTGGTGTTAGGTTTAAGCTTTCCAAAATAAAATACCACAGCACCACTAATCTCACGAGTTAATTCCCAGCCTGTTTGTACCTCACGGTTTTCATAATCAGTGCTACAGAAGTTCAAGTCAATCATAAAAAAATCTTCTTTTCAGCAAAAATTAGTCTCAGAAAAGCTACTGGCTGTTTACAGAAGTGCACCTTTTCATTATGTCAAGCACCAGCATAAATGAGTTTATTAACAAGAGTAAGCAGAACTTGGTAGCAAACCTGCACTTAGCTTGTTTTTGCCCTGCGAGTCAGCCACATCTTTGCCAAAAATCTCTTTATTTATTTATTTATTTATTACTACAACAATCTTATTTTATAAAATAAGCAGCATCACCACAGTTTTGTCTGTTTTTGGTGTAACTGAAGTGATATCATAACAGTTTATTTTCCTACCACCTTCTAATTTGTTGACGGGTGTTTTTCCCAAAATATGGAACTAATGAGATCAGCTCTTTACATCTCACTGTATCTATTTAAAACAAGCAGGCTGTGGATTTCACCAAAAACAAACACGAGTGCAGAAGAGCAGCTCAGGAGAGCAAACAGGGCCTCAGTCAGTGACTCTTTTTTTCCAGCCCCCCGCTTGCGATTTTGGAGATCATTTGGCCATGCCACCATGTCACTGTCACCGTCTAATCTCATTGGTAAGCCCCAGGCATGCCACACTGTCCCGGCAGCCCACATCTGAACAAACACCCTCAGAGAGAAAGACACCAACCTTTCTGTGAGGTGACAGAGAAATGATGAGCGAGGGAGGGAAGCGTTAGCAAGGGGGAAATGTACAGTGCAGTCGCCAGCACCTGTCTCGATATTCATCTTGGTAGTGCAAGAACAGAATCCCCTGTCCGCCTACAAATGATAGCAGTGAGTGGCTTTAGGTAAAAGGAGTGTACAGCGACACGGTACCTGTCAGGATGTATATACCAGGAGCTTTTTATGTTGTATATCTCTTAAAAGTTGTGGGGTTGAAGAATGCTAGAAATTCCAATGGAGATTAAAATTATCATCAGTTAAAAAAGAATTGGCTACTCTCTTTAATAGAAGCGTACATATTGTAGTAATAAACACAATATGATGCTGCTTTTAAGCTTGTGTTATTTTCAGCTGTCTGTTACTTGGTTTTTAACATTTCATGAGAGAATAATAGCAATGCAGCTCACATTTAGACTGCAAAATGGCACACAACGCACAAGATGGGCTTGGAAAGAATGGGCAGATGCGAGCTTCTAAAGATGATGAGCAACTGCAATACAGTGATGGGAGTCAATAATTGAGTTTTGGGAAACAACATTTATTTTGCAAGTTGACATAGCCACACTAAAAGAACCAATTAAGGTGGTCAGATGTGTTCTCTTATTGTGCTTCCTCCACCATCCCCTATTTTGTAACAAAGCTAATTAAAAATGGCATGTTTTGTCTGAACGGCCAGTGCCAGTCACAGTGTTGACTTTGTTTGGAGGACCGGGATGTTGCCAACAGGAATGGTTCCAGCAGAGACTATTGAAAAGAAGGCTCATTTTCACGCTTCAAAATAACACCAGGGAACAATCAAGGTCGTGTTTATTAAAACACATCAGAGAGGTGGACTCCCCGCCAAAAGCCCTGCTCAGCCAAATGCAACACCCGCTCTGTGATCACAGAGAGAAAAATGCATCCGGCGTCATTTTAATAAAATGATAAGGTGGCTGGATCCACATGGCCGTGCTGGGCTTTTTTTTGTTTGTTTGTTTTTACAGCCTTTCGGGGGTCTGTTCAGAGTTAATCCTTTTTTGTAATCAATTCCTTTTTGCATCACTTTCAACAATAAAGCGGCCTGGGCTGCAAACAAAGCAGAAGAAACATATGACAAAGAAATATTTGAGTGCTCGTGCGCACGTGTGTGCAAGTGTGCATTTAAGCAGCTACTTCCCTCAACAAAAACACAGGCATGCAATATTTGAACTTATTCAGCACTTGGTAAAATAAGTGCAGACCTCAAAATGAGGAAGTGATAGTGACATGGAGGAGCTGCTTCCAGCTCTGTTTAGGATCGCTCACGAGTCCTGCTTTATTCTTAGCACAGACATCACTGAGTTTACTAGAGTGCACTGGGCAGCCGTGAGGGACGCCAGTTAAAGAAAGAACCCAAAGTTTGTTTGTATTTTGTTTTATTTTTATTTAAAATGAATAGAAATTTAAATTCAGGTCAAATGATTTTAGAACAACTTTGTGTTAGAAGATTTTTTGTGTGGCCACTTTCAATATTATCTAATTGTAAAGCTCTTTCTGATAATCTAGCTAAATCGCCTACAGACTGCCTTGTGAATGCAAAACCAAAAACTCTAACTAAATACTTTGTTGTGACTGCACTTTACCCTGTGAGATTTATGTAGAGTTAAGCTGCTTCACTGTCTCCTGTCTTTTCACGTAAGCCCAGACTAACTCAGGGCTGTGTGGGGGCCGTATCAGTTCTTGTGGAATGCCTTGTTCATCTTGTTCCTCAAGTTTTGACTCGGCAGTATGTTTGGAGTCATTGTCATGCACTGTAGAATCAGTTTCAGACTCAGCAGATCCCTCCTTAATGTTATTGCCTGATGCAGAACGATACAAATGTTAAATATCTACATTGTTTGGCATTTAGTTATGGTAGCAGTGGATGTGCAACACATAGGAAATGTGGGGACTTGAGAGATATGGTTTGTTTGGATGTCACTGTTATGTGTTACATTAATTCACCGAAAGGTCTAAATATCCTGTCACAGAACGCTCATTGTCTAAATATCCTGTCACAGAATGCTCATTGTCTAAATATCCTGTCACTGGAAATTCAGAATGCAGTTTTTGAGCGTATCCTTTGCTCATTTATTGATTTCTATCCCAGCTCTGCTCCATGCAGGACCATAATATATTTCTTCTGGACTAGGGAGAATTCTTTTTGGCTAGTAGTCTTGTTAAGCATGGGAAAGCTTTTCTTTTAATCTTGCCTGGATTTTATAACTGTAATAATAAAAAACAACTTTGTATAGAGATTTAAATGAGCACTTCTGTCTCGATCTTCCTCTACTGTACACCTCCATGTGTGGGCGGT
Organism: Perissodus microlepis; assembly: GCF_051167445.1. Taxonomy (NCBI): domain Eukaryota; kingdom Metazoa; phylum Chordata; class Actinopteri; order Cichliformes; family Cichlidae; genus Perissodus; species Perissodus microlepis. The sequence goes on along the minus strand of NC_140470.1, from coordinate 25,508,570 downwards.
GGAGCTACATTTCAAACATTTTTGAAGTTTTTTTTTCCATCCTTTTTCTTTTCTTGTCTTCTCGTCACACCTTATTTTTTGGGTTGAGAGCTACTGTCGCGAAACATTACTGGAACACTACCCAATACAATTTAGTATCTACTTCTCCCCCAGGACTGGTCTAACGTTAAACTGGTTTCACAGAGTCTGAGCCTGAATGCTATCCAGTGCAATTACGAGGCTGGACAGGAATGAAAAGCCTACTAGGCAAAGCAGGCCTAAACAAGACCTTGTAACCACCTGTGAGCCACAGTAGAGGCTCACGGCCTCACTTCTTCATGTCATCTTAGAGCTGGAAATAAGCAATCACCCTGAGCATACACACAAACTTTTTACAGCTACGTTCAACACACACAAACACACAACACACGGAGACTTCCTTCAGACCTTGATTGACAAGTGCGGAATGGACGCCTTTGCCGATGCCATTGTCTTGTGGTTAAGCTTTGCGTCATTTCCCTCTTGGACAAAGGTCATTCATCATGACAGCATAAAGCCCTGGCCATTAGTGGTTGATGAATGACCTGGCCTACCGGTCAAGCCTTGACCTCCCTCCTCTTTCACTCCCTCACTGGTGTAATCTGCTCTTTTTCTCAGGACACAAGGCAGAGTTTGAGGAGTGTTGGAGTTGTAAGATTGCTGTTGGTCAGGCTTTACTGTATGTATTTGCCCAGCGGCTGGTATTAGTCACACAGCACATATATATACACACAGGATGCTTTCGGTCCTTATCTCTGCTGCTTTTAGGACAGCTGTTGAGTGCAAGAAGCTGACCTCTGACCTCTAGCACCACTAGGCTCCTTCCCTCCCTTCACCACCGGTACAACCAGCATGACAACCCCCACCCTCTATAAATTCCTTCCCCTTCCAGCTCTGCAGTACTTTGTTGTCTGTCTGGTGTTTGTCCAAATAAGAGTTTTGAAACATCCTGTCTTTAGTACATTCCTTTGTACTAAAGACATAAATGCGCACCCCCAGTTATTTGTATTATTGAAAGAAATTAAGGTCTAAACCATATTTCTTCACTGTGTCTCTTTGTGCACATTGTTTTAACCACACCATGTGTTAAGGAGTTGGCATCTACATGGTCGTTTACTTCTTGCATAAATTCCTTTCCTCCCCTCCTCTCTGTGTCTGAAAACATATGTGAGGGGCAGAGGGTCTGTTAAGGTCATGCATACACCTGAAAAAAATAACAACAGAGGGTCTCTACTTTTCATCTGTGCATTGCGCCTCTCTCTCCCTCTCTCACTGACCACATTAAACCCATATGCTCTCTGAAGAGTTGGGTGCGGCTTTGGTTTTCGCCTAGAGGGCACTACTGCGTTTAACAGGAGCTTCCACGGCAACCTGAACACATATATGCACACATATGAACGTACGGGGAAAGAGAGCTGGACTGAACAGCCCAAACAGCACTGCTCTTTAACTCAGAAAGTGATCAGATGGACTCTCTGAGAGCTTAAAAGGTGCCAGTCAACACTTGCTAAGACTGGAATTTTGGATTGAAAAGCAATTAAATTGTACTTTATTCTGTCAGAGGGATAATTCAAGCCAGAAGAGTCACTGTACTGAGGGCAGTGGTTTTTTTTTTCTTTCATATACTCATTTTGAGTACTTTGCAACTACAACAGTAACTTTTGTAAGCAGTCCTAGCAGAAATTACCTCATCTTTTCAGTGTGAAATGTTAATCAAGTAACAACACAGCTGTCAGTGAAGTAAAGCTCTATATACCCTCTGAAAGTGACAATATTGACCTGAATTGGTGCTCTATTTAATATAATTTATCCATCCTTTAGATACCAGTGCATAGGAAATCATTGCTGCTGTGTAAGGTGTACTCATATCCTATATGTAGGTAAAAGTATAATATTACCAAAAAAGATATTGATAATGATCAGGAAGAACATCCCACAGGTTAAGTGAAATAGTATCAGAGCATAAAGGGAATACGCTGCAGCTTCAAAATTCTATACAAATATCTTTTACTCAGTTTCGCTAAAACGAATTGCGGCATATTCGCCGCTTCAAACACATGCTTTAGTGATTGCTCGTGCTGGTGGTGAGTGTGCTGTCAATTATTGCTTCAAGATGCACTGCAAGACTGTGTTCTGTAAACCCTCAAGCTGCGCTCATTTATATTGAAACCTAGCCTGTTTAAACGCTGCAGTTAAAATGACAGAATAATAGTCCTCTTGTAGTATGCATACTTGCAGCTCATTCCAACTCATGCATGTGTTCTTTTCAGTGTCGGTGCAGAACACATATGCTTGTATTGCTAAATACAAAGCACAAAAGAAGATAATCTTACAACAAGCAGTCTCCCATTGGCGAGCGGGTCAGTCATTACAAACTTGTGCTGTTCAAACACACACTGTTGAACCGTCGTTCGACTGGATCGATTGATAGATTCAAGTTTCTTCTTTCGCTGCATTTCAATTATCTGAATCCAGTGTGTGGAGCAAAGTTTTGCAGAAAGGTGCCGTGCTATTTTCAGCAAAGATTAGCGGCAGCGCGCATCCTCGTGCACACATTCTGATTTCGCAGCTCACTCAGACTTAATTGTTCTCCTCTCACTCTTTGCAGTGTGAAAATTTGCTGAGTGCCAAATTGAAATCAACTTAAATGTTAAGCAATGAGTATGGAATAAAGAGAAGCCCAGTAAACTACACTTGACCGCTCTTGACAATAGTGCTTGCTCCCACCAAATTCGCATTGATTAATTAATTAGAATCCCTTATTAGCAAATTGACTGTCTCAGCTGATTATCAAATTCAGTTTCTTTATTAGACGCAGCTGGCGCGCCGCTGCCCTGATGCTCAATCTTTGCTCTTGGGCCACTCAGCTCCAGAGCGGCACTCACCCTGCCGTCTGAAGCTGTCCTCTGTGAACTAATGATCAGACCCGACTCTGCAACGTTGCCAGAGTGTAAATGTAAATTTATGGTCTGTCGAAAGCAGTTCTTTTTGTATTTGCGGTGTCAGATCAATACGTGGGTGTGAGGTCTTGCAGTGCATGTTTGCAATTTATCTGCATGTCATGTGCCCTGGTACCACTTAAGTCTTATGACTTTGATGGAAAGTTTTTCCATCTCTGTCCTGTTTTGTAGATTTTCTGATCTGAATTTGATCAAATGAACTCATGCAGAAACACTGAATCTGTGTTATTGTATCAAAATGTTTGGATTTGGGTTTTTTTAGTAGTACTACTGCTTGTTCAAACATAACTCCAAGTCTCTTGTAGTGATCAGAAAGGTGGTCGGTATATTGAATATGCTTGTGGAAATGTGGGAATGGAAATGAGCCTCTAGAAAACCCTTTTCTATCAGAGTGAATTTTATTCAGGTCCTGATCAGGGATGTAGTTTTTTTGTCAGGGACTAAAGGAATTGGCTAAACTCAGCATTTTGCCATACAACGAAATGGTGAACAGGCATTTGGTTTGTCTGTTGTCCATTCATAGCTGGTATGTATGGTGTTTTTGCAAGCTGGAGTCATATGATGATTTGAAATGGTGATAAAATAAGTGAATAAGGAAACAATCATCTCATTGACCCTTTGGCTAATGATATGTTGACCTTAGGCAGCATTCTTTACATCCACACAGTTGTGCGGGCATCGCAGCAGGCATCTCAAATGACCCTTTTCACCCTAGCCGAGCCACGAGGAAGGAACCATGGGGCAAACACACACACACACACACACACACACTCAGTGGAAGTGATGGCTGTCCCCTACTGGAGCCGATGGATGTGTAAGTCTGTGCCTCCAGCGCCAGTAGGAATGAAAAAGCCAACAGTGTGAGAGTCCTGACTGGCCATTGGACCACATGGACGGGCCTGTGTAGAGCCATTGTGGCCAATGTCTTTGTCCAGATGGTTCACATACCTTTAGTCGTGCACTGGGTGAGGAATGTACTCCCTCGGGACGGTTCCCGACCCTGGAAACAAGGGCCAACGTAAACACCCATCCCCAACCCCCACTATGGCCCTCACCTAAAAATCCCTTCAATCCCTGATAATAAGGTTGCGGCAGGAAGAGGATAACAGGAAAAACAGAAAAAAATGCTAGTGCTGGCTGTTATTTTCAGAGTTTTATTTAATTAATTAATTAATTAATTTTTTACTTCAGAAGTATTTCCATCATTCTCCTGGAGGTTTGTGTATGACACAGTCTGAGCAGAATTAAGAGTGACAAAAGTATTTTGTCACATGATAGTATTAGGATGCAGTGTTCTAAAAAAGCGTGTGTGTGTGTGTGAGAATGGGAGACTAAGAAAGAAACAGAGAGAATAAATGTGAGATTACTGCCTGACTAATTACCTTGTAAAATGCCGTTTCTTCCATTTAAAACACAGCAATGCCACAATTCCAATAAACAAGCATTATTCCAAACAAAAAGCAGAGCGAGCGTGGCCTGGAACCCTCTGTTCCAGCTGTCTTGTAAACAGCGGTTGTCATGGCAGGATGATTTTGTTCCATTTTTATCAGCGAACATATAAAAAGCAAGTATTTATATTTTCCTATCTTTCTCTAGGAGAAAAATTCAGCATAAGTCTACTCATCTGTTCCTGGAGATAAGTGTTTATTCTGACATATTTGTATAGGGAGAAATTAGACACTCAGCCTGTTTAGAGCACTACTCTGCTCTTTGTGCCTCTTCTCCTACCGCTGATGCTTTTCAGGTTAGTAAAAATGTTCCCGTGCTGTGTACAGAAGAGAAATGAGAGACTGAGCAAAATGTATTGACACAGAATTAAAGGAAGCCTCCTGCTCTTGGCTGTTATAGATTTATCCTAACAGAGTATACTTGGAGACAACAGCAGCAGTAGATGAATGACATGTGATGCTAGTGTCCCTGCTGTTTTTAAACTCCTTCTATTCTGAGTTTTGCTTTAAGGGTTTCTCCAAAAGTTGGAGGACGACTGGTGTACCCTGACTGTAGCCAAAAAGGATTAAGGCAAGTTGAGCAAGTCTTTTGGTTTGTTAATTTCTCCCTAATCAATATTTATAGCAGACAAATTTATAACCCCCAATAAGAATTTTTTAAGGTTTTATCCTAAAACTATTAAAAAAAATCATTTAGCTGGCACTGCTTATCTTGTAGTATCAAATAACTGGATTGCAGGGTTTCACGAAAGCCAGCAGGGATGCCAATAACTGTCAGGTCTAAATCTATCTATATATTTAAAAAAAAAATAAGCGCATACGCAAACAGTCCTCAGGTTTAAGATGGCTTGAAGGCAGGCAGGCTACCATTTTCTATCCTCTACTCCTCCTCCGTCTCTTCCTCCTCTGCAGGTATCGAGGCCCGCACTCTCTCGCACATCTGTCGGCATGTATCCGCCGCTCAATCGCTCTCGCTGGGCCACGGCGGGTTCCCTAACAGCTCAGTATGGCTCTTCCATTAATCAAAGACACTTCCAGTGTCCCATTACAGAAACACTGCTACTCAGCCTGTCTGAAGCTGACAGCTCACCAATTCATCTTCTGTGAGGGGGAAAAAAAAGCTATTGTGGCACGCCAGTCGCCTTTACCTGTTCAAACGAAGGGCTGTTAAGAGCGCAGGAAGACCCCTCTGAAATTGTTTTCTCTAGGTCAGGCAAACAACAAAAAAGGTAAATTGCTTGTCTCAGGTAACACACACAGGGGGAGTCTGGCGGTGGCAGTTGGCGTGAGGGGGAAGTTGGGGTCGGATGGAGGAGTGGGTCAGAGACAAAATAAGAGGATGGAGATGTGTTTGTTAAGAAGCTGATTTCAATGAGGCTACAGGGGATGAAATGCACCGATGCATTTTACCGAAACGGTCTAAACACTGTCCTGACACCACATTGGACCCTCCGCAGGGGCTTGCTGCCACTAAGTACATCTCTTTATACATCCCCTGTCGCCTGAGGACGGCAGGTCGGGGTGTTTAGTTCTTCTAGTGGCGATGGAGAACATAGCGAGGGGAAAATCTGCACTTTTCATGTTATTTCAGGAGGAAACAATATGTGAGAAATGGAAGTCTTTGCCAAGTTCTGTATGCAAAACCCCCATCTCTTACTTTTCAGTCATGCCGTCTCCCTACATTTTACCATTGTGAAAACTATTACTAGAGCATCAACAAAATTTTAATATCCGTTCCAATTTCCTTTGAGATCAAGCATTTGAATGAGAGTTTACATGATACGCATGGTATCGTTTTAGTTTTTCTGGGAGCAAACCAAATCACATGCCTGTTAAAACTGAACACTAAGTGCAAGCAGAAGTGCGCTTTGCAGGCATCATTCTCAGTTCATTCTGAAGCGATTGGCATAAAGGTCAAAAATGAAAAGAAGTAATTCGTGTGAACTCCCAGCACTGAAATTGTAAGAGGCAGATATGTGCTTTAAGAGAGTGAGAAGATGTTGACAGCAAAGTTTCAGTTTCAGCCTAAATCACAGTTATTATTTTGAAGGACTTTGCTGGCACGCAGACTGTAAATAGTTTACTCTGTACAGTTTAGAGGGAAAAGGAAAAGTGAAAAGTCAAAACTCGGCTCTGGCTCCGGGTGTGCGGCACGGCTGGCAGATCCAACATTTTTATTTTTTTAATTTTTTGTAGGGGAAGGAGTGGTGAGAGTGACTAAACTAGGATAAAATCTGAGAATAAAAAAAATACCAGGCTTGGCCATTTCTTGGGCGCTCATTGCGATGACGTTGTTGCTCTCATTAGGATCAGATCGCTCTTTTATCACGAACACATGAACACTGAATGGGAGAGAGGCAGAATGCGAGAGGACAGCTCGTTCCCTCCTTTTTCCACTCCCAATCATCCACCCCAACCCCCCCCCTCTGGTCGATTTGATTGGCATAATGAGGTGAAGGCTAGTTGGCACAAAGCTGCTCTGGGGGGCAAATGGAGACATTATTTTGTGTGTGTGCGTGTGTGTGTAAAAGGGTGTCTGTCTTGGCAATCACACCCAGGCCCCACTGGGCTATTAATTACCTTCTCTGTAACATGGCATCTGCTGAGAGAAAACGATAGAGCGAGCACTGCCAACATGGACATCGCTGCTCTCTCTCTGTCTCTTGTCTCAGTGGACCCCAGCTGCAGGCTTGCTCTGCGCTTATTGGATTCTATCTACATGTATGATTGATTCAACACCTGAACTGTGCTTTTCATGACAAGCGGGCCAAGCACACAAACACAGAGTCAGACACACACACACACACACACACGTTCTACAGAGAAAAGCACCCCAGCTGGCAAATATTTAACCAACCATGAGACTCGCTAAGATGCCCGCTCTGTTCAAGTAGGTTGGGACATTTTCTGAGCAGCTGTTGGATTTGCTGTTCTGGAAGAGAAAAAAAGATATGGGTTTTCTTTTCTTTTAAAAGACGAGTCAAACATGTGCGTCTGTGTGTGTCTGTGTTTGAGTGTGCCTGGGTTTGTTTTCTTGTATTTCTCACAATTTTGATTTAAAGGGAAGATGGACATTGAAATCGTCAGTGTACCAAAAGATACTTTTCCCGTTAGTGCTCCCGCCAAATTCATCCTTGTTCAACTTTCCCTATACCCAGGTTATTCTAGAATATAAGGGGTCCAAGTTGCCTTTAAGTGCCGTAAACACGTTATAAAGGACCCATGCCTTAAACCGGTGCTTCTGAAAGTTGGGTGCGATGACTCCCACAGGTCTGTGACCCACTGGCTCTGCAAAATGATTCATAATCAACGTGGGGACTATTACAGCTATAAAACAAACATATTGTGTCCATTACTCACACCTACATTATCTGTGTACATATGCAAACTCTGATATCACTGTGACACATCAATTTGTCATGAAATTAGTCACTTCACTCAGTTTGCACAGCATGGCTTATTAGCCAGCAGAGAAAAAAAATGAATTAAAAATGATTTATGAAGCACACATGATATTAAGCATATACACTTTAGGTGTTGGGATTATGATGAGGGCCATTTAAAATCATTTTAAGGTGGACCTGGCCACAAAAAGTCTGGCAATCGCTGTCCAAGGTAATCACGTCGTGAGCTTTGAGCCTGTTATATATTCACAATGATGCATTTTCTTTTGCATCCATGGACTAATTTATGGCAATGCTGATTGCATATACTGCAATATAAGGGACTGTCCATATTATGTAGTATACATGTACACTTGCGTGCTGCTTTTGCTATGGAGGACATTTAAAGGTCTTGTTTATTGTTTAAATCACCATCCTGCTCCCTGTCTTCCCCCACTACCACATCTGCACACAACCACACGCAGACACAAGGGTCTGGTGAGTCACAGCATTAGCAGTCATATCGATTTCTTCCTTTATGCTCTCTCTAACCTGTTGTAAAGAAAAGGTACACCCACACCCCTCTCTCTGCCAGCCAAACCACCAAACCACATCAGAGCCACTGCAGAAACCAGAAGTATAATAAATTGTCTAATAAATGTTTTTTTTTTTTTTTATTATCCGCGATTCCTTCAAAAGTACAGTGTAGAATCTCATTATGTAACAATTTCATTAAGCGAAAAAGCACTAACTCGGAGTGTTTTTATACATCCCACTCCTAATGTTTCACCATGTTGCACAAGCAGCCCCTGCTTATTGTAATGAATAACATGGTTTTGTTGTTCTGACAGCTCTTTCTGTAGTTACACATGTGTCACGTGTGGACAAGTTGGTACATTATCTGTCAGATACTACATTATCGGTTGACTGTAGTGTTGTGTGATGTTTTCCTAGCTGGGGTCAGGGAAAGTCTGCTCTCGAGTGAAGGGAGCGACCCCGGCCTGACACTCAGACGCTACTATTTCAGTGTTCTAGCCCTCCGGCCAAAAAGCTGTCAGCACATATTTTATCCTTTCGCTCATACAATATATTTCCTCTCTCTCCTTATTTTCTTGTTAGAGCTCTTGACTCGTGCTCCCGACTCTTTTCTGTGTACATAGGCTCAATGCAAGTGTTGATTAAAACCATGTGAGTTCAGAGTCCTTAAAGCCCCAATTTGTTAAGTCCTGTTATTAAAGTTGCCTTCCACAGTTTCTGTGCAGATTTTTTTTGTACTTGTGACAGTAATATGTATGTTGAGCTAGCAGTGCATTACTTTGCTCTCCTTTTTTTGTATACTTCAGTGTGGTTTAACTCTATTAATAACATCTGAACAGATGACAGTTTGTTTTCTTAGCTGTATTTTTCGTCAATGGCTCTTAAATTTTGAGCCTGCTGGCTTCAAAAGCTTCTAGCATGGGCTGTTTTGAAATCTAACAGTTTACCTGATGCATAGATGACACTTACTCTTTTGTGCTTTCTGGATTACTCAAATGTCATTAATTGAACTGCCACAGACAGCAAAAACTGCCCCAATACAACTTAATCGCTGGCAGCAAAAAAAAAAAAGGGGTGGGGTGGGGTGTGGGGTGTTAAAAGCTACCGATCACTTTGTTATGAGCTATATTTCACACTCGCAAACCAAACTCACACATGACCCTCCTCTGTGCAGGCAAAGGCACTGATTCAAGCTGACAGAAATTCCTGGCACAGACCGCCCACTCTATTCACTGGCTGCTGTTCAGCTGTCATACTCACTCGTCGAAGTTTTCTCCCCTTAATGGGGGTGCCGTGGAGAGATGAAGGTACTAATATAAGCAATATGTTTATCCATAGTTAACTGCACGTTATAGGTCAGATATGATGGGCCTGAGTGGAATTCTATGTCACAGCAGCGAAGAAGAGAAATCCGGTATAAATAAGAGCAGAACAAGCTCTGCTTACATAATATACACCAATGATTCCCAAAGTCAGGTTAAGGAACCTCCAGGGAACATCAGCGGGGCTTCCAGAAATAGGAGCAATTGTCATGCTTCATTATCTTTTTGCTTCCTTTGAGCTAGCTTAGTCTGTGGTAAGTCATATTTAATGCAGTTCGTTTCCCATAAGGATGAGGCGATTTCATTTTATTTATTTGACTAAATGAAAGTTAGGGGTAAAATCTGGATCCCAGATTTAGTAATGCATGCAAAAATTATATATATATATATATAAAGGCTAGGACTGTGTGATTTATGCTGTGATTTTCTTAACCGCTTGTCCAATTCATGGCCACGGGACGGCTTAAGCCAATCCCAGCAGTCACCAGGCAAGAAGCGGGGTACAACCCTGGATAATTAGATATAAATTTAAGATATAGCAGCCAGCATTTCCTCCTAAATGACATTTAGTGATAATCAAACATGGAGTTGATTAAACTAATCAGTAAAGGCTAATCGGTAAAGAGCAAATTACTGCAAAGGTCTAAATAAGCAGCTGTGTTATGTTGTTCGTCACATAGTTTATTGATGCATTGGGTGCAGTTTTTATAAATAGATGACTTTCTGTTGCCTACATTGTGTCTGTAACATGTTCAAGTTGGTGGAAGTACTGGGTGCCCATCAAAAAGGGAAAAAACACTCTGCTATTACAAGCACTCTGTCTGCAGGAAAAAAGCAGAGTATCACAGAGCCTAACCCCCCCCTCCACACACACACACACACACACACACACACACACACTGTCTGAGATGAGAGCGACTTGTTTACTGCAGCCCCGCAGAGCTCCGGCTGGGGCTGTTTGGGACGCCCGTGGGTGCTGTGCAACTCTTGGAAGGCGGACGTGCGGCGAATGACAGTGCAGATGGCCCAGCGCCACCACTGCCACCTGAACCTCCCCAAGCTGCCGCACGTACGCACATACTCTTAAGTTTCTAAGGTCCGGCACATCAAAACAACCTGCCTGCGCCCCTCTCGAGTATCAAAATAAGACCCTGCAATCTTATTTTTCTCCCAACCCTCTTTTTTTCTTCTTAAAAAAGCTTTTTTATTTCTTCTGTGTAAACCCACTATCTTTTTCCCAGAATGTCCTGCCTAACGTGGTATACAGTAAATCAATCCCCCAGGTATTGCATAATAGTTTGAGAGCGGTATCCAAATACCAAAATAATCACCTTGTCAACTGGTCTGCTCTGGCTCACGCTGGCTACAAATAATAAAATCACAAGGTCCCTTTCCTGTTTCCAGACAAACAAGAGTGTTTACACTGGGCAGCATTATGAAGTTGGAGCTCTGCTTTTGATGAAATAGGCTTTGTGACAGTGTGCCAGGATTTTCTGAGATAAGCAACATCTGCTCAGTGGTAGCAGTAATAATTCTGAAGCTATGCGAATGCACATCTGGAAATACAGTTTGTGTACTGCAACGTAGCGATTGTCTGATTTAGATTGTCAGGTCTGAATTCTACACATATTAAATTTACTGCTGTATTTTTTTATTTTATTTTTCTTACAATCCGCAGGTCGGTGTGTGTTCCTTCCTTCTAAATCTATTTGTAAAAGAATACAGAATTTTTTCACTCTTATATACTTGTTTTTGTTGGTACAAAAAAGTATGGGTGTAAATTTTTGTTAATTAGTGGAACAAGGCCAAAAGAAAAACACAAAGCCATTTTAAAAAACTGTTAAAATGGATTTTATTTGCCTTTTACACCCGTCACGCTGACCTGCAGAGACTATTGAATTGACCTAGGTGAAAGACTGATTTTAGATACAGTACATTGTCTTGTCAATCTTTCAATACGACATGATATGATCTTTCAATTTTATTTACTTCAATCCTGTCTTGTCTTGCTCTAAAGATTGTATTTTCTTTCCCAATTCCTTTCCATTTTCCTTTTCTTTCCTTTCCAAGTGGCCTTATTTTCCCTAAATAAAATGTTTCTTTAGCTCGTGAGCCGCCATAAGCCTCTCAAGTTTCTCCCTTTTTGTTTTAAACTGCCAAAGAAGAGACAAACCTTCTCTACAAGGTCAAAGTTTGATTCTGTGTCATATAATTTATTTCAACCCTTTCCCGCATTACATGCTCCTCGCTATCTGCATTTAACTGTTTTTTTTTTTCTTTCTTTCTTTTTTTGTGAGTGCTGTGCCATCACACAGGTTGTTGTTGTCGTTCTTGTTGCGAAATGCAGCTTTTATTGATGTAACAGGTGCTTAGCTCGACTGTGGCAGTCAAAATAACACATCTCCTCCTCTGTTTGGCTTTCAGAGTGGAAGCTAAAGTTAGACATCTTTGAGGTTTTTCTGCCACTTGATGGAAGGTGATGCCAATGCATAATGCATGAGGAGAGAGGGAAGACTTTGTCTGGCTGCTTTTTATAGACCACCAAAGCTCTGCTACTGCACACACACACACACACACACACACACATAAAGAGGCGCACACGCCTGAGCCAACCGTCTCACTCGATGCGCTCTAACCTCTCACACATCAAGAAAGCAGGAGCAGAGGAAAAACAGGATTCGAGCAAACTGGCAACATTGTCGAGAGTCACAAAAAAAAAAAAAAACTGAAAAGAAATAAGAAGAAACAAAAATGTTGACGTGCTATTTTCAGACGACAGGGTCTTTTGATGCGCAAACCCAAAGAGAAGCGAGGGGAAGAGGAGCAGCGGGGCTGGTGTTTGTCTCAGAGATGGGCTTTAACAGAAATACTTTATACATGTGATCTTACATGCTCTCCCTCGTCTTTGTTCCCACTGTTTCAACGCTTGAGTGAAAGTGTCTTTGGGTCTAGTTAAAATGAGAAAAATAAGGGGGGGAAAGGGGGTGTGAAATTATTTGCAGGCAAAGCCAAGCTCCTACTTCAGCTCGCAGACTTTGCAAACACCATTTGCTGCCCTCAAAAGTGTGAAGTTATTTTCTCCTTATCCCTCTAATCCTTATATAACCAGGCTGGTTGACTAAGAGCACACTGTCATTTATAGTAATGACCTGGGGAAGAAAACTGCAGAGAGTTGCACATATACACACACTCACACCTGTGTGCTGCCCAGTACCTACAGACAGTGACAGGTCACAGCCTCTGTACTTGGCTCCATTCATCTTCTGAATTATTTGGCAGAGTTTTTGGGTCAGTGTGCGCATTCAAAGAAAAAAGGCTGTGTGTTACTCGTGTCTCTCGGTTTTCTCTTAACTGAACAAATTTCGTTTATTGTCACTTTAGCCAACACGTTTTACGAGTTAGGTGGTTGATAACTAGCTAAACGCTCGCACATGTGCTCTTCCTGCAGCAGCGCACTTGCCTTGTGAACGGTTTTTTGTGTGTTTGTAGGCTGCTGCAAAGTTTGAATATAACATCCTGTGCATTTGAGGCGTCTTGTCACGTGTGCCTTTAACAGTCTTTGATCATTTTTTTTTTTCTGTCTCCACTGAAATTTCCTTCTCCCAGCCCGGGGATTTGAATTTCAACCTCCAGGTCATATTCTCTCTTCATTGTCACCCATTATTGAATAAAAGGGCTTCGTCGGAAGGGGTTGGGTGGGGGGCACTTTAAATTGAGTGGAACAGTAGAAAAGAGGTTGAAATGGTATTCTGAGTAACACTGAGGGTATTAGAGAGTGAATCCTACTTTCTGCGCTTTGGGGGAATCCAGGTATCTAACTAGGATTAGGTTGAACAGTGTCTTACTGCCCGGGAAGCACAATTAGAAGTTCCTTGTTATTGTCCTCTTACCTTAAAACCAAGGCTTTCTGAACTACGCGTGCTTAGCAGTCATGCCTGGGTGGTAATAATTAGTTTGCATTTAAGCTGATGCTTTAATTTTTTTTTGTTTTGTCTTTCTTTCTTTTTAACTTGTGCTCCCGTACAGCTGTTGAAACACACAAGCTGAGAAACAGCACTGCATGCTGCTGCTCTCGGTAGACTCTAGCAGGCTCTGCAACTGCATTTTGAAACTGATCTCACACGAAACGTCACTGCAGTAATTTCATTTTGGGGTCTGAGGGGTCATTCTTAGTGGTCGTAATGCAATTCACTGGTAAATTTTCAAAACGGTTAACTCATAATGTTTGAAATCACAAAATTAGTATATTTGAGCAAAAGAGGCAAAAATGTAAATTGTGTATCACACAGAACAGTTAGGGAAGTGGAAAACAAATGAGATTCCTCATTTAATGTACCTCTACACCTGTGCTCTGTCTGGCTTTTATAAAATAAGCACTAGAATCTTTCTACTAATAAATAATGGAAATGGTGACAGCATTTATTAAGGGGACTCACTGAGAGGCAGGATGAGTGTCTGTCACACTCTAAACAGTCATTAATTAAGGCTTCAATATCAAAAATATATATATATATTTATTTGAACTGAGAGTATTCTTTCACATCATTTAATTTAAAAAAGCATTTGCCTCACCCGCCAGTGCCGTCATATCCAAACTAAACCATGAGGAGCATTAAGGCAAAGGGCGCCTAATATATGTCTACATGACTGGAAGCCAGCAGTTCGACATCCTCCATGCCTCAAAGTGGTTCAAAGTCCTTTAGCATGTTTACATTAGTTTGCATCATTAGTATCAGCTTTAACGAGAACCTTATTACTGCCATTGTGTGAAATAATGCATGACTTTACTCAGAATGTCTGATTTTAATTGCACTATTTCACCTTGGCAGTAGCTTACTAAGGCCAGAATAGAGTGGGAGAGGTGTTTTTGAAAAAATACGCAACAGGTTTTATTGGAAGCTTGGTCATTACAGACAGAAAATGATGAGCATACAACCTTAAAGCAACGTCTGTCCCCACTAATAGCTTGTGTGGTACATAAATTAGTGCTGCAGGTTAGACCACTTCTTGTAGGCTAACTAAGACATGACTGATTGGACTTTAATAACACATATGGCTATCATTAATCTAACTCTTTAAAGCCAGCTGTAAAAAATCACACCCATAATGAAAAATGCACTGATCAGATTTGATGGATGTTAAGAAAAATGTCACATCTCACAACCAGGCAAAAGTTGACGAGACATTTACAGGTCACATACAGGCCGAGAAGTAGGCCGTGTGGTGAAGGGAATATCTTTACTGTTATTGTTTTTTCTTTTTACCCGACGATGTGGTATAGCATTTTTCTTTCGAGACGCCCTCAGGGCAAATTTGGGGGTGGTAGTGTCTGAGATATTATAAATAACACAATGAGGATGAAAGGCAGTGGCATTCTCCCTCCCCATCCTTCTGTCTCGCCTCTTTTCCTCTTGCCCTGCTGCTCATCTATGCTCAACACGAGTGCCTCGGCGTTCGCGTGTGTGGCTTGAATTTATATGAACGTCTCCCCTGCGGGGGGACAACGGGGGCCAAGTCATTGATATGTGCAGGAGGACTCAGGATAAACAGCCCACGCCGACCGATGTTACGCCAGCCTGCCTGATACATTTTGATTGAGCAAAGACAGAGGTGTGAGATGGGGATGGCAGGGCAATGGAACTGGGGAAGCTTAAAAGCAGGGATAAAATGATAGAGAGCTTTTTTCCTTTCTCTTTCTCTCTCTACCTGCTTCTCCAGACTGCAACAAAATGGATGTATGTAAATGTTAAAAACTGCACATTGCTCATGAACAGCTCACTAGACCAGATATGTGTTTGCCACTGTGCTTTGGAGGACAACAAACAAATGGATGAGGCGTTATATCCTATCATTGTTTTTTTCTGTTTTTTTTTTTTTTTAAACACGCGCTGTAATTTATCTGACTATCAAGTTCCTTTTATTTCCTCTCTGATGGTCCTTTTGTTTCACGGAACACCACTACCATGATTATACTCTTACATCTCCCAGCCATGTTTGTTTGCATGACATGGTCATCCCTTTAATGGACTGGAAATTCATGTTTAAAAAAGTCTCTTGTTCCTCCTCCTCTATCTCTCTCTGTCAGGGAACCAAAATAAGAGGTGGCGGCAGCACACTGCGCCACTTATGACTGCATTAGGATCAGCCACTAAAGTGTCACTGAATTGCCTCGTGCATCATTTTGGCTTTGTTCACCATGACAGAAACTTGTGTGTGTGTGGCAGTGGTCCTTGTCCACCCTGTGCTTTTATCCCCAAATGGATATAGCATTGGCTAGGCTTTTACGTCTGGAGTGCATTATCCCACTTATATCACGGATAATTTTTAAAGTCTTTTTATTGACCTGTG
The DNA here is from genome assembly GCF_051167445.1 of Perissodus microlepis. Classification (NCBI taxonomy): domain Eukaryota; kingdom Metazoa; phylum Chordata; class Actinopteri; order Cichliformes; family Cichlidae; genus Perissodus; species Perissodus microlepis. Next base: position 25,492,554 of record NC_140470.1, on the reverse strand, counting down.
TTTGCAGTGTAATGCTTAATGATCTCTCTTTTAAATAAATGTCATGTTAATAGATAAAGCCACTGTCTTCTTTTTTTTCTGCAACCAAACAGTGGTGATAAATACAGAGAAACGCTGAACCGAACAGAAGAGCAACCACAAACGTAACGACTAAGAAAAAAACTTTGAACAAAAGGATGTAATATGAAAGCCTGTTAAGATGATTACGAGATACAGAATGATCAAATCTGTTTACGATAAAAGACGTAGGGGTGCATGTATGGTTATATCGTTGTTTATAATACGTATTTTGTTACAGTATCTATTAAAGCTATCTCTGTTATTGTTTTTAAGTGCCACTTGTCTTTCCTTGCAGTGTAATCTGATAGTAAGTGGTGCCGCTGAGATGTTTTTTCTGTTTCTTAGAGTCAGTGCGACCCATATGGGTTGCTCATATTTCTGCAACGGTTAAAATGATGTAAGATTTCCAAGCGGACAAACGGATGGAGAGGCTGGAATGCTGCGACCTGAAGGCTGAGAAGGATGTTTGTGAGATCTCCAAAAAGTTGATTCTGTTCATCTGGACGTAGCGTTTTGTGGGAGAAACGTTTTGTCACTCATCCAAGTGACTTCTTCAGTCTTTTTGGAGACTGAAGAAGAGTCACTTGAACAGAATCAACTTTTTGGAGATTTACTTCCCTGGATGATTGAGAATGCATCAAGATGTTTGTGAGATGTTTAGCCAGAATAATAAAATGGGTGGGCAGAGCCAGGTGGCATGAAGGTAGAATCATCTGTAGTGCTTAATGTGCAATATGCACAGGAGTCCAAAACTCAGTCCTATTTAATTTAGCTTGTGTAGTGTCATATGAGCGTTGTGTAGTTTTGTATTGAATGACTTTTGAGAGAATACGTCGTGTCCACTGATTGCTGTTGAAACTGGCAGGTCTTTTTCCCAGTCTTGAAGCTTTTGTGGAGGAATATATTCAGCTTTTAGTAGAAGTTTATATAATTTTGAGAATCATCTTTTCTAAGTGAATATGGGTTTGAGTTCAGTAATCGGTGGAGGTTGTTGAAGGGTTGGCTGAAATTTAGATTTTTCCTTTTAAACTGTTTTTTTCAGATTTGAATATTATAATAAGAAAAAAAAACCTGCTATTACCAATGTCACTGACTGTTTTAGTGTTTTCATACCCTAATGAATGTTCCAAGTGAGTGATTCTTGCTTTTTTCCAATGAGTGGAATATAAGGGGTCTATTTTTGGTTATGCCAAAATGGCGTAATTTTATTTATTTATTTATTTTTTTACATTGTGAGCCCGGCGGTTTGTTTTTCACTAAGCTATCATGGTTCTACATGGTTTTTAAAGCAGTTATTGTGTTTAATTGACTCATGCAAAAATGTTTGCATTTGAGATCATTTGCTAGGTATTTGTGTCTGAGAGCTAGGTCTCCACACTCTTTTGGTTTCTGTAAAGTAGATTCCTTAATTTTTTTACTTTCTTATGTTTCCAGTAAAATTTTGTTATAATGAGTAGAAGAGAATTATTTTTAAAATTATTTTAGTGAATATGGACAATTTTATTGCTGTTTTCCTTCCAAATAATGAGTTCTTCCAGTTATTGAGATCGTATTCTAAGATTTTGAGAACTGATGAATAGTTTAGAGGCAATCATCCTGACAGCTAGAAGGAAACACGTGGTTTATCCCTTCCTCACAGTGTGGTAGACATTTAGATTTGGCCTGATCCATTAATTTTATCATTATGGATATTAGGTTAAAAACTTGTGGAAGGGCCAGTGGAGAATTTAAATAAATATAATCTGCATATAAACTGATTTCATGATGAAAGTGCCCTGTTTGTGCGTGTTTTGTTGAATACCTGCTGTGAGGGGCTCAGTTAAAATAGCAAAGTGGACGACCTTGTCTTGTACCTCACTCTAACGTCTTCTTCGAGAGGTCCGGGTATTAGTTACAACTGGTGCAGAGTGTAAGCGGTAAAGAGGTTTGATCCAATGAATGAACCAGCGCCCAAGCCAAAATGTCCTTGGGATCGCAAAGAGGAAAGTCTTAACTTTATCAAAAGCTTTTTGTGCATTCGGTGATGCCGTTATGGTTTTGAAGTGGTCTCTGAGATTAACAGGCGGTGCGTGTTGGTGGTCTACGTTTAATAAAGCCTGTTTGGTCTGAGTGAGTTAATGAAGATATAACCGTCTCTAATCTATTGGCTGGTGTTTTACTGATTATTTTTAGGTCATAGTTGGTAAGACTTAATGGTCTGTAGCTGGAAGTGAGGTCTTTGTCGGTCATTGGTAATAGTGTAATAAGAGCCGTGTGTTTATGTGCGCGGGTGTGAGTCCTGATAATTTGATTCCTTTGACCATTATGTTGAATAAGGGAGAGATGAATTGCCAGAAGCGTTTAAAGAATTCCAGTGGATAGCCATCAAACCGAGAGATTTCTTGTTGGACAATGAAGAGATGGAATCTCTTAAGTCTTCTGAAGTTTGGGTTGGTTTGGTATGTCAGGCTGTGCTTTGGATAATTTTGAAAGTTCAGGAATGTCAAGGAAGTTGTGAATGTTGAGGATAATTGGTACTTTTTGCGAGTAATAGAGTCTCTCATAGTAATCATAGAACATCCTGTGATGAGGATGTTTTGCTTTGTTTTTCCTAATGTATTAGCAACAAATTTTCCATTTTTTTTCTGCTTGTCCCTTGATTGTCTTTGTTTCACAGAAACAGGGGGATGGGATTTGTTTTCTAATTCTTGTTGCTTTGTCAAATATGACATGATTTGCCACCTAAGAAATGTTGTTGCTATTTTAATTATGATGGTGATATTTCTGGAGAATGTATTTGGAAAAGAAGAGAAGTGCTGTTTTATGTTGCTAAGGTTATGGTAGCTTTTCAGATGTATGTGTATTTTGAATAGTATAGTAGGAAAAAAATGCTTCCAATCTACTAACCGATTTCTGTAGCAGAGAGCATTCGGTTTTATCTGACCCACTGATTCCCAAACTACAACCTGTAGACTCCTGTTAGGCTTTGAAGGTTCTACAAATGAGCAGGTTGTGTTTACAATAAATAAAAAGTACTATAAATACCTGATGACGTCAAAGTAACCTGCGTTTTAATCTGTTTTGTCTCTGCTTAACCCAGAGACAAATACTTTTCTTGCTCAATGTTTACCACAATTGTTTCCTCCGTATATTGGCAAACTTTGTCATTTTGGTGCCAGACATGCAGTTTACATTTGGTATTTTGAAGCATTTCCATTGAAAACAGCTGCCTGGTGTGGTTAAGTGGAGTTTACCACCTGGTATAATAAAACTGTGACGTCAAGCATGCATAACGCGAAGAGGATTGTAAAGTCAGACGATGATTGTCTGCAGGATTGTTAAGAGTGATTCTTTTTCACTGCTTTGATCCATTCTTACTTATGATGATATTGATTAGTGCTGCTTTAAGAATAAAGAGAACAGAAGGTGGAAAGGAATGAAAACACTTTACAAAAAGAATGGGTTCCATTTTGTTTGTGTTTTAAGCTAACACATGAGATAAATGGGATTCGCAACTCTATTTTTTTCCCTTAATCATCAACAAATGTCTCAGATGCCCACATGAGATCCCTCTGGTATTTAAGTCCGAGCTCTATTCATTGGCCTTCCTTTTTCCCAATTATCAGTTCTTTTTCTTCTGACCCTCAGAACTAATGAACAAACAGCCACAGACACACTGCACAGCCCTTCCTCAATTTACCACCTCCTATCAGTTGCCTCCCTTTATCTTTTAGTGCTTTCTTCTTTCCATCTTAACACCCCCATTTTTTTTCCTGCAAAGCTTTTATTTACAAACATCATTTTCGGGTGTTTTATGGCTCCCTTTAGGAATGGAGGATGGAAGAAAAAAAATGGAAAAATAAAAGATGAAAGGATGTACGAGGATCGAGAACAACACTTAAGGCTGCCGAGGGAGAAATAGATTTCAGACGAGCAATGATAAATAAGTGCAAGTCATCAAGCACGGTTCTGCTTCTCTCCTCTTCTTTTTTTTTTGTAGAATAGTTTGAATGTGGTGATATAAAATGGTTATCTGAGCTTGAGAGGATATCAGCACGAGTTTCAAGCAGAGTCATTTGATTTAACAGGGTTTGGCAGTAGTTCTGCTGCCTCTGTCAAAGCTCAATTGTATGAAATCTGGATGACCCAAAGCCATCAAAGAACCATGGAGTATAGTATTAGTATCTTGTGTGTATTAATAGTGTGTCACCTTATTTTGACTTTTAAAATCTGTTACAAGTAGATAGCAGGTGGAAAGCTTGGGTCTTTACAGCGCAAGTTATGATATATGGCGAGCCAAGGCTGGCGGCAAAATAGGAAAGGAGAGCTCAGAAACTACATAAGGCAAGCTGTTACGGCTCAATAACACAGGCCTGTAATCGACTCACGTTTCAAACATACACACATGAAGTGAAACAGCCCTTGGTTGGGCTGCTTTTTATGAGGAAGCACTCTGCACGAGGTGATTAGCATATGTTTTGTTGACATAAATTTAAAATTTATTGCCGTTGTCAAAAGTGACTGTTGGACAAAGTCGATTATTAACTGAGTAAATGGCCTGAGAGAGTTTTATGTGAACTTCCTTAATGGGTACAGTCAGTCTGTTTCAAATCACCCTCCCTCCCTGGACTGCCACCCACCACACACCCTCGTTTAGACACGCACACACCTCATCATCTATTTCAGTAGCACAACATGAAAGCAGACAGTTACGATGGGATTTGAGAAAGGGTGTGCACAGAGGGGGTCTATCTCAAGTAAATCACTAAGCTGAGACAATATTTTAGTATCCTTATGCATACCATTAAACCTTGTTAAAGCACTGAAGTGTGTGAAACAGAATTACTGAATAGCCATTATCAGCTCTACTTAAGCACACGGAGCATTTCAAGGCATATAAAGTATGCCTTAAGTACTAACTGTTTTCTAATGATGCATACTATTCTGCTGTACTGCACTGTCCCCAAAGAAGTAGGGTTCATAAATACTTGCTGTTATTAGACAAGCTAATCACAACATTCATCTTCATAAAGGTATTTTTTCACCCTGTCTCGTGTATATAAAGGGTAAACCTTTCTTTATGATCATCATCACGGGCGACCGTGGCTCAGGGGGTTGGGAAGCGTATCTGTAACCGGAAGGTCGCCGGTTTGATCCCCGGGCTCTCTGTCCTGGTCGTTGTGTCCTTGGGCAAGACACTTTACCCTACCGCCTACTGGTGTTGGCCAGAGGGGCCGATGGCGCAATATGGCAGCCTCGCTTCTGTCAGTCTGCCCCAGGGCAGCTGTGGCTACAACCGTAGTTTGCCTCCACCAGTGTGTGAATGCGAGAGTGAATGAATAGTGGCATTGTAAAGCGCTTTGGGTGCCTTGAAAAGCGCTATATAAATCCAATCCATTATTATTATTATTATAATCATGGTATCCAGTCAAGGTGGATAGACTGACTGAAACAACGTTACACATGGATTATACTCTGACACAGATAAAGACATCTGCCGACGACATGGATGAGTAGTCATTCCCGTTATACGTCTTTGAAATCCTCCCAAAGGGCGCATGCATTGAGGTGCGTTGTAGTCCCGTGTCCCCATGGACCAGTCCACCAAGTGACGAGAAAAAGCAGAGAGCCTTGCGCTCACTGATGACGGAATTTTTGCCACTAGGATCCAAGTGGACTCATAGATGAAGAAACTAACACACCAGTTAATGAGTCATGTGCTGGCTTAATTATGGCAGCTGTACAGATAAAGCTGCTTATACTGCATCGGGTTAGCTTGTGGAAGTCATCAGCAGTTTGAATTTTTACCGCTGCCAGAGCCCGAGGTGACCGTATTTGGATCAGAGAGTAGAACAATAAAGTTACATCCACGGTGGAAGCAATTCGTAGTGACGTGGCAAATAGAGAACATAGAAAGTGAATGACCTTCCATGACTTCAAGTAACTGTGGGCACTAACTGCTGGCAACAGGAAGTGGGTAGGACCTCAGGTGAACTTTTCTCAACTTCCAGGCAAGCAACTGAAGTGCCTACCAATGAGAGTGAAGAATACCAATTATTGACATATGACCTGGGAGTAAACATATTAGAGGTTTGACCTAGGCAACTGTAGCCTGGAATGTCCACAAGAAAACCTAGCCATCGGCTTGAAATAAGAGTATTTCACTGACCAAGACTGGAGCACAGATTCAGACCAGCAGCTAGCACAATCAACCAGATTAAGCTACACTGTGTCTTACATAACTGCAAATACACCAAAACATGGCCGAGAGGTCCGGTTCCGTGAGACTGTTTAGAGAACAAGAAGCAGACGGCTAGCAGACAGCTGTCAGCTACAGCTTCCTGTGTTGCCATTCACCTGTCAGTGTTCATGTCTCTACACTTAAGCCTTAATAAAGTGAGTTCTAAAAAAAAATCATCTAAAAAAATCATCCACCATGCAAACTGTTATGAAGAGAGAAATAGGACAAAATCATTTTTGGAGCCTGTAAATATTCTTTTATCTGCTGTCTAGTTGGGCCTTTAAACATTTCAGTTAGCCTCGTGGCCTGTAGAGAATCTGCAGTTTTTGCCAAAACAAATGCGTTTTTAAAAAGGCGGTCTTCTAAAATTCCCAACCCTTCCCTTTAACACACAGAATCACTTTAACAGGTGCTGTTGCCATTCTGTTGAACATCAAGTAATGTGCTTTTTCAGTAGGTAGTGCTAGCCATTGCAGTTAAAGTTAACACAGCCCCAGCTACAGACGTGCACACCACCCTTTGCTCATCAATGCTACATTTACGGTGAAAATACATGGCATTGGTTCCGCTTTGAGTGCCCTTAATAAGTCCATCCATACCGTTTCAGTGCTCTGTCTGGGGGGCACAATGGCCAGATTGAGGAGGGACACAAAAGGCCTTTGAAAGGCTTTGTCCTCTGTGTATGTTGTGGCTTATCACGTACGTGTGTTTTCTCCTTATCTGATTGAGAGCGTGTGAGTACATCGCATATGACTCTTACAGGAAAGAAAAACCCTTTTCCATAGCTTTTTTCAGTTTTTAAAATTGTAAATATTGTTTTTAATATTTCTAAAACAATAGGAATTAACGCTAGTCTTTGATGCCCTCGAGTAAAAGAAAAGGTAATTTTTAAGGGTTACTGTTTTGAAACCAGTCACAGAGGAGCTCTATTATAGAAGCGGAGAAAAAGAGTTGACAGTTTGTCCATTGGCAGTTGCCTCAATAGAACTGAATACAATGCAGCTCTACTGCACTTGAGCAATTTGGAGTTTGAGCAATTGCTTTAGAGTTTTTCAAATATTTGTGCAACAAAACAACATCCTGATGTAATTTTGATGCCATGTTGTCATGCCTGTTTGCCAAGTTTTTCAAATTAGATTAAGATGTTTGTTGTATGCTACTCTTATGATGTGCAGCCGCTAAATATAACATTGGTATCTGGAGCATTATTGCCCTTTAACGATATGTAACACTCTATGACACTTTGTTTCTCCTATTTTGTTGTTTTTAAGTGTCCTCTTCCCTTCTGGGGGCAGTTAGCATTTAGAGGACCTTTTAATTGCTGACTGCATGCCAAAGGGCTGTCATTCTGCCCTTGATTTCCAGGGTCTCTTCACAACTTCTAACCTCTCTTTAATTTCATACTTCTCTGGTTTTTACCCTACTCGTGTCAGGTTTGGAGGATATTTTGCAGCAATTAATTGTAAGTGAAGTCATACTAGACTTGATAGCTTAATAACTCCCAAAGCCATTGCCATAGCACACGCTATAATCTCTCGCTGTCTGTCCTGGTCTCAATCCTCGCTTTGTCTCTTCCTTTCCCTCTCGAGGCACAAAAGAGAGCTGTAAATCAATTTGCATTCGACATCTGACATCAATCAGTCATGTTTTGGGAAAGTGGCACCACCTCCTCCTCTGTAGCTTTGTTGAGGCGCTAAGATGGATGGCTGTCATCTCACCCAAGTTGAGCAGAACTCTCATCAAGGGCATTGTTTCCCCAAGAATGCACTTGGCTGATCACTTTTTGCCACCTGACTAGTCAGTGGAGAGCGTGAGCTGTATTTGATGTTGTCTTTTTTTGCCTGCTTGAAGCATACACTCACCTGAGTGTAGAATCATGTCTTTTTCCTGTGCACTTTTTTTTGGTATGTTTTTTTTTTTTTCTTTTCAGCTAAAGGCTTTTTCACAACCTGTCACTTTTTTTTCTCCCCCACAATCTAGTATTACCATCAAAAAAGTAATGCTTCATTTTTGGAGCTGTGTTGTGTGAAAGAGCAACAGTTGTAGAAGACTAAACGTGCCAAATCAGAAACAGCACAAACTTGACAATCATTACAATCATGGGTGTGTCTGTGGCTTTTGTGTACCTCTCTCAAGGCAAGGTATTTGAAGTTCTCAAGATGCTTAAGGCACTGTGGCAGTTGTTTGGCAATTCGTGTCACTTTAATTGCTTTAGAGCACTTTCAGATATCTCTCAAGAATAATATGCTTTGTACTGAGCCGTGGGGTCTTTGAGGATTTGAGGAACAGAGAGAGCCGTAAGACTAGACTTTTCTGTTGTCAGATGTTATTTACTTAGCTAACCTTCAAGGCCTTTACTTCATAATCAAATATTGACCCTTAGTCTTGTCTGACCTTGTGTGCTTAAACTACGTTACAGCTTAATGACTGTTCATTTGGAAATAGACAATTTATTGCAAATCTGATTTGGCTTCAAGCTACGCAACAGCTCATAGCTCTGAGAGCAGTCGTCAAAAACTGTTCCATAAATGGTTCGTAACAGTAAGTAGAGGTTTTGTGTGTTTCTGTTTCACTATTTATTTTAGTCTATTTCACTTTACAGCATCGTATCCCTCTGCAGCGCTCTAGATGTAGGTAGCTGATAATGCCGCCTCTGCTTGAATAGCACCTTGTGATTTACAGCGGCAAGTCATGGTCTACTGGTCCCTGCAGAAGAATATGTGTGGTAGATGGATGACTTGTTACACTCATGGTTACTGTTATGTGCTGATGTTAAGACTGATGGAGTGTGACATATTCTCTCAAAATGCACAAGGCCAAACTTTCTCTGTTCTGGAAGTCTTTAGTTATGAGCTGTAAAAAGCCGCTTTGTTAGAGACACAAACGTCTATCGGTGGTACATTAAGCGCTGGCTGGTCTCACTGAAAGATAGTAAAATATTTCTTTTTGCTCTTTGTCAACAGAAAGATGCACAGTGGAATGAAGACCTACAGCTGTGAGCTGTGTGGGAAGAGCTTCCTGGACAGCCTCCGTCTACGAATGCATTTGCTGTCTCATTCAGGTAAGGAAATCAAACTAACCCCAAAACCACAACCCCTCGCTGTGATCACTGTTGAGCTAGCAGTAACAGTCTTTAAAGAAAAGAGCATTCATTGCTGCCACTCTGTACAGAAAAGCGCTACTGGCAGATTTTACTGCTGTCCGAAAATTCAAACTATGACTCCAAATTAAGTGAAAAGTAGTCATTTGGAACCCCACTGATAACCCACGGAGCCTGGACCTGAAATGTCTCATATGTTTGGATCCATGCATTGAAAATTATACATTTTTAATATATCTGGTGATGCCTTTCATAGAAACCAGAGTATTCTTTAATTCATTGAAATATATTTTGCATAATGAATGTAATTATGTAATATGTGTGTTAAAAAAGTAGTTGACTTGGCAATACAATGGTGTTAAGATGAGGAGTCAAAATCTCTGTCAAATAAATTTTGGATAAGCTGCTCAAGTGGCAAACTTATTTAGTCATTGTGACCGAGTAAGGTAGCTAAATGTTGGTAAAGTGCATCACCTGCTGATGAAGCATGCCATGTTAATTCATGTGAAGTATTTCCAGGTTAAAAGCTCTGAAATGAGTTGGGGTTTTTAAGTACGCACAGAAAGTGCAACTTGTCAGTCACCTTGGCACTTACTGCTACAAACAAAACAAGACAATGATCATTTTCACCATTTTCGGTGCATCAAAAGCTGCAAAGTAATAGAACAAGAATGAGCAGGCACAGCGAGCCGTTAGATAAGGAGCTGCAGGCGACAGGCTGTACTCCACCAACTTCTCAACGAGGTAACCAACTCCTCTGACTGTGCCCTGCTGTTTGCAGACTCGTGCCATGTGCAGCATTAAATCAGATCTCAGTTGCTCACAGGGTGATAGAAAAAGGCCAATTAGTGTCTCACTTCTTTATTAAAATGACAGTAGTTTGTTTTGCTGCTCCATAATATTTTGACCTGAGGTATTTGCATTCGCTACAGACGTCACCAAATCAGTAGTAAAAAATACCAGAGCAATACTGTAAGAAAGGTTAGAGGACAAATATTTAGGAACCACAAGCTTGACATGTGACTAAATGTAGTTAGTTTGGCTTCCCCCCCCCCCCCCCCCCCCCTCTCTCTGTGTTTACTTCCTTTATTATGTATTTCTCCCAGTGACACCACCTCACTGTCATATATAGTAGTTAGAGCCTTGGAGTTAACTCATAAAACTGTTTTATGTTCCTGGAAGTAGGTGGTGTTGTAGTTATTATAGTTACTGATAGTTAATTAGGACTAATAGAATCCAAATACACTGTAACAGGCTTTCAGCATGATCAGTGATACAAAAATACATATGACCTAATGGGCTAAACATGCATTTTAGCTTTAAACTTCATACTCTTAAGTTGTCATAATCATGCTAGCATCTGTTAACAGATACAAAGACTGATTTGTCACTATAGACCATAAATGCACTGTGCAGAATATATTTGTTGCAAGCTGATTTTTATATTTAAGTATTTACAATAGACTCCAGTACTGAAGTTGCTGCTGCCTGAAATTGGAATAGAGGGAAAAGTTGACTTACATTTGCTTTGTCCTACTATAAATATTCTATATTGAACATGTGAATGTGGAGCATAACCTAGTTGCAGTGATTTGTGGATTAAATGACTCTTCAAGCTGAGCAGCTCTGGGAAACTTAACCCAAGAGGTGCCTGCACATCATCATCCTGTCATCCTACACCTCTGTGACATTAGAGGTCTGAAAGGTAGTACAAGTCAGAACAGTGGACACATTGATTGGTGGAGTCTGACACTATTACACCCACCCACTTGCACACATACACACACACCCACACCCTAGCAGTCTGGGTGCTCTGAGCCTACTGCTTTAATGGAATGAACCGTCTTTTATAGGCAGCAAAGAGTTCCCCACTGCTAAGGCCCTAAGTGCAGATGGTTTATTGAGACACTGTAAAAGCCATGGAACCTCATGAGGCAACACCTCCTGCACACATACACAAAACCCCAAATTTGTGTTAATGTTGGCCCAAGGATGGAGCCATTTGTCCAGAACTCTGTTTATAATGGGACACGCTGAATTTTCTACTTAGCGCCACCTTTATCACTAACAACCACGCTGACAGAAATGGAGAAAAAGAGTGAGAGATAGATGTGTGTTTGAGATTTTATGATCATAATTACTTCCTGAATAAAGCAGGGCCTCTTGTTTAAAAAGGAATCTTTTTCTTAATTAGAAGAAAGTAGCAGAGTATAAATAAAGTCTTCTAGCGGGTTCTTTTATAGACGCTGAAGTAATATTTGAATAGATTTCCAACAGAAAGCAGTTTTATCAACAGGTTAATAAAAACTCACAATTTGTACCCATTATCATGAGGTGAAAACTCTGCTGATAGGAGATCAAATGGAAAAAAAGAGCGAGAGAGATGACTGAAAACTCTAGGAAGAACCACATACTCCACCTTGAAAATGGCAACTGAGCGGAAGATATGGGCAGTGTATTTTTAGCAACTGTGGCAGCAAGTGCACAAACTTTTTTTCTTCTTCTTTCTTTCTTTTTTTTCCTCTTTCCATGCGAGGCAGCCTTGACGCACGACATCAACCTGTACTGTTACACACATCAGTGTTGATTCATAGCCGCTTTGGTCTGGCGTAAAAGGCAAGACGAGCGCTTCTGTCGAGACGGGCGACGGTTAGGGAAGAGACAGCGCTGAGGCAAAGCTTCTTTGATAGTTTTTGTTGTCTTTTTTTATTTTTTGCACTTTTTCAGGGTTTTTTTCTCCTACACCTCCGCCTCCACCGTTTGACTTTCAAGGCTTTTTCTCGGTCTGACACCACGTCTGGATTTTTTTTTTTTTTGGTCGTGTTTCTCTGTAATGATGACACTTTACAAAGTCCCAAAACCCTTAACCTCAGCCCCTCCACCCTTCCTCCTCTTCCTCCACCGCTGCCGCCATCATCCTTCAGTTCGCTTCATAAAAGGCAGAATATCAGGGAGATGAAGCAAGAGAGTGGAGAGGCTTTTTGGGATGCACAGCGTGTCGTGGATGTGGAGCATTTCAGACATTGCTGCTGCTGCTGCCTCCTCCCTCCCCTCTGCTTTCCACTCTGTCTCTCACTCTCTGCCTGTCTGTCTGCCCGTCTGTCTGTCTCTCTGTGCTTGTTGTACAGAGGACTTGGCAGCTCGCCAGTCTGGGCTGCCTGCCACCACTGAGGGTACAGTATGTACAGTCTACCTTGTGCCAGCTATTTATTTTTTTCTTCTTGTCTTGTTCTGTCTCAGTCCGTTCCACGTTGTTGTTTTCTTTTCTTTTTTTCCTTTTTTCTAATCTCGGCCTGACGTTTACTGTTTGACAGCCTTTGCTGAGCCAAGGCCTGCAGATGGAGGTTTGAACAGGGTGGGGAACTCTGACTCAGCCACTTTTGGGTGCATTTAAAGGACCATAATGTTATTGTTCATGAAATTGTAGCAGCACCTTTTATAGTATCAATGCCTCAACTTAAAAGTACTGCTGAACTTTTGCAGTAAATTAGTTCATCAATAGACCATCAATGTATTAAATCTGTCATCTCATATGCTGCCCCCAGTCCCCCCCATTGAGCCAGAGATTCTTGGACTCAGTCTCAGTGGTCTCTTAAAAAACCAAATACCAAACAAAGGTTTACTTATTTAACCTACATTTACTCACATGCATCCAAATCTACTGTGTCCCATTAACGAAAAAGCAGATTCATCACTTCATTCATCAGCTGCCCATTTCTGGTTTCAGTGATTGTTCCACTTTTAAGATTAAAATTTTTTATTTTTTATTTTTAATACATTCAGTTTACTTTTTTTTCATTGATAACTGGTTGATTTTACTACACAGTTAAAGTAATTAGCTTTTACATTTGATTTATGTATTTCTTATAAATTATGTTACATTAAAAAAAAAGTATCAGCATCAGTAGTAGTGGAGAAAATGCAATACAGTGATGCACAGCAGTTTCTTTAAACAGGTAAGCCCATTACCCAACTTTATAGCTTAAGAGACTTAATCTTCACTTTATGTTATGTGTACATAGTAGAGAGCTCCTGGATTAGCCGGCCGAGTATGTGTATGAGAGAGAGGGGAAGAAAGACTTGATGCACATCGTAAAAAAAAATCCATCTTTATTTAACCAGTAGCTGTCTGTGAAGTGTTTTGCTAAAGGGCACAATGTGAAGATGTATGAATGGAGAGATGATATCAGTTATGTTTCTTGCTAGTAAGAGAATCAGGAAAACCACGCTGCATGTTTACTTCTTGTAAGTGCCTGTTACCACTGTCTGTTTCCTTTAAATCAATGTTTATCCATGATTACGATACAGTATGTAGTCTTTTTGTTAACAGAAAATGGAGGTCTTTCAGGTTAAATTTGTTTTCATCATTTCTCAACTTGAATCTATTATGGTACTTCATGGAAGAGAACTACATAGCGTACACTATGTATTTACTAGTTATCTTCCAACAGAGCAGTGTCTCCAATCAAACACAGTATGTTGTGCACTTATTGGAAATGGGATAATTGCATTTGGCTGTGATTGACACGCCAGCTGCTGCTTTATATAAATATTTACAACTTGTCCAGCCTCCGACTACACATTTTAAAGGCTTCTGTGTTAAAGATGACAATTTAATACTAACAAACATCAAACAGTAGCGCCACACATTGCCTGAAAAAAACATGTATCCCTGTTAGCTAGCTATCTGGAATTAGTATCTTCCCCTATGTAGCCAAAATAAAAACAATTGAGTGGTGTTTTTGACACCACTCACTTGTTTTTGACTGTTATGAGTTATGACTGTTATGAGTACACCATCTGGACACAGCATTTATTTACTGAAAATAGCAAGTGTAATGGAACTATAGAGTTTGAGTCATGGCTAACATTTCTAGTGTTTCTTCATGTTAGCTCATTAGATGTACAGGCAGAACTTGATTTCCCAGTGGAGTTTAGTTGAGTCAGTTATTTTAGTTGTTTACCAGTTGCTGTGGTGAATCCAGTTTGAGCAACCACTTAAATGTCTCCATTCACTAATTATAAAGACGGGGGAAATAATTTTTTTTTTTTACATAACTGAAAGTGGCACGAATTCAGGAAAGTCCTCTATCTTCTTCAAAAAGTGATATGCTGAGAAGTTTGGTGATTATTTTTTTTTATAAAAATCATTAGAACATTCAAAAATAATCTTACTAAAATAAATATTGTTTTAGTTCTTATAACTGGAACAGATGTTTATTACTTAAACAGTGGAAACTTTTGAAACCTAAGCACAAAATGATGACATTAAAAACACTTGACAGTATTTTGTTTTAGTGTGAATTCAATAGCTCAATATGCACTTAGTTTCTGACATGCTGTCAAAAACTTTGTGGAGATAAACCAGCACAGTATTTGGTGTTTGCCCTTTGTGCAAGATTGTAAGAGTTCTTGCAGTACTACAAAATAACGAGCACGAAATAATGAACTTTTTATATGGAACAAACTAGTTCTGATACAGCTGGTGTTTACCCATCACGCTCTCGAGCTTAATTACAGTTTACCCACAAACACATATTATCTCAGAGCATCCGCATTATTGATGGAAACATAACTTTACATGATAATCTCTTGGCATTTTGGGGTCATGTGTTCTCATTGTGTGGTGTTTCACACTGGCCTCATCAGTTTGGTATGCTTGTGTTTGGCTTGTGCATTAGTCAGCCTGTACAGCCAGTACAGTGTTATTTCCCGTGTGAGGTTTACTGTTTAGAGATGTGTTTCTAACCAGCCTGAAGGGAATTTATCTTTTGTTGGTTGATCTTTTAGGGTTGCGTGCAGAAAAACAAAACCAGTGTGTTGTGTTTATCACATAAAGCCAATGTGTGGAGAAATTGACGATATCACATGATGAAGCTGCCCAAGTGGTAATGGAATGATGTTGCATGAAACTGGAAAAAGTCTATATTTACTGCATTATTCAGATGCTTGACTGCTTTTTTTTGTTTAAACAGAAGTAATAGATGAAAGAATAACCATGTAAATGTCTGTTTTAAATACCTTGCTCTGCAGCTCATTGGATTAGGACAGTACGCATTAACATTGCAGAAAAATCTGGCAGAGTTATTCAAAACACTAGTTTTCCTGTTGTGCTTGACCAGCTGTTTAAGTTGGCTCCCTTAAATTGAAAGCTTTGTTCCAAGCCGATCCCAATCTGAGTGTAGGAGTAAGATGCCCACGTAAATGTCTAGAACATTTAGGTGAGGAAAAATGCGAAGAATTTGGATATGAATGTGGCGAGGCGGGAGGGCTGCTTTCCCATTGCTCTTTGTCTGTGTTTCTATCTCCGTGGCGTTTGGTTGTTTGGCAGTCAACTGGTCGGCTGTTTTGGCTTTGTGCCGGTTCTTCCCTCAGAGTGATGACGACATATTTGTGCCGGCAGGTCTGGATGTTCTGCCAGCATTCCAGCATTTATGATCGCTCGCAGATGTGAGTCCAGGAACACACTGTACTGTACCCAAACCCAGAAATTAATGAAACTTGACTGCCTTCCAGGCCAAAAATTCCTAAATGTGTATGTGTCTGACTGTGTGTGTATGCATGAGTGAGAAGAGAGACAGGAGACACAAGGGAGGGAGGGGTGGCAGGGGGGGAAGTGCTATTAAAAGCAAGTAGCAGGAAAAGAAGTAGTTCAGGAAAAAAACAAAAGTATGACCCAAAGTGTCGAGCTTTTTGCATGTACATTTTTCTTTTATCACAGCTGATGTTCTGTCCTTCATGCACACACACAAATGCATGCACACACACATTGTTTTCTCGGGTGGGTTAACACAAGATGACAGACAAAGCAAACAGCAGTAGCTTATTCTGTAGTGCCATAACATTACTCCTGTGCAACTTAAAACTTCCCCTGCAATTCTTGCAATACTTCCCCCGACCTGTTGATTTACTGTTCCGAGCACGACTGGGATTATGCAGCTGGAGAAATCTCAGCTGGGTTATATTACATGAGAGGGCACATGGGGGACAGGCAGAAGGTGACACAGCACAGGGGTCTACTTGGAATACTATAGCATCAGGCGCTGCTGTCAGTATTTTTATTTCCCTTCCAGGGGCAGGGGAGGGGACTATGAGAAAGGAGAACTTGTTAGACCACTGTCACGAGCAAATGTGGCTTCATTAAAAACGTGTTGGTCTGTGCAGCTGCGATCCTTAGTGAGAACTTGGTGTACCTGTGCTCTGGGCTTCTTGGAAAGGCAGTGGTTTAAAGAAATAAATCATAAAAATAGCCTGGCTGAACAGAGTAAGAGATGATCCTTTCTGACAACATGGCCAGTTGGCAGCTCTGTGTCTGGAACCTCCCTTAAAGTCAATAGCCAGTGCCTTAAATGTCATTTTAGTCAGCGTGGCTTTACCTGACACCTGTAGCTGTCTTCCTGGAAGCAATTGACAGGGTATTACCCGTATCGCTTACTTCCATGAGTGTCTCACTGTCTAATAATATGTTTTGTATTACGATATGTTTTCCAACAGAGCTGAAAATTATATCGCAAAGCAATATAATTAATGCTCTGGTATAAACATAGGTGGTTTGTAGGCACGTGGAGCATTTTTGCATCAGACTTGATGATATGAAATTCTGTCCTCATGTTTATCCTCTAGTTAGTTTTTTTTGTTGTTGTTTTTTGCATAGAATAACTTGTGTTGTTTGTTCAGTCCAAACCTTTTACGCTGCTATTTCAACTTGAGATATTTAGACTTGCAAAATATTTTTTCAGTTTTTCTATTTTACTCTTCACTCATTCAAAAAAAAAAAAAAAAAAACGTCCCACAGAAAAAATAGCTCTCTTCCAATTTTGTCATTCTGGCAGAACTGTATAGCAGAACTGTAAAAACAGATTTGCAACTGGAAAAGGCTGCCAGTCTTCTTTTGACAGTTGTTTTTTCTGCCAAAGAAGTCTCAATAGTAATTTGTCTAACAAGTTAAATATTAATATCTTTTCAAACTGCCTATCATTTTACAGTTATATACAGTGATGCAAATGTTTGAAAAACTCATAACTGTAAGTAAAGCAAGAAGATGGTTTTGAGTCAGTTACGCGCAGTTGTTGAAATTACAATACTCGCTTAAGGTAAGGTGGTACTGTGCAGATTTGTTTTCATGTGTCCTCACAAATAACCACCAGTGAAGAAGCAGTTGCAGCGTATTAGCCCGTAATATAATGATTATGTTACTTCAGAGAGCTCTGGTATAGGTTACTCCTAAAGCCCGTCATTCAAAAAAGTTGGACAAAAAGTTAAAAGTTGACTTTTCAGCCCTCTCTATTTTCAGACAGGAAGAAAAAACATGAGGACTTGATCTTATTCCTTTTATTACAGGGATATTGCAGCTTTAAATCCTTTTGGTTGCTAAGTAGCGAGTGCCCCTGTGCTCCCTTAATGGGCCTGATTTGGTATTCCGCTCTGATGCCAAGTCTTATTTTTGTATGCGAGACAAAGTGTTTTGATGGTAAGTGATTGCTGAAATGTCTGTGTCTACCAAAGGCTGTTTTTTTCTTTTCTTTTTTTTTTGGTTGAGAGTGAGAGTTTTATGGCCTCTCACAGTACAGTACACTGTGTGCCTTCTGCTCAAAACAAGAACACAGTCGATTGAATTTTGGATTCGCTTCATCATCCCTCCCTCCTCCCAGCAGCTTTGTTGTCAGCGAGCAGCATGTGTGTATGTGTCTAAGAGAGAGATGTGAGTGCTCTGTCTATGTGTGTGTGTGTGTGTGTGTGTGTGTGTGTGGTAAAAGTCAATTATTGCAAAAGGCTGCCAATTAATTTGCTCTCCTGGAAATTCAAATGATACTGTAGAATGCACATAAACACACAGGCAAATCAAGCACGCGCGCACACTCACATGCACACAAACATGTGCTGAGCGACACATACATGCATGTGAGCACACACACGCACAGTGCTCACCATTAAGTCAAAAGGAGGGAGAAGATACAGAGGCTGCAGACATTTGTTTGCTCCAGAGTGTGATGTTAAATTAGGTCGTCTGTGTGTGTGTGTGTATGTGTGTTTGGTGAGCTCTTACTGGCTGAATAGTGAGCATTGCTCAAGGGGGCTAAAGCAGGATCAGGTGGAATTTCTCAGTCTAGTTTCCAGGTATTCTGAGAGTGTCTTTTTTTAGGCAAAGGGTCCTTCAGACTGTCTTGGGGCATTTGGATGACAGAGTGGCGGAGCTGATTGAATCCTCAGTGGTACTTGTCTGGACACAATAAGTCTTCACTTTAAGCTTCTTGCCTAACATTATCATCATCGTCATCATCATAAAAAATGCAGTAATACATATATATATATATATACTCTTAAAATCCCCAGTAATGCAAAATGTAGTCCACTGGGATTAAAAAAAAAGAATAAAATGTGTAGAGAAGTAGTAAAACTCCTCTTTGAAAAACCAGATTCTTTTACTCTGTGATTTGAATTTGGTCCTACAAATGTTACATACCACACTACGAACAGTGCATAACGAGAAATGCAGTGGCAATAGCTTCCTGTCGGGTAGAATCAAAACAAAAGGATGACCAAGTGAAACCAAAATTGACCAAGAAAAGCTTTCAGTTATGTAAAAACTTAAAAGTGTGTTTTTGAGAGTGTGTATATGTGGCACTGGCAAGGTCCAGTTGTGCGCTTCTGAATAGCAATTAGTGGTATTTGCCACATTTGGACGAGGTTCTGCTATGTGTGTCTGGCCTGCACATGTTGATATAAACCCAGTTAGATTTTTATTTTCGTTTTTATCTTTGTCTTTGATATGTAATTATTCTTGGCCAAATTATTCACAAGGATCGTTAAGTTCCTGACTTCTTGCACGTTGTATCGTGGTAGGCCTGTATGTATGCAATGGTCATTTGAGATGTGTGTGAGTGAAAGCGAAGGGACTCTTAAAGGATTCCCAAATGCATTACAAACACCCCACTCCCACAAGAAAAGAGGGGGGGGGGAAAAGCAGAGGCAGTGATGAGAGGTTGGTTGTACGAGGGGTGGGGGGGAGATAAGGTTGTGAGAGCAGGAGGCTAAATTTAAATCGTAATTGGCCGACTTCCACAAGCTTGTGGGCATTTTAATGAGTCATAATAACTTCATTTAAAACCAGCTGAGCAGAAAATAGATTGGAGAGGAGCCTGTGGCTAGTATGGATTTGTGTTGCTTTGTGCGAGTGTGTGCGCAGGCATGGGTGTATCGAGCACGACTGTAAAACCTACAAACATGCACGTACACACGCTTGTGCACACAGACACAGAGACACACACACACACATATATACACATCCCAGTGCAGAAAGTAACCGGCGCGACATTTACACAGGACAGCTCACAGGACAGCGCCAAGCTCGTTTTCACGCGGTGTTTGTTTGTGTGTCGATAGACTGTAACGACACGATCGATGCATTTGTAATGCGGTGGCCATGACGTTGTTTGCCTATACTTTAATAGTCTATTGTATGACCACAGACTTTTAGTCATGTGTGCTAATATCCAAGCATGAAATGTGCTTTATGTCTAAGGGTGGTATGTCATGTAAACTGCCTGTGGTGAGTGCTGCTGAAACTCTGTAGCTGTCAGCCAGCTGAACACTTGCTGTCGTATCAAATCAGAGCTTGCTCTGACAACCCTCTCTGTGTATTGTTACCATTATCTTCTCACAAGCTGGATAGGGAGTCACACCTGGAAGTGAAGTGAGAGTTATCCATGAGATAGACGGCGTGTGACCAATTCCTGCCGGGGACGAGGGTAAAATCGTTGTTCTCATTTCAAAAATGCCTCAGATTGCTTCAGCATTATGTCCAACAGTAAAACATTGTTCCTGTAATGATATAACAGTGTGTCATACATTCACGCTGGCTATTAGATTTTCACTAGCACTTGTCGCACTTTCTCTAATGAGCCCCTGGTATGCACTGACATCGGCAGAAATGGATGTTAGCCAATCAAATTTGACAGCTCCTTCATTGTGTCATGACAGTGTGTGTAATTAGGCAGGTTTCACGTCAGCGTAGACAGTCACACTCTCTGTTCGCATGTCCTGCCCAGTTGTTCTTCTCTTAGATTATCATCACGCCCGTGCCTCATATCGAGGCGGTTTTTAAGGGATTGGCGTTTCTGAGGCCAGACAAATGCTTTTTGTGTGTGTGTGTCTGTGTGCGTGCGTGTGTCTTGACCTCGCCATGTGACAGTCTCATGAATTATGCAAGTGTCATTGTCTTTGCCCACTTCACACAGCTGCGCACTGTTTAAATTTTGCTGTTTAATTTTGCCCACTTTTATATTATTAAATCAAATCCATCAGTGCTGTTTTAGTTTTTGACAGCTGGCTCCAAATTTGCTTTATATTCCCAAAAAAGAAAAAAGGAAAAGAGTTTGTAAGTTTGTATGAGATGTTTTAAAGACTTTTTTCTTTTGCAAAGCATCAAAATTCTGTTACAGCCCCAACTGAGAAAGCTGAGTGAGGGGTTTGTTTGTGACACAAACGGTAATAAAAGTAAATATTCTCTCAGGCGCGACCTTTTATTGCATTATGTAAGTTGGCCAATAGCTCTGGGAAACTTTTTAGATCAATTTCGCAGCACAGATTAGAAAGCTATGAATCCCATTTATGGAAGAGCTCCCTCATGAAATGCTCTTTGAAACTTTTATATTTTCGGATGAAGAGAGAATGAACCCGGCTAAGCAAAGATCTGCCGACGGCACTTTCATGTGGGGGGAAGAAAGAAAGCAAGAGAAAGTGAAAGGAGACGGAGCGAGCGAGGCAGAGGGAAAAGATAAAAGCACTCCCAAAGCCATCTGGAAGTAGCCAGGACACACAAGGATTGCTTTTATGCTACTAATTCCACTGGGAGGTGCGACATAAAAGCAAAGCATGGATATTGTGTTATAACTGTTGAAAACAAGCGAGTGGTCACGGAATACTAATACGACTGGTCAGAAGGAAAAGCAGTTCAATCCGGGAGTAAACAGGCTTTTGGTTGGATGCCCCCCACCACCATGCCCCCGAGGATTTCAGGGGGGCTTAGGTGGTACAGAGTATATTGATTTGGAACTATCAGTCCAGTGTCTTATAGACCGATTCGGAAACAATTTGCACAGACTTTTAGGCACCGCCGTATCTATAACAGCCTATATTATATGTCTGTCTTATACAAGTTGTGCTTTAAATTCTGATTTAAATATATAACTCCTCAGGTTTTCAACATATCAAATAGACAAAGATGCCAGTCGATCCAAAGCTCACAACATTATTGTCCGTTATCTTTCTCTTCTTAGCTCAAACAGAATAGTGAAGTGTCTGCTGCCTGAACTGCCTGACGCCAAAGCAGGCAGGACTGGAACCTTTAGAATAATAAACTCTTGGAGAACTAAAGGCTGCCATGATCTGTGCGAGCATGCCACAGACAACAAAATAAATACAACACAACAGAAACAACATTATCCTGACAGCACTGTTTGTCCAGTTATGCCTGTGGCAGTCTGTGTGATATGACATTGCGCTGCTGCTTCTGATTACCTTGTAATGTCTGCATCCATTGGCCCAAAACATCTTTGGCTTACTCGATGGTTTTAAAAAGGAATTGCGTGGAAATGTTCCCAGCCAAGACATTATCACCAGCAACATGTTTTACAGTCGTTGTACTCAGAAAAGCGTATTGATGAACAAGGGAGCCACACTCGAAAGTTCACTTCAGGCAATATTAGGGGAAGAGACAAAACTACTTGGTTAGTATTACATAACAATTTATTCATGTGAACTCCAGCAACAGTCCCAGCACCTCTCATGCTCTCTACTGTAGACTACTCGTCTACAGGGCTACCCTCCAAATTGAAAAATTACCTTAAATGAGTACCCATTGACTAAAATGTGCTGAGGTTCCGCACGAGCCTCAGCATGTGCCGAGCTGGAAATGAGACCACGCTCTCACAGCGCTAATTCCTCAGAAACTTCACTACAAATGCGCGTTAAATAAATAAAGAAATATCTGTGGGTTAAACTGAAAGACAAAAGAGTACAAAGACATAATGAGCGCACCCAGCATGAGAGCAGCACATCATCACTAACACAGATGTTTCTGTCAAACTGTCACCTACTTTCAGACTTAAACCAAACCTTTAAAAAAAACAAAAGAAACTCTACTGTATGTAAACCGAGGATGTTTCCATCCATTTGGTTGAAGTGAGGAAATCAGCTCCTGAAAGATCAAAAAGCACAAAGAAAACCATCTATATTCTGTCACTTTTGCGGCACAGTTAAACACAGGTCATTAAAGTTTCATCTTTTTAATGTTACACGCTCTAGAAGGTGACAAAATCTTAACCGGTTGTTAAATAATGCAGAAAGCTTTCGTTTTATTGTTCAAAAACTTTACAACTAATGGAAATGTCACAACCTTACTGACTTTGCATGGTTGCAGAAAAAAATGTCAAAATGTGTTGATTTAAAAAAAAAAATAAATCAGGTTTTTAGTCATTAGATCATAATGCATTTAGCATTATTCGGGTGGTTTGGCAAGTCTAAAGAGGCATTTGGCCTCTTTAGATTCGGACGGCACATCCCAGTGCACAAAATCATTGCATGCTATAAATAAATAAAATAAAATTAAATGCTTGCCCAGAAAAGAATTTATTTCATAGCGCTTTAAGTAATAGCAGGAAAAGAGGGGAAAAGCCCTACTCAGAGAGCAGCTAGAGAGGACAGACGAACCCTTTGAACCATACAGTCACCATTTGGCCTATTTCTGCCTCAGCTGATTGTATCCCCCCACCACCACCGCCACCTCCACCCACACATATATACACACACTTCCCTACTTTTGGCTGCCTGCCAAGAGCTGTCATTGCCTCTACAGTATCAGTTCTGCTGTATCTATATCCAGAGCTGTGCGGTTGCCCGTGCACAATGTGGTGGGTCTGCAGACGGAGAAGCGCTGGCAACTCCTCACTTGAAAACTTCAAAACTTTAGTAAAAAGTGGAAAATGATTAACTACTTTTTTTTTTTTTTGCACAAGAGCTCATTTTCAAAGTTATCCATGCATTTATTTATGTAGCATTCAATCATACCATAGTGCCTTCTCGCACTTTATGTAATGAGTGCAAGATCCGAGGTAGATTACCTTGGACTACATTAAATGTAGAGTAAAACTAGAATTGCTTTCAGTCAGAAACTACAATTAACGGAAAGTTTCTCCCTCTTTTTTAATCTATGAAAAAACTTATACGTAATTAAACTTGCTTGTCTTTTAACTTTATTGTCTCACAAAATGAAAGCAGCTGAGGAAGGCAGTAAGAAAAGTAATCTCAGGCTTGCGTAAATGATAACTAATTGGAAATCTGTGTCATCTGTGGTGTTCGTCTGGACAGGATCTTAGGATGGGGATTTTCTTAATCATTTCTTGAGTTCACTCAACAAATAATATCCTCATTCTGACACCCCATTCAGGGAAAAACAGATGACCTAATGGAAAAGCGCTACTAACCTCTGTATGGTGTCATTTGGCAGATAATGCAGGCTTGATGACTTCAAGTTCTGTGGTATTTTGAGGTAAGTTTATTCGCCTAAATAGCTCTTGTTGTGAGATTTTCCTAATTGATCCAATTTGTCCGTTTGAAGTCAGTACTTATTAAGTTTTATGTGGAAGATTTAACAGGGTGGAAGAGAGGATTTTGGAATCAAACAAAATAAACAAGTATGTAAATCAACGCACCTGAGTGCAGTAAAAAAAACTGCATGCTTCAAGTATTTCCTGTTGTTTAGCGATTCCTATCTTCTGCATTTCTTTCTCCAGTTGTTTCTTTGGCTCAGCTTGGCCTCTTAGCAATAACACATGTGTAGCAATTAAATAATCTTCACACTGTGGTATGGGAACAGGTAGAAGACTGGAGAACGTAACTAAAATGTTGAAATATTTGAAATTATCTTTTCAAAATGCTTTTTTTTCATGTGCACATTTATTTTTTTTACATTTTGCTCTGAGTGTATACACTTCCTGTAAAATTTCACAACAGAAATCAGAGTTCCCCTTCTTTCTTACAGTTTTACTACCCAGTGAACGCTGTATTCCCTGATTTCCACTCGTGTCCCCAACCTCAATAAACTCAGTGTTACCTTTGACAATGTCTGACTTGAAAGCAGAAAATAATGGGCCCTAAGCACTAAATCTTTACAGGGTATTGACTGTGAGACGGGGAGGGACATTGGGATGGCCACCAACCAACTTCTGCTGCAAGTTCTCATCTCGTGTATCATTTTGATTTATCATATAAAAGACCAGAGGCAAACGAGCAGGATAACAGTGATAGGTTTTTGAAGTACAAAATGCAGAGGTGGCATAGTGCAGATAGTAGTGTTAAAAAATACTCCAGTAACAGTTGAAGTACTGATTCAGCTCTATTCAAGTAAAAGTGAAAAAGTATCGGTATGGGCTCAAACTCAAAGAAAGTAATAGGTAACTCTTTCAAGAGCAGTTTTTGTGCAACATTAACTGAACCTTGTGTTATGTTAATGTTATGTTGATAAATTAATATTAGTACATATTATAATTTTAATTATAATAAAGGCACTCAGTGTTAAATAGTTAAGTAGAACATGAACATAGAAAAAGATGGAATATAGAAACAACAGCTCTGTTTTTTCTTTCCTCCTCTGTAGAGTGACTTTGGCTCTAAACAGGAAAATTAATAGGGAAGAGGCTACAATGGGATTCAGCAGTCGGGAGAACCTTTAAATGCATCACAGTGTAGCCAAGCTAACCTGTTTATCCTGCACTAAACTGCTGAGTATTTTCATGCAACCTTTAAATAACACAGTTAGTCTATCTCAGTTTCACAATATGAAAAAAAGCATAATGTCACATGTACAGACTCAATATCTGATTTAAAAACACGAGGACTTACATGTAAGCTTTAAATTTCGAGTTTATCGAATACTACTGAGCAGTCCTTACCTTTACATCTAACTTCTCTTCTTCCTCTCCTTATCTTTCTCCATCTCTGAGTGAAGTTAGCTCTTTTTCTTTTCTGTCCCTGTGAAATGCAGCAGCCGAACCTTTAGCTAGCAACACACTGTTTGACAACATGCACACAAACAGTTTGTGTGTCTGCTGATATTTGTTGAGCTGATAGAAACGTTGCATTTGAACCTACCTGCCACTTAAAAAATGATACTGTCTTTATGCTTTTTGCTCCTCTTTTGTAGCGGTAGCTAGTTGCCCAGGTACTGCAACAGCAACTTATTGGCACCTGCAGTCGTTTATTTATATCGATAAATAAAAACACCGGCCCACTTTAACCCCTGACTTTGGCACACGGGTTTGCCTCCTTCATCTCTTTTTACCCGGTGATTAATCCACAAAGAGGACTGCCTTTCATGTGTTACTGTTTAGACTCAGCAAATCCATTATACGTAAAGCAAGGAGCTCATTTTGAAAATGTAAGGAGTAGAAAGTACAGGTATTTGTTTTAAAATGTAGAGAGGAAAAGTATAAAAGTATTCAAGTACAGATACATGAAAATGTTTGTTTGTTCCGCATGCATGTGTATATATATCAGCCCTGCAATGCTCTGTCTCCTATTCCACCAGTAAAATTCCAGGAAAGCCCGGTCTTTTTTTTTTCCCCTTTAAAAAAAACCCAAAAACTTTTTACCTGTTACCAAAAAAGAAGGAAATAAAAAAGCAGGGTATCAAGTGTCAATTCTATGTCTACATTTTTTGTTTAGAAATTACCTTAAACCTCAGTCTACCAGTCGCACCCCCCGGGCAGCAAACTACAGCTAAAATGAGTTTTCCTGCTACAGTCCAGCAGCCTTCTTATCTCTTCCTCTCTTAAACTATAAATGCATTTACAGCACTGTAAAAAGGATGTCAATTGCTGGATTCCCAGCAGCTGGCTGAGCAACAGTGTGTGGTGGTCGCAGGGGTAAGGGTTCAACTGCTGGTCAAAGTTGCAGGTTTGTTGCTCTGTGCTTGTTTTCTCTTCCCAGCACACAGGGGCTAAAGCTAATATAGTATGTAAATGAGCTAGCTGGCAGTGGCATGGCCTTAGCCAGGTGATGTCCCTCTGTCGGCTTGTCCAACATTTTCTTCAAGACCAAGGTGCCTCAACACTGCAGGCCCAGTAAACTGAGTCTGTTCTCACTGGTTATTTCTCTGAAGTCAAGGAGAGAGCGTGCTTGGGTGTTATCTTTTTAAAGCCAGACTGGTCTTTTCCTAGCCCGTACCACAGAGGTCAAGTCAAGTCAAGTCAAGTTGGCTTTATTGTCACTTCAACCATATACAGTTTAACAGTACACAGTGAGGCGAAACAACGTTCCTCCAGGAACCAAGGTGCTACATGCAACATAAATTTACAACATAAATTAACAGGTGTTCAATGGGGAAATACTAAATTACTGGTTTTGTAAGCAAATGGACAAAGATTGTGTTGGAAAATTAAGAAGAAAAATCTCTATTTCCTAGTACAGTTTGACAGACTTGTTGCTACCAGCTGATTCTAGTGAAGTTTCCTTGATTCCTTGGACTTGTGACAAGTGTTAAATATAGACATTCTTTAGCTATATTGTTTAGCCTATTACAATGCCAAGTTGACATTAACATTGTTGCAGTCTTGTAATTTATATACAGAACCTGTCAAATTTTGCATTTCCATAAATGTGTTTACTGCTTACACTGTGGCCACACTGGAAAGATCCAGACTCCTGGGTGGCTATTTGACAAACCCTGCCAGCTTCTGTTTTATGTTGGACTGATTTGGGAAACTTGTCACGGGTGAAGGAGCTAGTTTGAAGTTTTTAGGCAGTGGAAATTTAACAGTAACAGTCTCTAGCCTCAGATGCAGATGAAATAAGTCTTAGAATTGAGCTCCCTTAGAAGAATTAAAAGAGCAAGAAAAAAAGAAAACGTTGCTTTTGCAGCCACCTTTTACATTACATTTACCACATAATGCTCGTGAATTATTGTGACCGTATGCTTGCTTAACAATATCATTTTTAAAAAACTACTGTTAGTCTAATTTAGAATGCATGGTGACTGATTCTCAGTGGATGGATGGATGGACTGCTTCTGTAGCCTTGGAGTTCTTTGGTAAATCTTTTAGTTGCTCTTCTGTGAGTCATTTTGAGTTACACATTAACTTAATCCAGCATCATACTTACAAGTTGCTATAGGCTGACCTTGAACTGAATGCCATATTGATTATATTTAGAAGTCTGACCTCACATGTAGTTCTGGTATGAGGTGTAGTTACTGATAAGACTGATAATTGCTACTTGATGGTTAGTAATCAGTAGTAAAATCCAAACATTTTAACATTGTCATGATATAATTGTCTGCAATTAACACTTTACCATCCAGCACCGATATACTTTGTTTAGGCTGAATGCCGCATAGTAGTGGCAGTCTTGAAATCTCTAACAGCTAAACAATGTAGGCTATTTGGATGTAACAAAAATAAAAATTAAAAAAATAATGTTGTTTTTTTTTTTTCTTTCAACATAATATTCACTGTATCTCATCTGAAATTGCTCATATGTATTTTAATTCAGATCTGGCTTAGGTTATTTATCCAAGCTGCGTTTTTGTGAGCGTTTTTAACCAAAAAAACATGAGTAGCGTGTTCAACTTCTTTATTTAGGCTGAAAATGATCATTTAATCCTAATGGTTTTTTTTTCTATTGATCAATATACATTCTTAGGCTACAGAAGAAGATTGAACACATATATAAATGAGCCATAGGCTCATTTTCATGTGTTTTTCTTTGTCAGGTTCTTTGTTTCATACATTTGTACGCTTTTTCAGGATGGATATGGACAGATCTTTTGTTTCTGTCCAAACAGCCTCTATTAATACCGGATCCAGATACTTGTAAGAAAAGCCCTACTTTGGCATTTTTGTGGCAACCTAATTCACTTCCTGCCACTTCACACCAAAATAGCCTCCAGTGGTTCCTCTGTGCATCCAGCTCTTGCTTCCCGTCCTGCACTTTTTTATCCTCTTCCACGTATCCTGACACAAGCACACATCATCCACCCAAGACCCTGAAGATAGCCTCATTTCTAAGGATTTCAGGAAACATGGGTACATGTCAAAACCTCATTTTCTTTTCTCATTTTGAAAATGTACAGGGGTTGAAAGCAACATCGAAAACCCTCAACATCTTTCACCTCTAGGATCAACCTGAATCGTATTTTCTTTAGTTTCCTGATAACTTTTTACTTTTCCTTACACTTCGACACAAATATCTTCACTTTCTACTCCTTACGTTTTTAAAACAGCGTGGTTACTTCAGGTTTAACACATTTGAGGGGAATTAATTGATTATATTACATCAGTGGTGGGAACAATAATGCATACAAGACAGTCCTGTTGGTATTTCCATCACCAGTACTTATTGCACACAGTGAGTTTATAGTGTTATACTCAGGGGTTAAAGTGGGCTGGAGCATCTGGAATGGTAATTTTGGTGCACATGTCAATAAGTTGTGGTTGTGGTACTTCAGTATCTCGTTCAGGACAGAGAAGAGGAGCGAGCTCAAAGAGTAACATTTTTTAAGTGGCAGGTAATTTCAAATGCAACATTTTAAACACCTCAACAAATATCAACACACACACAAACTGTATCTGTGAAGTTTATGATAAAACCGCTAGCTACGTTTGCTTTATTCCCCAGAGAGAGAAAAGAATGAGCTAACTTCAGTCAGAGATGGAGAAAGATGTAAGTGAGACAGGACATTAAAGTAGTTTTAAAGGTAAGAACTAATTAATGACATTTGATAAAGTAGAAATTTAAATCTTACGCAAAATATCACAATTAATTTCAGATTTGTTCCGATTGATTCTCTGCTTGATGATTTTTCATATTGTGAAAGTCTTTAAAAACAAATTTAAATGCTGTACTATTACTATACAAAAATACAATACTAGTTGTTATTGTTCAAAGTTTGTATGGAAATATCAGAGAGTTTTTTTGCAGGCTACACTGGTTAATTAGCAGTACTGTGGTGAAGTTTACAGATTAGATTAATTAGATTAATATGGCAGGTGGCGGATTAGTTATCTTTTCACAAAACAGGTGGTAGAAGAGCTACCTTTTACTTTTATACTTGGAGCACATTTCAGAGTCTACACTTTTTCCACATCAGTAAAGAAGTTGTATCAGTACTTCAACTTTAACCAGAGCATTTTTTTTAACACAGGTATCTGCACGTCTACTTAAGTGAACAATGTGTGTACTTTTGCCACCTCTGGGCGTTCGCCAAGGTGCGCTTAACAGGAATCAAGCGAACATAATGGGCTTTAAAAGTTGAATAAGGTAATATGTTTTCCAGTAACATACACAGAAACAAACTTCAAAATCAGGGTGGTGTCTCTGTAAAAACAAAAAATAATAAGATATCAGTTGTCAGGATGTTAATACTAGCTACCCTTTGACACGTTGACTAAAAATCTGATAGTACTAAATGAAAAAGAAACACTCTTAAGTTATACTTGCGTTGATCTCCTCTTGTTTCAGTGCACACTTCAAGCCAGGTTTCTCTGTTGTCAAGACAATTTGAAAGTAGAGGGAACTGGTCAGAAAGAAATACAAGGAAGGAAGCAAATACGGGAAAGGCGAACTAACATGCCCAGAATCTCCTAAGAAGCAGAAAGCTCTGGAAAAGACTTCATCATTCAGAGAAAGTAATACAAAGGCGAGGGAGAAATAAACAGTACATGAGAACAGGGAACAGTTAGGGCAGGAAACTGTCTATGACCTACTGGACAAACAAATTGGTTTGCAGGCAGAATGGATTAAGAGGTTGAGCTTGGCAAAAAAACCCAAGGGTGACTGATGTTGCAATGTGAGCTCATCCATTTTGAAGGGGGGCTGAATTTAGAGGCTGTATGTGGAAGTGTATTGTGTATTTTCCCAGTCTGTGTGTGCGTGCGCTTGTGTACGTGTGTGCATGCGAACGCTCTGCAAGTCAATATTTGTCTGCTTTGCCACGTCCCTAGACATCCCATTCGGCGCAACAGACCGTAAAGCTGTCAAATGCGACCTGAATATTCTCTGTCTTCATCTGCTTCCTTTTTCTCTCCCTCTCTCTTCCTCGTGCTCTCTCGCTTCCCTTTGATTTCTTTTTCCTTTCCGTCGATAACAATATCATCGAGAGCAAACATGTTCGCTTTTGCGCTTTTGATGGCTTGTCTACCCCTCCACCTCCCATAGAATATCTCGTCTTATCTATATTGCCATGTTTGCTCACACCATAAAGTCATTTCTGCCTGTGTAAGTCTGTTTGATACTTGTGAGAACCAGTGCATGTTTTATGGGTAGTGCAATATCATCTACTAGGACATTAAGTTTTTCCGTGTACAGCTACTTTGTTTTTGCTAGTTACACTTTGTAATTACACCATATCAGTTCGTTTTACTACTATAGCTATTTGTCTCCTCATGTCCTGTTACAGATTCCACACTTCTTATTTGTCCCATTAGCAAACAAGAGGGCTTCAAGACTTGAGGGTAATTTAGGCCATATAGCCCAGGAATCTGCAAGTTTATCTTGCTAATGGCATTTCTGTCCTAACTTTAGTACTTTGCCACTCTGCTACAATTGGATTAGCGTCACTTCCTCATAGGTGAAATCAAAGTTTTGCTCTTCTACTCGGCTCTCTGTGGAGCACATCACCTGCCATGACTACCAGTCCATCAGTCGATCTCACGCTCTACATTAGAGATTTGCAAATTCCAGCATTTAAGGCAACTCAACCCAGAAGGAGCAATCCATTATTTTTAAAAAACAAAACGTGAAGGTGGAGAGGGTGGAGAACTTCCTCCATGCTGCTTCACATATGCCTGCAAACTGCCCCAGTGCATGCTGTTAATCATGTTTGATGAGGCAAACAGAATCACATCATCTGCAAAACTCAGGGTTTCAGTTCTGACTGTACTGTAAGTGATGACAATTCTACAATTTTTTGTGTTTACATCTTTTTCACCTTGAGGCCTTCAGGTAGATATTTAATATTTATGTAGCATAACGCCTGCATCTGAAAAAGATTGTTAAAAGGACTTAAACCCCTTTTAGCTGTACTCGTGCTGTGTGACCTGTGTACTGTTGTGCTTGTAGTCGTGGTGCGTTATTGCCAACTCATCCTGTTTCTGTGTGCCTGCGTGTGAGTGTGTTTTATTATTTTGAGAGGCAGCCTGGCGCAAGCCCAGACTTTTTCCAAGCCTTGATAAAAACGTGCTGGGGGCATGGCGATATACACCTACTCCACTACAGGGTACAGGCAGTACTGTGGCCTGTCCTCTCCAATTGGCAGCCTCTGTGCTGCTGTACTGCTGATAAGAGGTTGGTGTAAATAAAACTGTACAGCAGAGCTCGTTATAACGCTGAAGGTAGAGGGTGCAAGGGAGGGAGTGGGGGATGAGAGAGCGTGTGGTGTCTGTACTCATTGTTCTGACAGCATACTGCGTCTGTGTGTGTTCCCATGAATGCGTGTATACTTGTTGTGCTATTTGTGTGTGTGTGTGAGAACCAGATTGAGCTTTAGATGCTGCAAATAAATCTCCTTTTTTTTCTCTTGTTGATATTTTGTCATTTTGGCCAACGTTTCGGTTTATTTTTAAAGGTCAATATTTACAGTGTAAATCTAAAAATACACATCAGAAATATTTTTTGTGGTTGTGATAATAAATGTAAGTCCTCAGAAGTGTGGTGAGACCAATATGTGTGTATGAATGTGTTTATGCGTGTGTGCGGGAGTGGGGGGAGGGGGCAAATGGGGCTGTCTGTGTGTGTTTATGGATTTTTGCTGTTTTTTGGTACTGAGAGTACTTTCTTACGTAAGCCATTTATGTAGGCTCAGTGAACAGCCAGGCTATGTTTTTGTTGGTGACTGTGCTTGTCTGCCTCCCTCCCTCTGTCACACACACACACACACACATTCTGCCTCCCTAATCTGCCTCTCTGCTCTCTCGTCTGCCCTGTTTACACTGCTAAAAAAAACCCACTGAGTGTGATATTGGCCGGCCATCGACATATACACTGTAATTAGCCTTTTTAATTTCCCATTTAGCCTCTCTGACTCTTGAGAAAAGATCCTTCAGACACTTCCAGCAGAAATATGTGCGCATACAGAAAAGTATGTCATGCAAACAAATGTTGCACAGGGGGATTAAAGTGGGTGAAAAATCATGTGTAAGATTATGTCATGTCAAGTTAACTTTCCTACGGCTATTTTTGTGTGTGTGGGGGGGAGTTATCCATCCTAGAAGAATTTCTGGGCACTACAACGTCTCAGTGGGCTTTTAATGTCTGACCTAACTTCTGTTATGTCAAACATTAGTACAATTTTTCAGGTCACTGTGGTCTGTTCTATGTGTGCTCTAATGGGGATTTTTTACTTGAGACACCTTTTTAGGCCAGATGGCAATACCTGCTTAACAGAGCATACAAAATAGATTTCCAGATTAAGCTTCTGTCATTAGAATCCTGCAGATCATTTTCATATTAAAACTTGAGAAAACCTGAACATGTTCCTTTGACATTTTCAATAAATTATTATAGTTGTGGTAAGCTGGAAAAAAATTCTCGAATTAGAAGGTAGTTTCACAAAGTCTGACAAACAGGCCATTGTCTAAAGGGCAACAGTTATGCTTAAAGTCAGTAAAACCACGATAAAGTTTAGAGAAATGTGGTGTAAAGTCAGGGAACTCCAAAACTGTTACATGCCTAGCTAACACGAAGCTTGGTATATTATCTCCGTTGTCACTCTTGCACACGGTAGTGCACGCCAAAAGTGAAGTCATAGCTGCTGGCACACAGTGCACTTTGGTAGTGCTTCAGCTGGTTGCCCATCACCAAATTTTTGTAACGTGGCATGCACAGTGAGGCTGGCGTGTATGCAAATTGGACGAGCTGGATTCTGTGTGCAGATCGCTCTCTACAGGCTTCCATGCGATTCATCAGTGCGGGAGTATAGGGATTCCCAGTTGGCTCAAAAGTCTTAAAGGGAGGTTGTTGCAACAGACTGCAGCCTCTTACACTCGACCTAGTGTGCATCATCTCTTCTATTGTTTTCCAGGGATGTAGCCATGTCTTTTCCTGCTCAGTGACACCTCTAATTTGAAAGGAGACGTTAACAAGTGTTGATAGAATTTGCGCACGCAGTGACCAATGTGTGTACAATTACCACAGGTTAGGCTATTTTTTGCAAGTCTGCACTATTAATACAACTGCTGATACTACTGTCTTTACTGCAGTTAAGTTAAAAAAGACATCTGGTAAATTATTCATAGCTGAACAGTTTGTTTATTGTGGCTTTGTTTTAGTTGTCTTTTTCTACATGTAATGGATTGTACAGAACTCTCTGTGCACAGCTCCATTGTTAAACTGTTAAGTATGTGTTTTGTGCGTCTGTCTGTGTGTATGCTAAATAGTGTCATGCCAACTCATGCAAGTGGTCATGTAAGGCCTTTTGACAAGATATTCTCATGACTGTGTTGCAGGAAACAGATGGACTTGGCATGACTTTGCCGATTTTTAAACACTTGCTCGTTTAATCCTGTTTTTTGTATTTAGGTAGGAAAGAAAAAAATAGATAAACTGTTTCATGTGTTGCAACGGGCAGATTGATGGCTTCATCATGTTACAAAATGGCCAGTGGTTGTTACAGAAGAAAAATATTTGTTTCTTTATCTCCCATACAGGATGAAATGTTAAACTCTGGTATCAACATTGTGGCCTAGTTTTTTGTTTTTTTGTTTTTTTGTTTTTTTTCGTACATTGCTATGAGCACAGACAGACTCTGTAACTCTTATGTTTAATTCTGTGATTGTCTTTGATGAAAGATTCTGTTTAGACTGTGATCCCCAAAGGGGGGGCCATCTGTTGCAATCTTAGCATATATGATCTACCTGTGAAAGTGGGTTGGGACAACAAGTAAGTGTCAAGTGTGGGAATGTAGTTTTTTTTAAAAAAACAAAAAACAAAAAGCTCCTCTGCTGCTGCAGGAAAAACAGAACTATCAGCCCAAACAAACAAGGCCTCTCTGTGTCTCACAAATTCTTTTGAATGAGAAGAGCTTCTGAATGGTGGCATTATGAGATCACATTGCTGAACTAGATGATGCGAGCGTGGCAATGTGCGTTGTGTGTGTGCTGCTGTACCCAAATACGTTAATCACACCCATAAATACCCAGATGGGCAGTGGGGTTACTTTCCTCCTCCTCAGCATCATAAGAGAACGATGGTTTTCATATTAGACTCAGATTTCATGCTTACATGGAATGAGTGTAATAGCAAATAAAACATTACACCATCACCACATTATTTAGGGAAATTGGAGAATGAGCACTTAGCATGTCAGGGGAAATTACAGGCAAGGGAACGCACCATCGCTTTCTTGGAAAGGCTGTGGGCTTATCCACAGTCTTCAACACATCTACTTGTGATGAAGACCGTGTCACTGCTACGGAAACCCATAACCACTAAGTTTACTGTAAGTGAAACACCCTTAAGTACCTACAGTCAACTAGGCACAACGGTAACCACAATTTTAAAGTGTAGAACACAACAGAGAAACAGTGAAGAAAAATTTGAATGAGAAGATTTGTGAAATTGTTTTTGCAAGCATTATGGGAACATTAAGCCGACTCAGGATGTTTATTTTTTGTGTGTTTTTGCGCGTGCTTGCTTGAAAAAAGGTTTTTGAGATACAGATAAACTCTTTGATATATATAAATATATATATTTTTTATTTTCCTTGACTTGACTTTCATGTTGGGCCCAACTTGATTTTCTGTTTTTTGTTGTTTTTTTTTTTTTTTTTATAAAAATATATATTTTTACCCAGTGCTCATCTAAAATACCAATCTAATAGAAGGTGGGCTCTAACTTAACCTCCTCAGCAAAGGACAAAGACACCTTAAATACCCAGTAATGCACCAGCAAGAAAGAATACATTGAAATAAAATGGCACGGTTTTCAGCCTGTAAATGTACATTCCTCTAACTAGAATATGCATTTACAGAAACAATAGCCAATTTAATGTGCCCAGCGTACCAAGAGGTTATTGGAAAACAACAAAGCACTACCTGAAGGGAAGTCTCCTTTATCTGTGGGATAAGATGGATCAGGCCTATAGTGTATGTCAGCGGTCCCCAACCTTTTTTGCGCCACGGACCGGTTTATGCCCGACAATATTTTCACGGACCGGCCTTTAAGGTGTCGCGGATAAATACAACAAAATAAAACTAGTACCGGTACCGAAAAAAAGAAGATTTATTCATAACACACGTGAAAAGACCCAGGAAAACCGAGTAAACGATAAAAACGATAACAAAATAACGCTGAAAACCGATAAAAACCTTGAAAACCATACATTTCACACCTGAGCCTCAACTCTCGCGGCCCGGTACCAAACGACTCACGGACCGGTACCGGTCCGAGGCCCGGGGGTTGGGGACCGCTGGTGTATGTGGAACCATTACTTTAGTATTTGCTGCTGGGCACTGTAGGATGCTTACATGTTGGGCACGGAGCTCTGTTCTCTTGTTCTCTTTTACTGTATTTTATTATGAAATAACTGAGCCAAACTGCTCTGTAACAGCAGTTGTGCAATATTGACAAAAGAGAAGTGAAAAAGGAAGTGGCTTCAGCGGCATGTGGCACCTGATCACCACTCTATCCCCATCTCCCAACACACATGTACACACACACCAACTCATCATGCGTTGTGCAACTTTTATTATGTCAGCTAAGGCCTGAATCTGTGGAAAAGTAACATGGGAGTCCCCGCTAACAGCAGATTAGGCATTTGGAGATTCCTTTATTTTTTTCTTCCTCTTTTCATCTTTTAGATTTTCTGACAGATAACTTGTATTTACATCATGTCATTTTGTGAGTGCTCATTCATTTACATGTTCCCCATTGAGCTTCTCTACGATGCCATCATTTTTGTTAGTTTTGTGAGAATTAAAATATGACTCAATTAAATTAAAGCTCAAGATCATTTCAGTGGTAAAAGAATTTTCCTTTAGACTCTACAGTGAGGATTTGAATGGGCCCCCCTGGTAAGGCAGTAGTTTATTATTTTAGGACACAAATCACAAGGGTAACAGTGTGTGTCTCCTCTATCCCAGCTCCCTTCTCCCTCTAACTAACAAGTTCACTCTCTTGTGATCAAAGGGGGCCTCAAGATTTATCACTTTAATTTGGCACCAAAAATGGCTAATGGAGGCTGTTACCAAGTGGAGGGGCCCCCCGTTAGCACTCAGCTGGCTAACTAGAGTGACGGTCATCTGGCTGGGTGGCTGCCTGGCGGTGTGTACCCTGGATTCTTGTGCTTCCACTTTTCCACCCCCCTTTGCCCTACATTGACCTCGCACAAGTCCATTCTCCTTGAAGCAAGGCACCATGCAGGCATTTCCTGACAATTTATGTCCTTGTGCCACAAGCAGGGGCATGCCCTGCACTAAAATCCTATCCCTGGCCCATTTAGCACACGCCTCTTGGCCTCCCAGAAGAGTGGTTATAGTGCTGCACCACTGTCTCTCAGGCGAAATCGTTACTTACTGGTTACTATGCAAGTGTAAAGCTGACTACCTTGCAGACATCAGTGAACACCAAATTTCACATTTCCTATGAAATAACATGTTTAACAGTAGACCTACAGGAACATGCAGCAACACAGTTACACATACTCACATCTGGAAGCTGCAGCGCACAATCACACTTTGGTCTGATGGCATCTGAGAAGCCCATTGGCCGTTGAGGGGCACCTGGTAATGAATGTAGGGAGTTTGTAAACTGAAACTGTGTCGCTTACTTACTTATCTTACTTCTTAGATGAGGGAAATTAATTTAGCCTCGTTGCTACCTGGAAGAAAATCCACATTTAAAACCTAAGACCTCAATTGAAATGACGATAACTAATGTAATGTATGCATGTGGTGGACAGGCTTCTATATCTAATGTAAAAATGTGAATGTGTATTTACTTTGAGCTCTGTTTAGACTCTCAACAGCATATGATAGAAATGGAGTCACAGTTGCCTTCATAAAATTGTCTCAGTTGCTCGCTGCAAGGGCAATCGATGAGCTCAAATCAATAGAGGAAAAAGTCCAAGGAAGGTTAACAGAGCAACCGCAGCCTGTAAAAATAATAATTACAGTTTCCATGATAATGAATCAGAAGTTAAAGAAGCAAAAGAGGCGCTATCCGATTAATGCAAATCAGGGACATCAGTGGGGGTGTTTGGGGGGTGGGGAGTATTCTGTCTACACCTCCACTACATGTCTTATTCCTCAAAGGTTAAGTGGATGCTTTTGCCGGCTAATTCGGCCATATGCTCATCTGTGCATTCGACACCAGCGCACCATACGCTCAAACAGCAAATTACGCCTCTTGAATATGCAGCCAATTAAAGAAGACATTGCTCCGCGGCTCACTCTCTTTAGTCACAAGTAGTTAAATGGAAATATATCTTGTGATGCTGCAGATGAATGCAGGATATGCTAGTGTTTATAGGTCGCATTACAGTGGCTTATGATCTTGTCACGCTCAGTGTACCATCTTTTGCATAACTTGTTGCATAAGCATGTTCTGGCAGGCACACTCTGTCGTGTACGGTCCGTGTTATTTCTCCTTTTTTTAGGGTTCATTACAGTACAGGCCGTTCCCTAATGTCACTGTGGTTGCAAAACCACATAAGCCATCTTTCCCTGACTTTTTTTTTCTGTCATCTAAGAATTGGCTTCCTGTTTTCATTGTGTTCTCTTTCTCTCTCTCTCTCTCTCTGGAGGTGTCGTAACCCAGGAGGCTGTGCCAAGAACAAACCAAGGTCTAGTCAGTAGAGATTGCTCTGTGCTTGCACTGGAAACAGGCACACACCCACACACACGTAGAGTCATTTTGTACACACAACATCCAGATGTTAAACTGCGTGTGTGTGCGTGTGTGTGTGTGTGCTGGTGAAAAGTGTGTTGCATGTATGGTGCTCATTGCCAAGCAATAAAAATTCATTTGCCGGAGCCTGATCTGATTTGCCCTTCAACAAAACACTGGATGTGTACATGCCAGCTTCCTGCTTTTTTTCTTTCCTTTTTTTTAAGTTGTTGTAAAAGGTTGTACACATTCACAAAGTGTAGGTGAACATGATAATTTAGACTACGGCTCAAGGGCTACTTACTTGATCTGCTTGAATTAACAGCGCGGAGCAACAAAAGTGCAAGAGCACATGACAACAACTTTATGATTTTGAGTCAATAGCCTACTTCAAGTTAATGGCAGGTGTGTCTACTAAGCCAATGCGATTTGTATGTGTGTGCACAACCACTGTTGATACGTAAGTTAGCTTATACGATAATTGATGTATGACAGTTACAATGACAGTTTCATCAATGTGTTAAACCTAAACATGAACTGTTAGCCATGTTTCTAATGTGATGTAATGGCAGGAATAGCTCAGTAGGTAGAGTGGTGGCCCCATGATCGGAATGTCGGGGGTTTGAATCCCCTGAACAGCTACTCTGGGGTACCCCTGAGCAAGGTACCGTCCCTCCACACTGCTCCCCGGGTGCTAGATTGGCGGCTGCCCACTGCTTCACTGAGTGAGGTTAAATGCAGAGAGAAATTTCCCCATGGGGATCAATAAAGTATATATAAATATGCTTAAAAAAAAAAAAAAAAAAAAGACTGATCTCAAAAGAAAAAAAACAATAGTAGCTGATTTTTTTAAAAGGTTAAAATGATTGTCATCTCTGTCAGTGACCTCGCACATGGAATGTCCATCTTTTTCAGAAAGGCCCCTGGGTGGGATTTGTAACCAGGAAAATTTAGAGTAAGCTTGTTACAGATGGGAGAGTTTGCCTTTTGAACATATGGCTGTGAAAGGCTCTATTTCACAAGAACCATTATGTTTCTCTAACCCTACTCAAACCGTATGATCCAGCCACCACCTCACCTGTCTCCTCCAAATATGGGTTCTATCAGTGTTTTTGCTGCTTTGGTACAGGACGCTAGTGTTGCAATTTCGACAATCGCTGCCAATCGACTTAATTTGTCGCTTAGAAATGAGGATGTGTTGGTCACAGATGCTGGGCTCGCTTTCTTTTCTTTCTTTTTTTTTTTCTTTTACTGTTTGAATTTTGGGGGGGAAATTAGACTACATTAGTCAGAAAAGGATATGACACCTTCTGTTGCATATTCATTAAATTTGGACCAGAAGCTGACCATTGTGAAAGTGGATAGATTGACTCATCAAGTTATAGCGCTAATTGTACTGCAGGCTTAATTATATTGTACAATCCGCTCATTAATCAATCAGATGTGGAAAAAATATTAATCTAAATTCTGAAAAAAAGACAGGCTGAAATAATGACAGTCAGGTCTTTATAGAATAATGTGAAAAAAACATTATCAGTCATTTTTCAGCATCTATAGCCAAATCATATAGATATCATTTGTAACCTGAAGGTAATTCTCTCACAGGATATGTATCAAGGTGAATGTAATTAAAATGAGTTTAAACCGATATTCATTCATTCAAGTCCTCTCCACTTCCTCAGTAAACTTAAAACCTGATTATTTGAGCCTTACCAATGCTTTCTCAGGCCAGTTATTAATGTTTTACTAGTTGAAATACCTTTTATTAGTATATTAGCAAATATATGGTCAAACATAATTGGGAAATCTTTTAATTAATTACTGGAATAAAGTGCTCCCTGGTGGACAAAACAAAGCTTTTGCATTGCTGACATATCTTAATGTGTTTAAGTGTAAAGCAACAAAAAAATATAGGAGTAAATAAACAGGTCAGAGTTTTGAGTGAAATGTATTTCTTTAATTTGTCTCATCTGAGCTTTAACCCTGTTTTCCCCTCACCAGTTCATATACATATTTTTTTTTCAGTGTGTGTAATAAGCATCCGCTTTCTGTCTCTTGTCCAGCTGGTGAGAAGGCCATAGTTTGTGACCAGTGTGGCGCCCAGTTCCAGACAGAAGAATCCCTGGAGGCTCACCGGCAGATCCACACCGGTATGAACGCACACACACAGACATGTCATCATGACTGTGCACATAAACAGAAAGATGATGAGCTTCTCTGCTTGATTTTTGTCCTGAAAGCTCCAGCTGATTGTGTTCGCCATGGTAATTCATGGAGGGAGTGAAATTCTTTTTAAATGGTGAGGGAAGAAGGAAGTCAAGTAATCACATCAAATTTAAAAAATGAGAATAACTGAGATCACGTTGAATTTTCTGATCCTCGTGATTCACACTCCCAGTCTATTTATTGTGTATTTTCACAAATCTGCATGCATGTCATGGTGAGGTGTGTTTAGAGGCTCATTCAACCTTCACAGGTAAAAACAGTCTTTTTCTAGATGATCATTTTTTAGCACAGTCTCAGAAATAATCCCCGTCTATACTAAGACGCATGTAAGGGAACATCACATTTACACATTTGTCATGTGTAGGGATGGGTATTGATAAGATTTTCACGATTCCGATTCCAGTTTCGATTCTGTTTAACGATTCGATTCTTTATCGATTCTCTTATCGATTCTTTTTAAAAAAGGAGAACACTAAGGTCGATTAGCTTAGAACTTTGTTTTATATCTTCTCTTTGAACAAGATAGAAATTTAGCAGTAACATGGCCTTACAAACCCAACAGTGAGATCTTAAGAGATCCAGCCTATGGCTCTTCCATGGGGTGTCACAGGGTCCCCAGGAAAAAAAATAGTAAATGTAAAATAATAAAATAAATATTCTTCTGTAGCAATAACAAAGTATAACATAAATTATTTTGTAGCAATTACACAAGAATATCCAGTAATGTCCCTGCCTACAATTAAACACATTCACTTACCGAAAATCGGGGCATCTGCTGTGGCAAATAGGTGCAAGCCTTTGACCACAAACTTAGTCACTGCTCGGTGACATTCGTCTATCCTGGCCTGAAAGGAGACGCTACCGGTAAACTGCAGCGAGAACTGCCAGCATCTGAGCCAGCCAGACTCTGTCTCTC
The DNA here is from genome assembly GCF_051167445.1 of Perissodus microlepis. Taxonomy (NCBI): domain Eukaryota; kingdom Metazoa; phylum Chordata; class Actinopteri; order Cichliformes; family Cichlidae; genus Perissodus; species Perissodus microlepis. The sequence goes on along the minus strand of NC_140470.1, from coordinate 25,451,157 downwards.
TCATCATGGTCACCTAAATGCACAGTAATGGCAGGTTTTGTAATAAGGCAGATTGCGCTAACATAATATGCACTGTTAGTTGATTATTTACCTGCCGCATTAACGGGAGAGGACGTGCAAACGTTACCGCTGCTGCTGGGTTGAGATTCACGAGTCCGGAGCAGAATTAAAAACACGACATTCATTTCAGGTCATCGCGTGTTTTGTGAGCAAATGCTTTTGCATATTCGTAGTGTTTCCTCCCTTAAATGAAATATCTGCTTTGCAAGTATTGCAAGTTGCCCTGTTGTCATCCGTTCTCGTAAAGTATAACTAAACTTTTGAGCGTTTGAGCCGCCATGTTTCCTGCCAGGTAAATGACGCTCCGCAACGTGGTGACGTCATTCGGGGCGACTGGAATCGATAAGGGAATCGTTTGCAAAAATGGCAAACAATTCCAAGGAATTGAAACAGTGGGAACCGGTTCTCAACAAGAACCAGTTTTTGATACCCATCCCTAGTCATGTGTGTGTAAACATGAAGCAGAGGGTTGTTGGAAGATACTGCCTAGGTAGAACAGCAGTGGTTAAAAGAAAAAAGGCCATAATAAGGTGGAATTGTTTCTGAGAAACTATTTCAACTGTTTCAAACCAAAAAGCATTCGTGTGGACGAACCCTCTTCCATCCATCTCTGGCTAACTGAGCCATGGATTGAGAGATAGGATAGTTCACATCATCTTGGATTAGTCCTACTTGGCCTAAATCAAGACAGACCCAACAGTAATCAACAAACCGCGAAAACTTGGCAGGCCAAAGTTGTTTATCAGTGCTCAGCTATGAAGATGGCAAGACGGGGATGATGTAGGTGCCAAGATGTAAATGGGAAGAAGTAAATCCCCCTTCAGCAGATGTGTGATGGCCCAAAATGGTTTTACTGCTAGTGATGAACTCTTTAATCTGGAAGCTGGATTGTCTCGAATTACCTCCACTTTGTTTTGGACATGATGCGCCTTGAGCATCGTGCATCGTGCTCGGATGAATGTGAGGTCTTTGTTTGTTTATTTATACCTTTTTTTTTTAAATTTCATGGTTTTTTTTGTCCAGATATTCAAAACATTTTAGAAAACCACTCCAGGTCCATAATAATTAGACCCCATCCTCGAGTGCCTCACAGCAGCTAATTTGAGGGTTGTTGGAAAATATTGGCGCATAATATTACTCACAACAGATATGGAGGACTAATTTGCAGCTAAAAACAAAAAAAAAAAGCAAGGTGGTGCAAAGAGGTTAGCTTTGACTCATGTCTGTCAGTATATGCTTCATAACTTAGAAAGCAGTACTTAAATTGTTTCTGATTATTTTACACTCAGCCTTTATTAGATTTAAACCCTGTGAATAAGTGTGCACTTTGTGTTAAATATGGTTTAGCTGTGTGTTGTGGCATGTTGTCCACATAAATGTCATCAGCAGGTTTTATGCCAAAGCAGGAAGTTGTCTGTGATAATTGAGTTGTAAGAGGACATTATATGCTAAGGGCATTGTTACAGGAAAACTCATGAAGTACAAAAATGAAAAAATGTCCATTGGCTGCAGTCTCTCTGAATGTGCTCAGTGGATTTTATGGCAATCTGCTCAGCAGATTTTGCTGTCTTTTCTACATGTAGACACTTTGGCCTAATGGGTGCATTGAATGAAAGGGGAAGGGATTACCAATAAACCAATCAACCTGACCACGTCAGCCTTTCTCAGATTTGTCAAACAAAAGGAAATGAGAGACAAGAGTGCTGCTAGCACACTGAGACCAGAAGCGGATCTCAAAAATAGCCACACTTTATCATTATCATCTTGTGTTTTGTCCTTCATCTGAAGCCGTGACCCCCAAGCTCCCAGTAGAAGCTCCCTTCGAGTGGCTCTACTTTTTCCTTGCTCTGCCACACACACACATGCAGGGACCTCCTCAACATTTGACAGGGGAAGGTGGGGCAGTGTAGTCAGGAATTGGTGGCGGTGGGGAGAACTACTCCTAAGGGGCATGCCCTCAGCCAATCAGCCCATTGGAAGTAAAGAAGGGTTAAACGAGGCTAATGATTCAACAGCCATAACAGCGGAAAGGAGCACTCTAAATATAGGCATTCCAGTCTGGAACGAATGGAAGGGGTTGCGGGGGGGCAGCCGCAGCTCGAGCCAGACGTGTCTTCCAGCCAGACAACTGGAGCAGCAGCACCAGTAATAGTATAGTAATCATCCATGTGCTGGACCTCTGCGCAGAATAAGAGTGTGGAAAATCAGCTCTGGTGAAATGATGAGCCGGTTTAACTGCACCCTCTGATTTTCAGTTTCACTTTCTCTTTCCTTATACTCTGCTAGCCAGTATACACTTACATTATGGAACACACTGCACTGAATTTGAACACCTGACCTTTGACATCCCTGTTCTAAAAGCAACCCCCCCCCTTCTTTTTTTTTTTTTTTTAGCATGAATTTCTATGAGTCTTGTCAATGCAAATGACATATATCTGCATTTGACATCAGACTCAGTGAAGAATAAATTTGTTAACTCAGAAATGAAAAAAAAAATAATAATAATTTGGTCTAAATGGGATTTGGGCACAAAAAGATTAATTGTAGTTCCCTGTTGTAATTTCTACTACATATGTACATCGTTTCCTTATGTTTCTAGTGTGATTGCTGATTTCATATGCATATAATGACATTCAAAGGTTAATTAGTCATGTCCAGGTTGACAGCGTTTAGCAAGTTGGTCCACAGTGACAGAATGAGAGACGTAAAAAAGTGTTTTCTCTGACTTGTATTACAAGAGTTCTTCTTGTATTCAGGAGAGCTCTACATATATCCAGTTTTAAAAGTTCCTAGAATAGGCAAGAATACATGAGATGCTACAGTATAGAGCTGGAGCCCCAAAATGTAACATTCATAAGGTACTCATCAGACAAGCAGCAGCTACAACCTGATAGAAGTCAGTAACATCTTTAAGCTTTTCTTTTAACTGTACTCAAGCCTCAGCTGTATAACTGTACTCCTAACTATGTTATAGTTATTGTTTGGAAATGATTAAGAAATGATCAATCAGGATACATACCAGAATGCTATACTTTTATGGCTTGCCTGTAAGATATGCTAAATGATTTTTTTTTTCTTCAGACATTTTTAAAATGTATTATTTTATTAATTTAGTTCTGTTAACGTCCTTCAGAACTAGAATTTTGGTGCGTTAGGATTTATATTAAGTGAAAAAGACTCTGACTCTCTTAATGCTGTGCTGCAATGGTTTGAGATGCTTATTGTTGTAATTCAATGCTAATTTTAAACGAGAAGAATAGAAAAGAAAAAGCAAATCAGTTTGAACTTGAAAGCCAATGTGGAATTTATACAAGAATCAGTGTACAGTAGCCAAGACACAAAATATTAGAGAGTGCATGTGGTGGAAGCAGGGGGTTACTGAGGGCCATCAAAGCTAGTTTTGATCTCTGCCTGCCTCTTGGCAGTGCTTCAGCCCTTGGCTAATGTTCTCTGATGACAATATTTGGCCTCTGAAACTGTGGCTTTTTCTTGCTGCTTTGAATGGGAACCATTGTGGCATCTCTTCTGCTGGCCTGATCAGCTGCAGTCTGACTCAACCTCTGTCTCTTTCTCACTTTGTCTGTCCATGCCTTATTAAACAGCTGCCCATGCGCACCTCTATCCTTACTCAAGTCTTATGTGACCCTAAATTTGGCAAGTCATCATCCAAAACCATGGGACAGTTTGGAGGCTGCTAAGGCATTCCTGAAGTTGTCAACATTGGCAAGCTTTTTTGCATGTGTGTCTAAGTGGGTGTGGGGGCTGGATGCCAGGGGATGTAGCATCAAAACATCATGTGGCTGCTTTTATCAGTTGAACTTGTGCAAATCCACATGTACAGATACAAAACACAAACTATTGCCTGCTTGGCTGTGTTGTGAAATACACGCACATTCACACAAATCCAGGAATGTCAGTGTTCAGGAGATGAATCCACTTGTGAGTTGTATTACGTCCACTGATGGCTAATTTTTGTCCCCAAACTGGATGCTATTGCATCAGAGTCGGTCTCTTTCTAAACTGGGACTCGCTTCATGGCATTTGTAGGCAAAGAACATCATCTGTCGGGCTTTCATGGAACTCTTTCTTTAACAAAAAACCCCTGCTGCCATTTATTTTGGTAATCCACTGACAGGTCTTATGCAGCATATGGAAATGCAAATCTTTCACGAGTCAAAAACTTGCGATGTTAACCAGCTTCCAAGCAAACGTAACATATAGACACGCTTTTTTATGTTGAAAACTTTTATCAGGTGGCTGTCAGGTGATTGATAGGAAGCAGGTAGCAACATGATGTGGAGCAATCACAAACTCCTATTTTTAAGCTGTGTTTGGCAGGTAGGAATTATTTTTAAAAAACCCACAAATCTCAATGACTCATTCATTTAATCAAAGTTTCTAAATACCACTTTTTTTGTATAAACTTTGTTATTCATATTGCTCCATGGGTGACTGACATATTAAGACAGTTCAGACATAAGCAGTAAATCTGTTTCAGACATCAGTAGTGACTGCTACAGCAGTAGCAGTTACTGCACTGCTAATTTTAACCTTGAAAAATGTCAAGCAAAGATTTCATAATATCTAGCTGGCATTTTCATATTTCTTACAAAATGTTTATTCTTTTTTTTTTAATGTGGTTGGGCTGTTGTGCAAGCAAATTTGAAACCATGTAGGTAGCCTCCAAAATGTTAAAAAGAAAACCATATAGAGATTCCACTTGGTGCTATGCCAGACTGTAGTCTACTCAGTCAGTATTGTTTCTTTCAAAGACTTCTTTTTCTTCACAATGCAAATTAACATTACAAGCAGGTGCATCCTCTTTTCCACTGGAAACATATACAGGTGTAGAGGGCAGCTTATTTTATTTCATGTAAAACAATTATGTCAATGTCAGCACGAGCTTCAAATTTTGCTGTTCCACTGGTAATGTGGTTTTTCGAATATCCCAGGCTGTGCCAAAAACATTTGGCTATAATCAGCCAGTGTATCTGGCAGAAAAGCTGTAGCGGTCCATCAGTGCTGTATACAGTATCATTTCCTCTTTGTGATCAGCTGTAGGCTTTTTCCAAAGCTATTTTAATTTGGATTTTGTTCCACACCATAATATCACATGGTGAAACTGTTGTGCTCATTTAAACACGACCACTTCCACCGTGTCATTTTCAGTTTGCATTTCCAGTAAAGCCGCTCCCTTTCGGTCTGTACAAGATTATTCTCAGCTCTGAGCTGCTGCTTTTCACTCGATCTGTTTCGATGTCTTTACTTTAGCTATCTTTATCTTTTTCATGGGATTGTTTGATCTCCACCATAACTTGTATACGTATTCTATTGATAACCCCACCGCACTCTCGTTCCACATGATTAAAGTGTGGCTTGTTGCTGAAAAGCAAAAGGTCATAAGATGCGCACACAGAAAGTGTCTCACAAACAAGAAAAAACAAGCAATAAATTCAAATTAAAGTAGATTTTACTACTGCAAGCCCTGCAGCTCATTCGGGCCATATATTCACAAATGCACACTTTGTAATTTGCACTGGAATCAGCACATTCAAGTGCCAAATTAGAGCTACATTCAGTATGAACAGTCGCCTGTTATTCAGCGTGAACTGCGAGTAGCACCAGAAACAACAGGGACTGGATCTCTCATGTGACTTGTGTAGAAATTAGTTTGGAGTCCACAGGCCTCAGAAGAATTTGTTGTCCGACTGTTGGTGTTCCTGTTTATACATGAATCATCTGTATGTGTCCCCACACACAAACACACATACAGACACGGCAGCACCAGAGAAAATCCACGCATAATAGGAGGGGGAGGCTCTTATTCTTTTCACTTTCCTTCTTTCTCTTTTTCTTTTTTATCTCCCTCTGTCCTTTTTTAACATCTTGTAATACAGGGAAAATATGCAAACCATGGAGTGGCAATAGTGGGTTTAGCCAGTGGGAACACAGCGTGATTCCAGCAGGCCCCGGCCGCAGAGTAAACACTTTCTTTTCTCAAGCCAGAAATAGTTTGGCTGGATAGAGTGTGCTGGAAAGGGAGGGAGTGAGGATAGGAGGAGAGAGAGAGAGAGAGGTGGGGGGAGTATAACAAGGATATGATGGTCAGAAAGAAGGAGCGCTTTTAAGCCACATTATTTCTTTTCTTTCTTATCTTTTTTTTCCTAGTAAATTGTTCACACTGGTGGCCTTGCAATCATTTACTCCAGATACAGAAAGACACACTCAAACACACAGACACGCATACACAGTCCAGTCGTGTCACTCAAGCAAATTAGGCCAATGGCAGCGCTACACAGGGGTCACGTCAAAAGTGCCGATTGTCTCAATCACATTAGTCCAGCACTGGCATCTGTTTAGCATTTAGTTAATTGTGATGTTATTAAGTTGTCAGTGAGTATTAGGGTGGCAATAAGCAAAGCAAATATTCTTCCAGCCGATGCAGGCAGTGCTACACATGTGCTGCTGTTACCGCTGACAAACAGGCGCATACAGGAAACAAGCAGGCAGCCTCCATGGACGCTGCAAGCATGGATGGTTTTGCACTCAACCTTCTGATCTCTCTTAGCCATTGTTTGCTATTTAAATGAAATGATCGCTAAGCAGACCCAATAAGAGTGTTTATGAGTCATTTCAGTTTAGTGCAGCTCTTCGTCAAAGGGCAGATGTGCATTAGCATTATGACTTCTGATCACAAAATGCTGGCATGTTGAGCTTCCTGTCTGTGTCATCTGGTGAGTCAAAATGCTGATTAGCACCACGCTAATGCTTGGGGTTTTTTTTTTTTTTCAGCGTTCCACTCATAATTGAGCAAGCTGTCCATGGTCTGCAGCAGATTATCCGTCTGTCTGTCTGTGCGCGGCTGGCGAGACAGCTCACGCGAGGCATTTTGGGTCACAGTGGCTATCAGGTGCCATATTCACCATGGCAGGCCAGCAGCATGACTCCCAGGGACACCATGTTGATTGTACTGCAACAAAATGCTGTGGTGTTTGATGGAGGGTCATATAGATGAGTGGAGGGTATTTTTTATTTATTTTAATTTATTTTAGTCTATGATATGTATAAAGATATTTTTCAGAGTTTTCCATATTGCTAGTTTAGTAAAAAAACCCAAAAAAACCCCAACTCAGATATATTTGTTTATTGGCTTTTTCTTCAGATAATTATTCAGATAATTAACAGATAATTAAGTTTCTGTGTAGCTATATTCACTGAGGATGTCCTCATCTTTTGGATCTGTGTTCACTCTTTGTTCGCCCAGCTCTATTTACCATCAAAACGTCTCTAAGCTGATCATTTAAGGCCCCACAGTTCACTTTACCAGTGCACCCGTAAACAAATACCTCTTTCTTGCTGCATTCCTCGATCTCCCCCTCCTTGGCACTCAGTCTCTCCCACCTTCCAAAATAAGAAGAGTACAAGTGGTCAGAGACACTATCGGTTGCTAAATTAAATCAAGCAGCACTAGCCTAGACTACAGTCACTTCTGCTACTAACCTCCTCCCTCTCCCTCAGCAAACAAATTTTTCCTCAGATAAGATCTAAATGAGTTTTTCCAGGCGGAGGAAGATCCTCTCTTTGGCTGATGGATACTGAGCAGGGCTGCAGTGTGACCAGCACCCGGTAGTAATCATCCGCCACGATCATAGGCCGCTGTGCATAACACTTATGTGAATAGAGGATGTGTGGCTTGTGTGTAAATGAGATAAAATGTGTGAATGAGAGTTGGCACTGCTACATTTCCCTGCACCCAGCTTCATTCATTGAGAAATACCCAACTGGGCCCCTGTACTGCAGAGCTTCAGTGCCGAGGCTTAATGTCATGGTGGGCACAGTCGCATTGAGGCATCACCACAGGAAACCATGGGACAACAGCATGTCAGACAGGGAGGTAGTATTCTTATAAGGGGAATATAGGTGGGTGGGATCCAGTAGCAAATTGGGATGTCCATAGTGGTGCAACAGTCTAGCTGCGAGAGAATCCCCACATGGATGGATCATTGTAAACCACGGACAGCAGCCACACATCCAGAGAGACCAATAAAATGATGTGGTATGGGCAGAGGGAGGGTGGGCAGTGGGGGCGGATTATAGACTCCCAGAGGGCTCTGCGATTCACGGCCCATAAAATGGAAGTCAGCAGGACACGCTGCAAATCTGGCCAGCCAATATCCACCATCCCCTTCTTCCCTCGTTCGACCCCGAGGATGCGTCTTAGCTGTACGTCACAATGCAACCCCAGTGAGCATGTCCCGTTGTCGGACAATCTTAACTCCCTTGGACGCCGCCATTCTCCCTGTTACATTTGCATGTCAGCCGCTTCGGCTTTGTTCAAGATCTGGTTGGTTAAGGGGAAAAAAAGGATAGATAAGGAAAGAGACAGAACAGTGGAAATCAACGAAGGCCTTTGCCATCCAGAGAATTAAAAGGCCGCTTTTGTTAGGAGGTTCCCTACTTTCAGATATCCCATCGCATTTTAACCTTGGCAAGGCGAGGACTTTGAATATAAAAGGATTCGCCCAAGAGAGTGAAAGAGAGAAAGAGATGTGGAACAGTGGCCCAACGTCAACAATAGCCAGGCCTCTTTTGTCCACAGAGTTATTTGAAGTAAATCTCCCTTTGTAATTAGATTGGAACTGTTTGTGGACATCTTAGGAGAGCGCGTCAGTGTTAAAACAGCAACGTGCGAGGGCCATTTTAATTTACAGTGCAAATACCTTTCGATTAGCGTGGAGAGAGGTGGGGGGGGGAGCAGGGACTGAGAAGGAGGGACAATAGAAGAGTCTTTCAAGCCTTTTCTTTTTGTTGTTGTTGTTTGAGAGCGGGAAGAGGTTTGAGCAGCTCTCCTGTGTTCGTTAATTGTGAAGCAAGGAGATTAGTACGAGTGCTTCCAACCTTTCACCCCAAACAAAGGAGCCATCAGATCCAGTTGCCTAGTGACACGGGGTTTCACACCGGCAAATTTAGCCACTGCCTTCATCACTCCAGCTCCTTGTGGTACATCTTATGAGAAGGAATGAAATCTCCAGACTTTGCCTGTGCACCCCATGCAAACCATTTCTGTCCCTGTCCATCTGACAGCACCCTTAATGGCAAGAAGCAGCCACTCTAATGAAAATGGCCGTTCATCCTCACTCCAAGTCTGTCTCTCAGACTCATATAAAAGTTAATGTACCCGTGACAATGACATTCAGAAGACCGTTTAGCTTTGGACAAATGCTGCATTTCTTGGTGGCAAGAGCAGCCAGGCACACAGAAATGTCCTTTTACACTACGTGCAGCTCAATCAAAGGGCACTTAGCAGTGTCATATTGATTATGGGAGCTTAACCCCCGTCAATCTCTGATGGGTCATTTTGGCAGTTTTCCCATAGCTTCAGTGAATATGCCTGGCTCAAAAGGAAGAAAGGGGTTCCCTCGTCTTCAGTCGATGATTGTGACCTCTCACAAACAATAGCCATAAATATACGTGTTTGTCAGAAGCAGGTAGTATGTATGTGTAACCTATGGGCTTTGTGTCTTTCTCTGACTGTGGCTTGAGTCAGGAGAATATTTAGTTAAAAAAAGAAGCTAACTTTGACCGTATTTCATTCCTTTAAATTATCTTATCTGTAGTCTCTGTATATTCCAGGGATATCTTTCAGGGAAACTAATGTACAAACACACAGTTTCCCAACGTATCCCATAAACTCTTGGTGTTACTCAGAGTAAACCCCAGGATTTCATTAGATTTCATCGACCTGTCGAAAGAAAGCACATTTGTTTTTTATTTTTATACATTTCACTAATTAAAATGTATTTAATTAGATATTACTTAAAAAAAAACCCAACTTGTAACACTGAATTTTTGGTAATATTTTAAGTTAAATATTTGTATTAATAACTATTGTGTTCCCAGAAAATATGTCATTTTACATTCTTTTCAGGAATTAGTCTTTTCTTCCAAAAACTGGACTTGAACTCAACAGTCTTTCTAGTTTTATTCCTTTTTATGTTTTTTTTTTCAAAGGGAATATTTCACATATCATTCAGAGCCTAATTTACTACAACTTTTTCTTTTAAATGTAGTGAAAATATATTATTTTTATTTTTTAAATTCCTGTTGATGACTGAATTTTCTGACTTGCAAAGTGAAAAAAGAAATAGCCCCATTTGTAAAAACCTACAACCCACACATTACCTCACACTAATGTGCAGTGAAAATTAAACAATGAACCCAACCTTTTGCAATATTTCTGGTATTGAGCACAAATCACAACATAAGTAAATAATACCTCCTTTGCACCTCCAAAGACAATAATTTTCAAAATTTATGAAACATAAAATATTTCTTTGAGAGAATGTAATGAAGTGGTGAAGTGATACATGTAAGGTAAAAACTTCTAACCTATTCACCATTGCAAGAACAGCTTTGAGGACCTGTGGTGGAAGTCTTTGTTAATACTTTTTAAGTAGTACATTTTTTTTTTTACTTTCACAGGCAGGTATTATTGTCATTATAAGTATATTAAATTACTAAAATCTTACTCTTTGAATTATTTAAATCAATTCAAACCATTCTTTACTGTGTGGTTTTATTAATATAAAAAACATCAAAATTACAAACTATGTTTTTGCTTTAAGAAAAAAATCTCACACACACTGTAGGCTAAAACAGTGCCCACGTGATAATATATTTCACCAACATAAGCTGATATGGATATGTAAATAAGAGAATTAATCTGTATAAAAACAGACTTCAGTGTGGTGGCTGCAGGAAATGAAGGATAACTTCATCTCAGCTGTTCTGGGTGACGTTCAGGCCATATGTGAGTATGGGGCAACTACCATACTTTAAGACAGTTAGTAGTAAAACGGAGAGCAGTGACTGGGTTGGGATTGTCTTGATGGTGGCCAGCTAGGACAATACTCCAAAAAGGAACTCAAGTGGGACCCATTACACCCCACTGAGGGCAGACTCTTATCACTTAATAGCAGGTTTCCCTCTGAGAGCAGATTGTTTTGATAGATGGCACCAAGTCAGGCCTTTGCAACCAGCTGCAAAAGAGAGAAAAAAAAAAGAAAAAAGAAAAACCTAACAGAGAACGCTAGATAAGCTCTTTGAGTGGATGGAAAAATTAAAAAGGGCATTGTATAAGAGTTAATTTATACACCGATGCAGAGAAGAAGTGGAGTAAACTTTATTGTTTAACTTCTTGGATTCTTTGCTCATAGTAACAATGAGTCCTTGCAAAGTTGCCATGATAAAAGAGAACCAGCAGTTCACCTTGCACCTTACAACATTCTTGCTACACATTACACATCTCCTGCACCTGGAATGCTTTGATCTTAGTAGTTTGATGATGCAGTTGAGTCTTATACGGCCTATTTTAATTGATGTGTAAATTGATTTTTAAAATTTCCGGGAGGCACTTTGCAATGCAGGTTTTGCACGTGCTATACAAACAGACTTTATTTATTAATATTATTGGATGTGCATCAGTTGCTATTCTGCCAGTATGTTCATCTTGTTTTCAGTAACAAAAGCTGTAATTTGACCTGCATAATCTCTGCTGCTGTTTATGACTTATAATCTTTACTGCCAGCAACAGAGTGGATGATGAGTTATTGTGAAGTGGGTTTCCCGCTGTGTGAATGCATGAACCAAACAAGTTAACACTATAGATCAGCTGTTAAATGTGTCATTTCCAACTAATTTACAAATATAACATGATACAAATAGCTGCTAAACAATCCCTGTCAAGAAAAATTCACATGACTTGGAAACATTCACACCCTTTTATACACACCCACTCACTTTATACTGACTAGCGAAGAGAGACAGCTAACATACAGCCAAGTATTGTATTATGTGTTAGTACACTTTAAAAAAGGGTTTTAGCCTTCCTTGTTTTTATTTTTGGAATGGAATGATGATGCTTGCCTTGACATGTAATCAGCACAGAGTGAACAGTAAATCTCGATGTCATTACTTATCAGCAACACTATCATAATCTTGCAGGAGGCGACTGAGAGCTGAACACGTGAATTACAATATGAGTTTATTTAATGAAAACAGTGGGCAAAGAAGCTGTATTCCATTAATATACATGTTAAAATGAAATACAAAGGTATGCCTTATTTAAAAGTATTAAGAACAAATTAACCCCGTTACCAGTAACTGGTGTCTGTGATCACCATTTGGCCCCTTCCTTATTTTATTTGCTTCATTCCTGTTCTTTTGCTTCTTATATGTAAATGTTCTATTGAAATTTTATTTAAGATTTAATTGTGTATTTATTGAAAAGACAAGCTCAATTCAATATAATATTCCCTGGCCTTGACTAACGTTTGTAGCAACAGTGTCATTTCACTGGAGAAACATTTTTTTTATAGTGTACTGATGACATGTATAGTAAAAGTGCAATTAGTTTAGTTCAAATCTGTTTGTTTGTTTTTTTTTAATTCAGTCTCATACTGAAACCTCTAAAAATTGCAGTAAACATTAAATAAATGCATTACCTGGTTTCCATTATGAATGGATTAATGATAATAATGAAAATCTGTATATTTGAAACTAGAGCGAAACCTTTAAAGAATGCTCAGCACAGCATGAAAAAAGTTTAACAGTAATACACTTAAAATTGAATACAGTATTTTATGTGAGGTAAACGAGATAAAGAGGCTATCACATAATATTATATTTACACTATAGGCCTATTTTGTAAAGCCTGTTGGACTTGAGTGGATTTACTGTAGTCTTGAGGGACACTTAAAGAACGCTTCTTTAGTCAAGGCCAGTGCTCCATTTCAAATTTCAAATCCAGTCACAGCAGAACTGAAGCAGGTCTTGCTTTGCACATAATCATCAAAGTTTGATGAAATTTCACTTTGTAGTTTTTGCTTTAATTACACACAAAAAAAGCCAATTGATAAATAAGACATAAGTCCGCCTTGGCTTTTTTTGTCTTGCTAAAGAAAATATTCAGCTAAACTTTGCAGTCATGTTCAAATACCAAAAAGTATCAGCATTTATCGAGAATAAAATGAGTGGAATTTAGAAAGAATGAGAAAATGTGTAGAGAAATGTTATTTTAAAACATCGGTGTAATTTCTCCATCATATATTGTGTGTGTTTCTTTTTTGCAGCTATTTGTTGTTGGTTTAGTTTATTTATTTTTTTACTTATTTGAAATTCTCTTCATTTTTGAAATCTCTTTTCATTGGCAATATTCTGAGCGTTTGTCAATAGGAGACGTTTTCAGCGTAAACAGCAGTGGAAAATTCGAGAACTATCTGATCCCTGAAAGGATAAAATCTCGTGGAAGTCTGTTTTCAGATGCTTTGAGTGCTTTCATAATTTGAAAAAAATAAAAATCAGTAAAGACTAAATGAAGAGCTTTATTTGTAGGCCACTGCGGTGAAGAGGTTCAGTTGCTTTTGGCACTTGTTTACTGCAGACAAATAATTACTCATAACCACATTTCTCACAGTAAAATTTAATTTGGCAGGATAACGTTGAGAACTTGGATAAGCTGAAATAAGCCCTTTTGGGATTTTTTTAAAGAAAATATCTTGACCAACTAAACATTCATTTCTGAATCCCCCTCCCTTAACAAAAAAAAGGAAAAAAAATTCCGCCTAGGAATGCTTAAGGGTTGGTCCGCTGGTCCGACTGCGGTGTCCTCTTACAGTCCAGCTGACCAACGGGCTCTAGGAGTTGATTGATTGGGTGGTGCTGGGGCCACCAAGGACCCTTTCTGCAGCTTTAGAGGTTAGAGGTCATCTCTTCTGCAAATCTGCTTCCTTTTGTACAGTCGCAATACCGGGAGAGCAGTGTCACATCACCCCCTCCTCTTTTCTCCCCCATCCCTCCTCCCTCTCATCTTCACCCTGGGAAAATGGGGGAAGCGTCAATTAAACCTTTTCTCTCTTTCGCTTCACTTCTCTCTATCTTCTGAAGTTGCTCTTTAAAAAAAAAAAGCAAATTCTTTAGGTTTAAATGCAAAGAGGCGCTCAGGGCCAAGCCACGGCGCTGTTAAAAATGGTTTGTTAAGGTTTCCTGAGAATAAAACTAATGATAATGGCACATACAAGCTGTTGTTGGAACACTCTTTAATGGATTACTTAAGCAAGCAATTAGCAGTACACTAGCAGCTAGATATCAGCATCTGAATGGTCTAAAATATGTGTTAGTTGTAATGATGCTATGTGGCAATTACTCTTGTTAATAGATTGTTGTGAAATTGGTTGGACTGAGGCATTGATACAATGACAAAAACCCCCTGTTTTTTCCCCTGCTGTCTCTGGTGCTTTTGACAAGCTCTCAAACTAGACTCAAAGTTTAAGCTGTGTTGTACAATCTTCACCCCCCACACAATCAAGAGCCAAACCAGAATCTAAAAGCATAACTGACTGATTTGGAGTGCTTGATTGGGAGGGAAAGCGGAATAAAAGTTTGGGCTGTGCGGCAGTCTTTACACACCAGAGCAGAGAAGACCGCTGTAATATATAATCCTTTGATATGCAGTCAGTCCAAAGGGTTTGCTGAGGGATAACGCTGCAATTCGGAAAATGTGGCTGGTCCTTGGCCCTCAGGGGCCAAGCCTTTGTGGTCACAGGACCAGGATTACACTTTAACCTCCACCACCACAAGCAACCAGCTCCCCCACCCCTCTAGCTAAGGCCTGAGGTCAGGTGAAAGGCCAGGAATCTTAAACAGGGTAGGAGAGAAGGAAAAAGAGGGTGGGGCGGGGACTAGAAAGTCCGTCTTTCTACCGTCCCAATGTGCAGCTCTTTGACTCAGTCCTGTATTTCATTTGAATTCCACAATTCAATACCAAAGCTTGTGCTTAGATCCAGTCCAATTAGTACATGCAGGATGTTTTTCTAGACATATTTACATCTTCATTCAAGTAAATGTTAGGAACCTTTTATTTGATCTCAAAGAACTCACTTTCAATCTTACTCTGAGAGAAATAATATTGATCTCTTACTATGAGGGCCGAAAGAAATGAGACTGAGAAATTGGTATGGCTGCAACATATTTTGTCAAAGTAAGGTACAAGTATTGAACTATAACGGAGAGGAATTTAATTTGTTGGAGCCATTCGCAAACGTTGCTAACCTTGCCTATTCAATATATAGAAATGAAGTCCCTGTGTCTAAATTTAGAGTTTATCACATCTTCTACTGGCAAAGCATGTCTTGATTAGATTACAGTCTGACTCATGATGCGAAAGTTGAACATATAGGAAATGTGTTACTTCACTAAGCGTGGTCGTCATCCATCATGAGGAGGAAAATCAGGAGGAACTGGAGTTTGTGTGGTGGCCAAAGAGGCTCTTCCACTGTATATGTTAGTTTTGAGTTTCTTCTTTCTGCTGTTTTGCTGCAAACAAAGGTCTCTTTGCACGCATCTAACATTCTTTTTTATTTACTTCTTCCAAAATGTTGGAAGATTCTGGTAAAATGTGATGAAAACAGGACAATAGGCACACCGAGCTGTTTTTCTTAAGTTCTCCAGTTACTCTGTTTGATGTTAAAATTGTCCTGGGGAGCCAGATAACAAATATTATGCCCGGCCAGAGAAATGGTCTCATGAACCAGTTTGAAAACGTAACTTTTCCTGTCAACAACGCATGATCAGAAATCTGAGCGTGTGTTTGCTCCGCGGACAAACTCTTTGTTGCAAAACTCGTTGTGGCTGCGCTGGTATTCCACTTTCACATGCACCCAGGCAAAAAAGGCTGTCTCTGTTTGTAGCCACTGCATGTTTTCTCTCCTGCCCACCCAAGTGTGTGAGCGGAGGCTGTGTTTGCGTCTGGTGTGTGTTGCTGTTGAGTGCGTCTGTCAGCTAGTTCGCAGGCCAGATACACTGAGGAAATGGTGGGGTCAAGGTGGGAGACCCCCGCACCCTTACCCAACACACACACACACACACTAAAAAGCGTGGATTTATAGCAACAAGTCTGGGTCACAGAGCTAGTGGTCTTTCCTTCCCACACCGCACTATAATTTCCTATTCTCCGACAACGGAGAAATATGGCCTAGAGACATGGAGGTAGAGGAAGAGCTAAAGATAGAGATGACAGAGCAGATGCAAAGTGGGGAGAGGAGGAAGATGTCAACAAGCTGCATGTTGTGCTTTCTGAATTTCCAACTTTTTTACGTTGTTTTGTTCTGCGGGTAGTGTTAGCCTAATTTAAACAAACACGCAAACAAATATTTCTTCTTCCAGGTGTTTCCAGGTATGTCCAAGTGCCCTTTTCCCCCTTCTTTTTTATGATCCCATTAGGGTATATTGTTACTTGTTCTTACCTTTAGGATCTTTCCTTGTGCAGGATTTCCTAAATGAACTCCCTTTAGAGTTAATGAAGGCCACATTTCCTATATATTCAACTTTCTCGTCATGAGTCAGACTGTAATCTAGTCGTGACACGCTTCACCAGCAGAAGACGTGATAACGGGTCCTCTCCAAACGCTAAACTGTGACTCTTAAAACATTCTGAAAGGGATTTGTGTACTTAGAATTCTTGCAAAATCCATTAAAATGTTTGAATCATCAGACAAAAACAAAAATTATTTTTTATTTTATTATGCACTTCATTGTAAAGTGTAGATGTATGTCTCAACTACCACAAAAGGGCCATTTTGTCAATATACATATGCAGTGGAAAAGGAAAAATATCTATACAACACTCCAGTGACTTCGGTTAATCTAGCATTTTTCACGCAGTCTTCAGCAGAGTTGAAGTTGAAGTGGTAAGAAGTAGCAGAACCCAAAGTCATCAAGGTTTCTATTTGTAGATAAATGTATCCATATGAATCAAAGACGGTATACCCTCTGTGAACCCCCCGCCCTCCCGAGTGCTCCGTAAGTAACACCTGACCCTCTAAACTACCTTCTAATCTCCATTCTCAGTCATTAAGTGTCTCAGCAGTGGACACTGAGGCTGTTAAGTCTTACCATATACCATATAAGAGGCTTTTTCTCTGAAGGCAAACTCCTGTGAACTAGAAGGTCATGTGAGGACTTCTCCCCTTCCCTGTTGCTCTGGCTCTGCCTTGTGAAGCAGCGTGTGCATATGTAGAAAGATGGAGCTCCCCCTGCTGGCCAGAGGCAGCACCGAGCCCTGCAGACAGATGTCTCGCACATGCTACCCCAGCACGAGCACTTTGCTGTTTTATTCCCACTCATCTGTATCGCCTGTTCTTTATTCAGAGGTGACTTTATGGGGCCGTTTTGTTGCGATCGGCACTATCATCGTCATTATATGATTATCTTCCACTAATCTCTCCAATGTAATAGTCCTGCAGGACCAATTTCTGGAGCAGGATCGTTTCTTATCTGCATTTTTAGGCAATCTGGGGCAGCAGGCTTCACACTTCTCTCCAGAGATGGGGGCTTAAGATGATGGTCTTTTAGTAATGATTTCATTTCTGCCTTCAGTGAATCCCAATTCGATCATCATGAGTGAGTGTATTCAGCGTAGCTCCACGGAATTCTGCAGTGTTTTGGATTAATGTATGAATTTTCAGCGGTATACAATCAATGCACATGACTGTGAGAATTACAAATCTGTGTGACTTCAAAGTTGTATTTTCTTTCTTCTTTCTTTGGAAGATCATTTTAGGATTAGTTTTCAATCCTTCGGGGTATCAGGCTCTTTGTGCGAGCTATTTTAGAAACCACAGGTGGGCTCATACAGGTGGTTGTTAACAGTCCTGGCACTGAATACACTTGTTTTCGTTCCTCTCTCTTTCTCTCTGAGAAGCTTTTGAGCCTCGCCGAGTTCCTCGTCTGCCTTTGATTCATCCATACAAATGTGCAAAACATGAACCTCCTCTGCTCTCATCTGCCTGAGCAACGCACGCTGCAAAGTGACTAAATCTACAAGCTGCTCATTGATATTGTGATAAGTGAAGTTCCCTGGTGCAAAAAAAGATGAAGATAGGAATTAAATCAAAGCCACAATTTAGATGTGTAGCTGGACTGTCATCTTTTTTCCACCCTCTCCTCCTCTGTCATACAAAAATTAAATATTGGCTTCGTGTGAAGAGCAGATGAGCATGTATTAATATTTGGATATCTGGGTTTTTTTCTTTTCTCTGCTTTTTCAGTAGTTCAGATTTCACGCTGGATGAATTATAGAGTTTAAGCAGTAACTTTATAAATTTTTTAAATATGGTTTAGTGGTATATTATTCAATATGCACAGTGTGCTAACAGCCTGCTTCTTTTTCAATGCAATTCACTCTAATGAATAAAATATAGGTCATCATAATGATACAAAATTTTCTAAAACCATTAAAGCAAAAACTGATCAATATTTATTCAAAATTTTCCTTTTATTATCATCATCCAATTCACTTAAATGTGAATAAATAATAAGTTTGCAATCGTCTTAGTAGTACTGCTGAAAACAAAAACTGGTCAAGTCCTGTGTTAAAAATCCTCTGTTGATGCTCTGGTTGACAATGTTCTGCTTCTAAAAGTTCAAGTGTTGGAATTTTAATTGAATCTGATTAACTTTCAGATTTAAAACAAAATGTATAAAAATAGTTATAAACAAGTTTAATTTGCTGCCTAAAGATGAATTCCTCCAGTTTAATTTAACCTCCTAAGTCCTGAACTCTTTGATGGCATGCATTTCTTATTTCTCTTTGCTATTTGTGCTGATTTGGACCTGATGAATGTAAAAACAAAGAATTACGTGATTTTTTTTATCTGATTTTTGTTTCTGAGAAGAATGAGATCCACATAAGAGGACATTCGCTTTAAATTTTGATAGAACAGTGGCAGTTTAATGTCCTCGTAAGTGGATATCAGGCCCTTGTAGAGCAAAATTTAGTATTTTGATCTAGACAACCCAAAATGTGATGTCCACATATGTGGACGCCAGGTCCTAGGAGGTTAAAATATTATCTAAAAAAATATCACACATGCTGATCCAAACTCCAAATCTCTAAAAAATAGATATAAAAACACCTTGGAAACATAACTAGGAAGAATTTTAGCAGATGTATGTTTCCATGCTGCTGGAGTGGTGGTTGTTCTGCAGCAAGAAATCTTATATTCAGTCTTTCTCCCGTGGTCTTCAAGCATGTTTCAGTGTTGATAATAACAATGGTGTGTATTCACATGCTGCATAACCCCATTCAGCTGTAATCCTTATTTATATTCTGTTTTAATATTTATATTCCTTTTCTTTCCCCCCCTTGCTACTTGTTGCTGCAGTGAGCCACTTCCCCCCACAGGGATCATTAAAGTTTCATCTTTTTTTTTTTACCCCCTTATTACTGTATATCATAGAACAACAGCACACTACTGTATGTAGTACCACCACGAGATGCAAATAAATGCAACAAGCCCATGACTTCATCACAATTGTAATAGAAAGAGAGAAGTACCCTGAGCACTCCCCCCCCCCACACCCCAATCATCCCCACAACCTCAAAATCAATTTCCTTTAAATGGAATTAAGTGAGATTGAGGCACACCACTGTATTAGTTCTTCAAAAAGCAACCCTCTGAGCAACCCAGGCGCGCACACGCACACTCTTTTCCTGCTCGCTCTAACGGCCGCCGCTTTCCCCTCGATGGAGTTTGATCGACACACAGCTGATCTATAAATAAAGGCTTTTCTTCCAACCCACAAAGTCACGTCGGCCGCTTGCAGTTTGGCTCCAAGGTCACAGCTGCCTCCACTACCCTTTATTGCGTTCATTCCCCACTTGTTTGGGAAACGAGTTTAAATGCGCTTCGAGCTAATGTAACTCTTGTTTGATGGAAATGGACACATAAAAAGAACTAATGAATGCATATTTAAAAGTGCTTAGAGTTTTAAATTTAGCCTCTGATGCGATGCTTGTAAGCTTACCTGAATGCTTTTTTAAAACCTATAATCACAAATTTTCCCTTGAATGCATCACCATAAGTGAGCATCATCTTCTAAAGGCTGCGTAGGAATTGGGTCTTACGAATGAAGCGATTAGTTTTTGTGTTTAAACTGTTTTTTTGTTTTTAAGACAGACAACACACCGAGAACTAAATAATTTCTAATGAATAATTCACTTGCCCAACACCATTTAATACATCTAATGAAATTACTCTTTTTGCCACCTCATTCAACAAATTACTTACATGTTCTATGTTTTGGCTTGTGGTGCAGTATTGTTACTTTCCTATTTACCGTTTCCTCGTCATTACTTAAGTTTTTCCACAGCTTCTCAGTCTGTCCGTGCCCTCGTTGCTCATGTTGTGTGCAATTTGCCGCACAGTTGCATTTCTTGTGATCTGTAGCTTTCAGTGCACTGCTGAGGTGTTTGCTGCCGTCTTTCGCTTACTTTCTGTGACTTGTTTAGTTCGCTGCAATGACGGCACGTTGGGTGATTCTGTCGGGCCTTTTTGCAGCGTCTTGATCTCATTGAGAAGAACTTGAGTGTCAGGCGAGTATTTTTTCCCATTATATTGTTGTGCCTTTCATTCCTGGTGATGGCTCAGATGTCACGGCCCCTGCCGCTTCCTTGCGGCATGCCGATGACTGCTTTGCAGCACAAGAAGGGCACAGCCTTCACCTTCTCTCTTCTCCTTGTGTTTCCTCGGAAGGAAAAACTTTCAGTATGTATGTTTAATGTGAACCTCCCCAACAATGGAGGCTTGTAGTGCACTGTGACTTTTCTCTCAAACCTCCACCCCTGGACTCATCCTCTGCTATTCCCAACAAAAGGCCTATGTTAACTACATTAAGCTGCCCTAGAAGCATGCCATCCCCATTGTAGTTAATACCTTTATAATTCAGTAGCGATTTGGCTATGGTTTTCCCTGTGTTACATTCATCAGATGGTCTCCTATTACCAATTCCAATACCTCTCATTCCTGCTTCTTTTTGTTTCACCCTTCCCTTCCTTTACCCTCTTCCCAGGCCGTCTGAGAAAACAAAACAAACACTCCATCCTGTCCAGCATGTATTTGTTGTGTGTGTATGTGTGTGTGTATGCGCGCTAAGGTTTGGACAGTAGAGTGAGGTGCTAAAAGCCTTTTGTCCAGCAGGAAAGACGGTGTCAGCAGCCACAGTGAGGGGGGGGAAAAGTAAGGGGGAGCTGGGGTCATTTGGCTTCAGCTTCTTGTGTGTGTATAAGTGTGTATGGGTCGAAGAACCTAAGAGCCTGTGACTAATGTGGGTTTGCAACCCCGTCACCCAGCCCCCTTTTCCTTTTACATTGTCTGCCCCCACTGTCCAGATGGCCGGTGAGAAGAATAAATCCTGGGAAGGCGAGGAGAGATTTGGGATTCCATTGCAGGACACGGGGTAAAGGTGGGGGGGTGATGGGAGTTTGACAGGGTTTGGATGGAGTTGGGTAAGTCGCTACCAGTCCATCTCTCCCATGAACCTTTTATACTCTAGGGGAGCGGAGCATGTCCTGTGAATTGAAAAGCTTTTTATACCTTTAATTAAGTTTAGATAATAAAGAGACAAAACAGTTAGTTTAAAGGGGAAAAAAAGAAATAAAACTCTCATACACAAAGCCTGTGTTATAACAGCACTTGTTAGGAGACACACAGAATGGAAGTGATGATGGTCAAGAGGGTATAAGAAATTAGCAGCAATAGCACAGGTCTATATCCACCGTGAGCTTTTGGCGGAGGCTTAAGGAGACTTTGGTGGCCTCTGAAAGCCATTATGAAAATACTTATTGCAAAGCAGACCACCCCTAATGGACTGTACCTTTAATTTTATGAGCCCCCTGATGCTGTATGGCTGCAGTGATCTGAGCTGCTACTTGCTTTGTTTGCATTTACCTGATTGTTTGCTGTGGAGCTGTAAATAAACTGAGAAATAGGATTACTGTACAGTATATGCAATACAAATAATACACATGTTGTTCATATGGAACCCAATTAATAGCAAAAAAAAAAAAAAATTATAAAAAAAGAAAATTAAAGATATGAGTAGTTATTTTTTTAACTGAATTAATGTAAAGGGAAAAAAGCAACATCTACAGACTGAATACCTAAAACTTCTAAAGCCTTATGTTTCATTTACACTGTGCTACATAATTGTGTTTAACACCAATCAGTGACAAAAATTAGTTTTTCCAGTCTTGTAGCACAATATTTCCAACATTAATTGAGTGAATATCTACGAGAAAAACACAATAACTGAAGCTATATGACATCATGTCAATGTGATCCAAAAATATGATGCTCAGTCCAAGATCGCTCTCTGTAGCTACATCTTCCATTCACATTTTTACATTTTGATGTTTCAGCCTTGACAATGAACACCTAATAACACCATTTCTAATTTATTAGCTGAAAAATCTTCTGTGTATATCTGTATTTCTATTTAGCGCGTAGACGGTGATGTTGTATTTAATTTAATATCTGGAGAACTGGCTAAAAATAATCTTTCATGAAAATCAGATAATGCTCCTGCTTTCTTTTAATTAATTATACATGTAAATGGATTCACTGCTTTGGTATACACCAACGAGTCTGGCTGTGGAGACTGCTTGGGTATACTGACTTGTTTGTACTGGTTATAAGGTGTTCAAGGAGAAAGAATAGTTGACCTCCAGAAAACAACATTGCAGAAACTGGGCACACATGGAAATGAGACGGTATTATGGTAACTGTTTTTGTCTTTGTTTGCGTGTTCTGTAAAGTTTTAGGACTTTTTGTATTCTTATCCATCACGCAATCAGGGAGACATCTGAGCCATCTCAGATCTTTTCTGTAGTCCATGACAATGAGCCCAAACATACAGTCTTAAAAAGAAAACATCTTCAGGGATAAGTGGAAGGAGGAGTCCTGGAGCTGATAGTATAACCACCAAAGACCCTTGATCTCAACAACAAAACAAAGCAGCAGCGTACACTGAAGAGTACCATGTATATGGATTTGATTTGAATGTTTTTACATTGTATAAGGTTCATTCATAAATTTATAATTCTGGGAATTTCCTTAAACCTCCTCTCCTTTCCCTCCTTGCTCGAAACTGTGCTGCACAGCTGCTGTTTTCTGTCTTCAGCTCTAAATAAAGCCTTTGTTGCTCATCAGCTATTAAATGTAGTTATTTTGTTTTTATTCATCATTTTACAGTACAAACGTGAACTCTTTTAATATACTCGTTTGACAATTGTGTTAAGGTGCTTTTTTTAAAAAGGGGGGAAGGTGGCATGTTTTTTCTCCTCTTATTCGAGATCATTAATCTTGGTGACAGGGATTTACATCAGCCGACAGACTCACTGATATATTTAGAGTGAAAATGTCTCCATTTCCTGTTAAAGAGAAAAATAGAGCTGCACTCAAATGCGGTACTTCATCTGTAAACACACAATTGAGCATTCTATGTGGAGAAAACCGAGTATACAAATGACCGAGCTGCGCAAATTTCTCTCTGGGATACTCGAACCTCCTACTGAATGCTGTCATTTATTTTCATTGGTTTCATGCAGTAATGGACTTCGCTTGAACAGCATCTTTGTATTTAACCTTGAGACTGAAACATTTGAGTGCATATGTGCATTTATGTAGGGGCACAAACACACGGAAACACACACTTTACTATGATAATGATCATCTCCCTATTTTTTCCTCCTAATGGCACATTTCACTTTTGTAATTACCGAGGAGTTGCGGTAAAAATGAAGTTCAGTGTTTCTATTTAATGCAGAATCCATAAGGCTACTGGCTAACAGCGTTACATGTACAGGTCTCTGCTGCTGGAGCAAACATTGCGTACCGCTATATAGCGTAAAAGAAATAAAACTAAATAAAATTTAATAGGAAGCAGCTCCGTCAAAGAGATCAAGTCTGTTTTTAAATTCAAAATTAACAGTTTTAAACTTACAGAGGTTATTTTCTCAATTTACTCAGATGTGATGATCCAGATCCAGATGACACAGTAAAGAATTAGCTGATTTATTTTAATCATGTTTGAGTTCTGATCATTAAATATTGTCTTACAATATATTTTCTTTGTTCTGGGAAAAGCTTCCCAACATAACATTCACCTACATTAAAGTCCAAAATGTTAATATTAAGACTTGACAAGCTCCCATGCCCAGACTCCAATTCTCTGTTTGGTTTATTTGTCACATTTTCATCAAATATGATGAAATTAAAATATGGAGTTAGAGCCTTCTCACTGGCCCCTCCTGGCTGTTTACTAGTTTTACACCCCAAGCTGTTGAAAATGGGCCCTTGCTTGACTGGAGGAGGGGGGAATGGAGAGCCAGTTGTCATGGTCAGGCTGGCTGAAAGTTGCTGGGGCCAGCTGTAGCACAGGAGCCATTCTCTCTCATTTCCACTTCATTTATCTGCTCCTGCTCTTTCCTCCATCCATCCATCTATTCCTCCTTCTTTTCCTCTGCCAGTGGACCAACACTCTCTCCATGCTGAGCTCCACTGTGCCCAGTCAACTGTGGCAGAGCAAATGGCATCTCTTTGTTTCTTGTCTGTCTCCCTCAGAGTTTTATTTGCTAAAATAAAACATTGTACTTCATATATGTCCAAACCCTTCGATATTAAATACACTAACAGGTTTATGTTTATTTCCTTAATTATGTGTCACTCTTTTGTTCGTTTTCTCAGCCTCGAATTTTGAAGGAAGATTTATCACTTCATTGCTTCAGGTAAAAAAGAAAAATAATACTAATAATTGCGAGTAGTCGGGGTTGTATATTTGTTTTACTTATAAAAAAAATGATAACTGGAGTCATGCAGGAAATAAACAAACATAAAGGAAAGCAAATCACTTCCAGATCTGACCCACTGTAGAGCAGAGCCAGGTCCAGACAGAGCATTCTCTCTGTTTCCTTTTCTCTCCCTCCCTCCTCTTCTTGGTATGAATCTGCCGTATCTCATTCCCCAGCGCTAATTCCAATTTAATTGCCAGTAGCCTGAAGCCTCCTCAATAGGAGTAACAAATGGTTTGATTCTGTAGACTTCATCAGACTGCATTTTAAATGCGACACAGTAACCCGGTGCGAATGCCAATGAAGCCTGGCGAGTAGCTCCTCTGTTTACTAATTATCCTTTTTCTTACTCCAAGCCACACTGCACAAGTTGTCTGATTAAATCGGATTTGTGGGGATTGGAGGATGGGGTAGGTGGGTGCTCCGGTGGTGGTGGTGGTGGTGGTGGTGGTTGGGGCCGGGTGGATTGGATGGCAACCGTTGTCCATCTTTGCAAATGATCCCCACGTCCACAACACCAAGGGCCCGCTGGTGCGACTGTAAATCATGTTAAAGGGCTGTGCCACTGTTCTTCACATTGACATTAATTCCCAGCTTGTGCCGTTGATGATCTTTACAGTCAGCATGGTGGTGAGGAAAAAAACAAACACACGCTGGCAAGTGTATTCTAATGACATTTCGGAATTGATATCCACTGCAGTCACGCAGGGAACAGGCTTTGAGATTTGAGATTCGTGAATGTGGGTGAGATGTGCAGTTAAGATCTGAAAACTTTTAAAGAGCCATGTTATATGAGGGTAGATTCAGCAGCTCTTAGCCACAAGCTTATTTGTTTCCAATGAACAAGTAAATCTTTTTTTTTAATTGGGTCACTGTAGTATTTTGGCTCAAACCAGAGTAAATAGTACATTTGAATGAGATTATTAGAGCTCCGTGAAATTAAGTAAACAACAGAGTGGGCCAGTGTATTTGTACATTGTATAGTAACTATTTCTCTCATTATCTAACATATCTCTAATTCACTTTTTCTTCCTGTCTCTTGTGCTGCAGTAACAAGTGAATTTCCCCCAGTGTGGGATTAAATAAACTCTATGTCTATGTCTAAAAAAGGCGAAACAGATATTTTAATATATATGCATAAGATGTTTTACATTTATTTGTCTGTTCTGGCTTTATTAGCACTTTGTACTTGGAAGTAGGGTAAATTCAATACTGATTTAGGTGTTTTCATTTGTTCATAATGAGGAAAATATGGATATTATTACCAACCTTATCAATTTAGCAAACCTTAATCACAGCTACGTTTCTAAAATGAAGTAACAACGGATCGCTGGAAAACATTCACTTATTAAGCCTCCCTCTCAATGTATTGTCCATCATAGCGCACAGCAGACACCGAGCTAACACTACAAATTTGAGCAATAATGTGCAGCAGTAATGAAGTGCTCCAGTTGCTACAGTAGAGAGAGAATATGGCGGGGCTCTGAACGCTGTGCAGATGAGGAAATTTGCACCGCTATAAAGACCTCTCCCTGTCAACTAAATGGGCAGTTGAGCTGCCATATGGTTGTGCTGACATTATCTCTGGGTAATTAATATGGCATCTCGCCTGGCATCTGGTGGCATTAATCTAGCTGGGAGCAGTTCATCTTACAATGTCAGCGCTGCTGCGGGCCCGACGTGAATTATCACTGCCCGATGGAACAGGGAGGAAGGGACGAAACAAAACAAAACACAGCGGGGCGGGGTCTGTTGACTGCGTGGCGTTGCATCTTCTTATAATAGCGGTTGCCTTTTTACTTTGATTTCTTGTTTATTTCATCTGCATGAATAATATGAGCGAGTTATTGGTTCTTTGAACTAACTCCTTGGCAGTCCCATGTCATTACTGAAATGCTCATATGAGTGCGATAATGTTTTCAGTGACTCGTTTTGTTGTATTTAATTGCAATTGTGCCAAACTATTGTAGCTCTAGTTTTGTATTTTTCCCAATTATTAAGTTGCATGCTATTATATTGTAATTTTTCCAAGTTTCCTTATATTCTTTAGAGGTAGCGTAGTATAAAAACAATATATAGTATAATTACGATTATAAATGTTGGTGTGATGTAAAGCATTGGCTTCCAACGTTGTCATATAATATTTTGCTATCCATCTTGCGTCTAGTGTCAAGACGGAGGTGATTATTTTTTTAGGACTGCCTCGATGCCTCCTCTTTTATTAATCACCCTTTTGCTGATCGACAGCCTCTCAGTTTTCTAATCCCGAGTTAAGAGTCACTGAAATAAGGTTTGTCCAGACAGATCTTAGTTTAGCAGCCTGCTTCTCCCATATGTTTTTAGAGGCTTAAATAAATTGATTTTGTGTGACCAGCTATGGCATTGCACTTGGGTGAAGCAGAAGTGTCCATCAGAACTAACTGCCACAGGCTAATTTCAATTAATAAAAGGGTTGTTTTTCCACGCACGAGGGAAAATCTTGGGGGGTTTTTTCAAAGCATGTTCATGACCTCAGATAACCCGCCCCCCAAAAAACATGAAATCTCTGCCTGGTTAGAAGTAACCACTTTAAAATCTGTTGCCTCAATCCGGGGGTTTTATTCAGATGTAGAGCTCCCTTTCTCTGTTACCCCTGAAGCCTCATTTCAGCAGTTATTCCAGCCTCCTCCAGTTTGATCAATAAATAATTCTGTGGAGGTGTTTTAAATGAATTAGCAGAAGCGCAAACATTCCATCTTATTTTCTTTCTCGTGCCGAATACACAAACGCGCTACAACACAGGGTGCCTCAGTAGATGCCAGACCCCTGTGTTTATTTTTCTCGTGTTATGCATCTGCGTTTTGAAGCACACGGGAGGAACTATACTGATAATGTGAGTTAAGAAAAGAGGATTTATGGGAGTGCTGCGCCTGGTTGGATAACAGGATACTCTGATTGAAAAGCGCATATCAAACGTGGCATTCACCTACAGGTTATTATTCTGAAAAGCTGCGTCTGTTGAAGTTGAGGTAAACATGAGATGTCTCCAGCAGCAACAGGTTCAACGCTGAAATCCTTAACACGTCGAATAAACAGCTCTTTGAGGGGAAATCTGAGGAGATTTCAGGATGTAGCACAGACCACAGGGGATGAAAAACTCATAAAGTAGTCCTAACTTACACCAGGAATGTTTTCTTGCCAAATTGAAACTGTTTGCATGCAACAAACAGATCATTTGCTAAGGGTGTGCAGAGTGATGTAATTCAGATGCAATGCACAATATGTAAACTACTTGAACAGAATGCTTATTTCCCCATTTCTGCATCTGTGTTGGCAGTTCTTCGGCTTCTACTTAGCACCATGTGGTAGCTTTACTGCACAATCACTTTAAATGTACAGTTCTCCGTGATGCAATGAAAAGCTCTCAAACAGTTTTCCACATGAATATCGATCCCCTGAACATTTTCTGAAGATTTAGTTGGCAGAAGAAACCCCAGCCATTTTTCTCTTCAGTGTTAAAAACAAATTTGTTTTCTTGAGCATCTGTCGGAGCGATCGTTATCATACCGAGGAGCATATGTCTAACAGTTTGTTTCAGTGGCTACGACTGAATGAGGCTAAGAGTCTGTCACTCTTTTGATTATGTTACGTGGTAATGAGGAAATCCCTGAGACAGTGGAAAGGACCGCACACTGTAAAGAAATCCACTGGCGTTAGCAGTAAGATCTTCTAGTATTGCACATTCTTACATCTTTTTCCCTGATGCTTTTTTCCCTGCTTATCCTTTTTTGTTGTTGTGTTTTGGAAGAAACTTTGTGTGGTGGTGCTACAGACGGGCAACTGTTGCCCACAGTGGCAAGGATATCCCTTATAATCAATTTAAAGACCCCTTTCAGTCCATAAAAAAAGTAAATTAAAGAAGGCGTTTATTTACTTATTTATTTATTCATTCACTGTGAGATGCATATCTCTGGTGACACCCCACGGAGGCGGCGGTAAAAAGGTGCTCTGCGACCTTTTCAGAAAGACTCTGGCTTGATATGCGATGAAGCCTGATTGCAGATGAACAACAAACACTTGACAAAGCTAAAGAGCAGCAGGAACATCGCTGTTTCTTTGATTTCTCACACCTTGTCCTGCCAGCACAGGCGGGGATGTTGTGACTGGTGTTTGTGGAGACTGTCAGTTACATGGTGTGAGATAGGAGAGCAGCCAGTAGGACGGATGTTGTTGTGACTGAATGCTGTTGTACTGTAGAGCAGCGATAGTTCAAGGCAAGAAAATGAAAGAAGACGCTGAGATTTGCGTACTAATAATCTAAACATTCAGCTGCGATGGTCACTCCAACTAAACAGGACATGCCGAGAATAATTCGCCTACCGCTAATTTCCTGTAAGGAAACGGACCGAAAAGGTCTAGTTCGACAAACCAAACCAGCACGTCCCGGGGAAGTGTCAGCGATCGGTTGTACTGCTGCCAATGGCTTAGTCAGGTTGAGTCATTTGCGAGTGATCGTCACTATTCAAATGCGCTTGTCCATGTGGCAGAGGTGCTAAAAGGGGGGTAAAGTTAAAATCTGTGACTCTGAATCTAAGACAGCAAATGCTTCTGAGAATAGTGTGGTTTCCTTTTGACCAGGCTACAAAAAAGAAGTCACTTGAAGGTAAAAGAAGTAAATAAAGCAAGGGTATATTCACTGGCCTTTCAGGATTTAAGCCTCATGTTTGACAGCCGGGTGCATTCATTTTTCAAACTTCTATTTCCACATCAGGTATGAACGCTCGTTATCAAGATGAATCACATTTAGGTGACTTATCAAGGCAGCAGCTCAGAAAAGAACTCAGATTTCACATGATGCGGTGACTTTGGGATCATGTTTCTGTTATTACGCCTCAAACTGGGACATCTCCAATTAATACTAGTGCACTAGGATGCAGACACCTACATTTAGTCACTGTTCTGCCCTCTGTATAGATAAAGTATAGCTTGCTATAGATTGCTATTGACAAGAGCAAGCAGTAACAGAGGTTGAGGGCTGCGGTAATGGCCTGTGATTGAACACCTTGTGCTGAGGTCCCGCTGCTCTCTGCCTCATTAACTCTGGCAGTTCCTCTGTTCAGCACGCTGCATTGCAGGCCACAGTCAGGACGCATTTAACTCTCTCAGCTACAGTCCTGGAAACGTGCATTCTGAAAGGATTTAAACCAGCATAAGGACTTTTAATGCTTCGTCTCGAAAAACGTCTGCGAGTCGTTGCAAATATCTCAGGTAGCTGTTAAGCTTCTAATCGAGGAGCATAGGCTGCTGTTATGTAGAGTATGTGAGTGGCAGCACCTTGAGGTGTACGTGGAGATTTTCAGGTGTGTAGTTACATTTTACCACTCATCAAAATCCATTTCTTCAAGCTTTAGAGTCCTCAAAATGTACTGAGATCCTGATGGTCCTCAGTCGTGCTGCATTCTGTCACTTCCACATTTAATTCAAATGGCCACCGTGGTGGAACCTATAACCTAGAATTATAGGAACAGTCTTAAGCTGTTTTCATACATGCACTTCAGATCTGAACTTTTCTAGACGTTACCCAGTGGAGCTGCAGAGCTGTGAGAATGCAAATGTCCCTTTTATCCGGATCAGACATTAAAACTGCCTTTAACCTGCCAGATCCTCTGATGCAAAGTCAGTGTGATGTCTGCACATGTGAGACAAGTGCAGCAAACTCTGAAGAGAATGAATGAGCACCATGTGTCCAGTATCAAACACTCAAACCACCCTTGCCTACTCCAGAGTATTTCCAGTAGAGGCCACATGTCTGAAGCAGATTTCCTGTGGTTTGCTAAACGTATGGAGAAAAGGCAACTTCATACAATGTCCCAGCCAGAGTCTCCTATAAATAGATTGATTCTTATATAGTGTTTCACTGCTCGAGCACTGAAAGTATTTTATACAACATGTGTCATTCGCCTATTTGCACCCATTCATGCAAGCACTATTTTCAACACACTGAAACAATTAAAACTAAGATAACACACACTGGAGAGCAACTAGGGGTTCAGCGTCTTGCCCAAGGATACATTGGTACACAGAGTGGAGCAGCCAGGGTTAGAACGAGCAACCTTCCGACCTTCAGATTACTACAGCTCAGTTCACCTGTGATAAGGGCTCTTGTTGATTTATGCAGGTGACAACTGTAAGAATTTCTGATCATTTCTGAGGCCATTAATCAAGATGGATAATTTTTCTGAATAGGTGTGTGAGTGGTGGGTGGTTACCCTGCTGCTGGAAGCGCCAGCCTCAATGGCAAGCATCTAGCTACAGGCCATTTCTCTGCTCCTTGCCCATCCGGCCACTGTCACCTCCCATCGCGGGGTATTCCTCTCCATTACCAGCCTGTGTCCATCCCCCACTTAAATAACAGCAGCCCTGCCACTCCAGGCCCATTAAGATACTACCGGCACTGCTGCGGCCCCGCACACAAACAGCCACAAACTGCCCAAGCCTTTATAAATAGATGGCACGAGAAGTGTAGAGAGGCTGGTTAAAGGAGGTAAATTATTCCAAAACAGCCAAACAGGACTGAGACTAAGAACCCTCCACCGCTCTGGCTCCACAGCTCCTCCTTTCAGGTGTCACTTTGGGCTGACTCAATTTTACACTGTAATGGACCTCCTGGGTCAACTACCTTTCTCCCACCTTTCCTTCCTTTTTTATCTCTCCACTGCTCTCTTCATCTATCAGCGGCTGACAAGCCTTTTACTCACTTTACTGCAACACACAATTATTCCCTGTACTGAAGTTTGGACCGCTTAATTTTATCTAACAGTAATCAGTGTTAGCACTTTGCTACAAACTGTGCTTTGCAGACAAGGAGGGCAAACGATAGCAAGGAGGAAGCAATTTCCTACAATACATAGACTCAGCAGCATAGGTGAAAGATCTGGGATGTAACGTGCAGTTTGTGGAAAAAGTCTTAAAGACTTTTTTTTACTTACTGGTGTCAGATGGACTTTCTGTACTGGCTGGTTAGTCAAACCATTTATTTCTATGATGTTATTTTTACTGTTATTAAAGTTCTGGAACTAGTTGGACTTTTTCCCACATTTAATTAAACATAGGATGTAGAAAGTCTTACTGTAGTTGGTGTATTCATACACTCCAATGAGATCCATAGAAACATATTAACAGGAAAATTAATAATTTCTGTGCTCTAGATTGCCAACATTGCTAACATTTGGTTAGGTTTAAGCACAAAACACCACATGGTTTGGCTTAAAATAATTCGTTTGTTAAGGTCTAGGGGCCTTGTGTGATCCCGCAGTAGTAAATATGCAGTTGTTATGCGGGATTCTAGGAATGGTCGTGGTTAGAAGAAACGGCATTAACTAAGCAACAAATATCGATCTGCAATACAAATGTATGTAACCTTATCAATTCATCTACCCAACACAACATCCTCCCTGCAAAGATAATTGGACTTCCTCCTTTGCTGCTGTCGGAGCTACAACAGGCACTAAAGTGCTTTGTATCTTAAAATGAATAGAGATGGCAATTACATGTAAATGTGGGTTGTAATAAGATGCTTTAGTGTTGGCAAAATGCCTGAAACATTAGTTAATAGCAGCTCTTCAAGGCTCAGAAAGTCAAAAAACTGCATAAATATGTGGTCATTTTTGATTATTTACTTGTGTGGTGTTTAGAGAGCAGCATGTTTAAACGTCCATCACTTTCTGGTGGTTTGCTTGTACTAACCATCTTTGTTCCAGTGTTCTCAGCTAGATTGTATTGCTTTTGATAAAAGCAGTCACTGTCAGAGCTCTTTTAAAGTTGATACACACTTTGGTGATGCATATTGTTCACCATAATGCGCCGCACCACTGTAACTGCCCTGACTTCAAAGTCGTGTTTTTCATGCGGTGCTTCCACTTTTTTGTTCCACTGCTTTGTTTTTCTGTGTGTGTCTGTCTGCGTGTGTGTGTGTGTTGGTATCTGGGTTTCAGATTTCCACCATGCCTTGGCCTAAACCTGAGGTCAGAGGTCTGCTGACCTTTTACATTCCAAAACCTTTTTTTTTCCTCTAATTCTTGATCTTTGGCCAAAGTCTCCACCCAACCCTACCCCCAAGTCCACTATTCTCTCATTTTCTCTGATGCCCATTTCACCTCTTGTGCACTTACACCATTGTTAGTTTCTTCTTTCAATAATAGAACTTTATTTTTACATATTCAGTCCAACCCTGAATGTTGTGATTGATCTGATATAGCCTAAAGGAAGAAGTATTGTGCTTATGGAGGATCACTGAGTTAGCCAGACCTTAGATGGATTACAAGCTAAAGAAGGAGGAGTGAGGTAGAAAAAGGTGAGAAGTGACTAAAACCTGGATTGTCAGTTAAAGCTATTATCGTACCTGAAATGTCCTGAAGGGATTCTAAAAGCAATAATAGGCATTCATTGGCCTCTTCAGTGGCCTTTTCATTGATAAACGCAGAGAGGACATGAAGACAGAATTGAAAAAAGAGCAAGCAAGTTTAGATGTAGTTGCATTTTTTTAGTTTGCATTTTCACAAATTAGCACGCTGCAGCTCTTACTCCTCACCATTGTTCACGAAATAGATGTTCTGAGCTAAGAAGTGGCTAATTTCCAAAGGGTGATCCTCAAGGTGGCATGAATATGCTCGGAAAAATTAAAAAGCAAAAGGTTGCAAAAACGCTGCCCTGTGTTTGGGGGGGAATAAGTTGGTCAGCAGCACATTTGGAGTTATCCTCCAAGGAGCATGAATATAACTGACATCACATGTAGGGCTGGAAGATTAGTACCTCGGGCTTTCAGTCATGAGTGCTCACCACAGAGCTAATGAAAACTCTACACTCCTGTAGACAAGCCTGATTCCTTTCATGTACAAGAAAAAATGAGAAATAGAGACAGTCCGAAAGTCAGAAGGGAAAGGTTTGTCAATATTAATTTTTTCTCCACTACTTGCAACAAAGTGAGAATTTTTTTTCCTCGCTTCGCTCTTCAGCATCACTTTCTTCTGCTACAAACCGAAATCTCCTCTCTTTACCTGCTTTCTAGCAACTCTTTTCTATCCTTCCTCCTATCATCATTCTCCAGCAATATACTCCCTCCCTTCATCCCGGTTCTTTAGCGTGTAGAGCAGCCGAGACAGTGATTGATCTGGTGTGGAGGCTGTCGTGGGCCCGCCTCCTCCTCCAGTGGTTATGAACATGAGGCGGGCTGCTCTTCATAGATTTTTAAATTAGTGTCAGCTTTGCCCCAAAGATGTGTTATTGACTGATGAAATAGAAACTGAGCTCCAAACACTCAGTCCTTCCCCAGAGTTTTCCCCAGCCTGGTAATTGAAAAAGTGTGAAGGGAGTGTGTTCAAAGGAGCGTGCAGTTGGGTGTGTGTGTGCGTGTTTGTGTGTGTGTGCGTGTGTTCTGCTGTGTTTGTGGGCTCTTTATCTCTGCTGGAGAAAAATGCACAGTGCTCGCTGGAGTCAAGATTCGATTGAAGTATTGCATAGGAGATCTTTATCTTTCTACACACCCACCCTAAAACATGAATGCTGCATGCAACTTTAATCCTATAAATACAGTATTTTTTACGTGCACTTGTGAAAAAGTTTTTTGTTTTCCTGGGTTCTTTTCTTTTTCTTCATTAAAATTTGATGTGCTAAAGTTCTCGACATCATACCTGTGTTGTTATCCTGTATTTTAATCACTGTAAGGATACACAGCCGTGTGTGATTGGTTTGAGAAAAGCTGGCTTTGGCTGTCACTCTGGATCTACATTGAAGTGCTACTGAATAGCTCCGTAGTGACAGTGCTTTATTTTTCCTGAAATAACCACTGCACAACTTGGATCTAAGTTTTTTTTAACACAAGCACCTATAAGGTCATATTCATCCCTTTAATTGCAAAAGAATGGATACACAAAAAGACATGCGACAAGTCAAGAAACGTGAGGTCGGATGACTTTTAATAAATAATGTTTGCCTCGAATTAACTTGCGGTGTTTTTTGCTCCGCAGGCTCGGACATGGCCATCTTTTGCCTGCTTTGTGGGAAGCGCTTCCAGACCCAGACAGCATTGCAGCAGCACATGGAAGTCCACGCCGGAGTTCGCAGCTACATTTGCAGCGAATGCAACCGGACTTTCCCCAGCCATACTGCACTCAAGCGTCACCTACGCTCACACACAGGTCAGTGAAAGCCGCCTGTGGTGATAAGGCGGCGATATCATTTCACCGAGGTGTTCCATGGGGCGTTATCTGTCTATTCATATCCAGCCTTTTCTCTTGGTCTGGAATATGCGAATGCTGTAACAAATTAAGTGCAGTAGTCCATAATACATTCTCTGTTTGATCTTGGGCAACCCTCATGTACCCACACCAGGTCGGAAAGGTAATCCCTTTGCTCTTTTTTTCTGTATCCTAGAGTCTGCTCTGATTTTAATTCAAAATACCTCCAAAAGTAGGATTCATCATAATTAGATGTCTGAACCACCTCCTTCCTAATGCTAAGGAAGCACATCCAGAACTAGTCCCTGTAATTCCTAGCTGAGTAACAGTCACCTTCCAAAACTTTGAGTATATAGTAGAGATGGCACGATACCACTTTTTTATGTCCGATACCGATACCCATATCATAAATTTGGATATCTGCCGATACTGATATGAATCCGATATAGTGTGGTTTTTAATCCATAAAACAGTTTTTTTTAATATCTTGCTGCTTTTTGTATAAGTTCATACTCAAGTAAAAAAAAAACCAAAAACCACTAAAGCTATTCTGTTATACCTGTATGCAAAAAATACACTGCACCTAAAATATTTCATAGTTCAGCAATACTGATCAATCTAATAAACTTAAACCTACTCCATCCTCCCTATTCCGTTATACAGTGGGCGACTGTGGCTCAGGGAGTTGGGAAGCGTATCTGTAACCAGAAGGTCGCCGGTTCGATCCCCGGGCTCTCTGTCCTGGTCGTTGTGTCCTTAGGCAAGACACTTTACCCTACCGCCTACTGGTGTTGGCCAGAGGGGCCGATGGCGCGATATGGCAGCCTCGCTTCAGTCTGCCCCAGGGCAGGTGTGGCTACAACCATAGCTTGCCTCCACCAGTGTGTGAATGCGAGAGTGAATGAATAGTGGCATTGTAAAGTGCTTTGGGTGCCTTGAAAAGCGCTATATAAATCCAATCCATTATTATTATTATTATTTTAAAGAGTAAGCAACCTAACTAATAGGGTTCTAAAACTCCCAGCAAAATAAAAAAATAGGGAACCACCCTCCACCTCATGATGCTTAATTGACGTAATCAACTTTAATTTGATGCAGTGTGAAAAAAAATGCACAGAAATAAATTATTTTCCAAGAATAATTAAATAGATTCAACATCTTTCTTCAACAGAACTGCAGACTGCACAGATTGTACCTTCCCAAAGGAAAAAGTACTATAGCTTGCTAGGGTATATTAGACTTACTATATACAGTAATGGACTTCTATACATTTTACATCAGATTAAAACTTGGGTGTAAGATTCGGATAATTATTTATTAAAAGCTAGACATTTTAAATGAGAATAAGAAAGAAAAGTATGTCTTTGTGCCCCCCTTTTCCCTGTTAATGCCCTATCGGCCCCCCTGGCTAAACTTTGCTAGATCCGCCCCTGCACAGTTACCAGCCGTCAGCTACGTAGAAAACAATCCTGGTGTAGGAAGTAAATAAATTCTAAAAACAGCTTATCAAGCTTAAACGTGCTGCTGTTGTTCAGCCGCTGGTTTCCTCTTTCTGGCACGAAGTAAGCAATAAACAAACAAGAGAGACGGACTCGCGACAGAAAAGCCGAT
This sequence comes from Perissodus microlepis, assembly GCF_051167445.1. Lineage (NCBI taxonomy): Eukaryota > Metazoa > Chordata > Actinopteri > Cichliformes > Cichlidae > Perissodus > Perissodus microlepis. The sequence continues at coordinate 25,414,587 of NC_140470.1, read as the reverse complement.
CAGCTGATCATTGATCAGTTTCATGACTGAAGTAGCAACAGGAGAGAGAGAGAAGAGGCAGTTGCTCCATATATCGGTTGTTAAGCTTAACGCGGGAATGCTTTACAAACATTCAGAGATGAACTTACACACTTGCTTTACTTCTCTCTGGGATCACTTCCTCGGAGATGAAATGCCGGGTTGCTAGCGAGGCTACAAATACACACAGCCGCTCTATCAAGTGAGGGGTACTGCTGCGACGTGCTACGGTTATGAGCCGAGTTAGGACGTGTCGCAAGTTTTGTGAGGTGCTTTTTTGATATTTAATGGATCGGATTACATTTTTTATTTCTCTCCAATATCCAATCCAGTAATTTACGTCAGTATCGGACCGATACCGATACGTAATATCGGATCGGTCCATCTCTAGTATATAGTAGATGAAACACGAAGACCTGAGAACTGCAGCCATTTGTTTTGTTAAATCAGTGCACTTATACAGCTTAGCCTTTTGATTCATTTCCTTAGCGTATTTAACAAAAACAACTCAAATCCTTCAAATAAAATGGATGGCATTGCGCACTAACAAGTAGTTGATATCTTTAACTTCTAAGTAGTTTCCATGAATGACATGCTAACTCATGTGCACAGAGTCTGTATTTGTACTTTTTAAGGTTTCTCCAAGTCCAAAAGCTGCTGTGTGTTTACTTTAGGATGGGAGTTTTAACTTTCACTGTCCAGGACAACTCGGTATGATAAGAGAGAGTAAAAGAAGTGATGCCACTGCCTTTATTTCCTTTTCTTTAGGGCAACAAATACAATACATAGTTTTTTCAGTAGCTGTCACAATGAAACTTACACATATTTAAGCTCGTCATACAACAAAGGACCTACATCACATATTGGATGCCTGAATGGAAAGGTACATAGACCCATATGAATGGTAGTGACAGTATCACTCCCTATCAGATATCCAGTTCTCTTATCAGTTAGCCAGGAGCGGAGCACGTGTATGTAGATAAATAGACTTTCAGGTGGAAGCCCTAGTAATCACCAAAGTATTGACTATTGGAGAAATGATTAGTAGGAATTAATAATGGCAGAATACATTATCCACCCAGCTCATAGTGATGCCAGATTTCCGTTTTATTTATCGTGCATGCCCACACCTACTAGACCACAGACGTGCAGTCCCTGTGGTCCCATAAAATCTACATTTATTATTATTCCAGCTGATGCTCTACTTAAACGGTACATATTCTTAATTTTTGTGTGTGTTTAATGGAGGCTAGTATAATGTCCAGCAGTGTCCTGTAATTCAGGTCATCTGAGTTCATTTTCATTCTCAAACAACACGTAGGGATAGGGTGGCTAGTACAGCACAGCCAGTGTAGGGTTGCCATCGACAAATATAGGTATACAAATAAAGAATTCATGTTTTGTTTTTAGCAAATTTGAGTGAATTATGTTACCACTTTCCTGTTACGCTGCTGTTTTTGCTCATCTGAATAAACAGTATTAATTCAGGTCAACACAAAATGAATTCTGCAGCAGTCACAAAAAGCGTATTTACAGCAACTATTTGTTTCTTGTTGTTGCTGTTGTTGGGTTTTTTTGTTTGTTAGTTTTTTTTCCCCCCCTTTTTGTCAACTTGTAATACTCACAGTGTTGGCTCTCTACTGAGATGAGGCCAGGATACTAATACATTTTTGCGAGGGAGCAGAGGTAGCCTGACGGATGCGGCTATTCAGAGTAAAGAGAAAAAAGCCGTAGCCATGACAGAATATGAACACATGGAAATGAATCCCATTTCACTGGCAAGGGGATGGATGCTTTTTTCCTTCCCCCTCTCTCTCTCTGTCTCTTAGCCAGCCGCCTGTCTGCGACCTTAAATAACAGTCTCACTGTCAGAGCCGATTTAGCTCACCGGCTCACGGATAAATATTTGAAACGAAAGGCAGTGAGATGAGAGCAGTCGGCCCTATTTACAAGTCAGGCGAATACACCATTAGTGTGTGATGGTGGCAGAAGCCGGGGGGGGTTGAGGTGGCGGAGGAAGGAGGGGGGGGAGGCGGACGTGGCTGCTTGAGCCGCCTGTACAGTAGCGGTGCACACATCTGTTCTATCTACCAGACATTGGAGGGGACACATGCAGCGTCTCTGATCCACCTGCCCACCCAGGCGACGCAAATGTCACCTCAGCTCGTCAGTGGAGCTGCAGATGAGACTTTGCAGCCTCCTGCCACTTTGAACCTCATCCCACTGTGGGCGTGTGTTAAATCACAATGAGCCAGCCGTGAAAGCAATCGTTTAAATATGATGCAGAGCCTTTTGTCAGGGGATTATAAAGTCAGCAACTCGCACAGCCATCATAGGCTCCAAAAATAGGTCTAATTTACCCTCCAAAAAAAAAAAAAAAAAGTAGAGGCATGGTGTTCCTCTGCATTTACACTTTGATGTTAATAATCTCATTCACACTTTGCTTGGTAACGAGGCAAAAATAGTGCTTAAAAACAGACAGCTAGACAGCGTATCCACCTTAGAGAATCAGCCTTATAACTTTACCTTCATGTGATGCAGAGACACGTGCACTCTCACCTAGCAAAGTTCAAGTTCGGATTTTTGTCTAATTCTTTTCTTTATGTTTTGTTATTTGTTCCTTTATGTATCAATGTTGTGTTTTCAAGTTTTATAGGATGCATCAAACATGCAGAACCCATAAAAGGGTTGGTTGGGTTAAGATGTGGAAACGATTCAATTAATAACGCCCTAATTAACTTATTTTCACTTGTATCAAACGTTAGATCTACACCTTAACTAAAGTGCCATCCTCGCTTGTTTTGTGCATGTATTTTCTAGGAGAATATTCCATTCAAAAAGAAATATAGATTAAGTGAGCTGCAAAGGGGTGTATCTGTAAAGATAAATTAGACGTTAAGCCTGTCTGAATGTAGCCCTAGAGGCAAAGCTGTACTAATGTAAGTCTGTAAATGTAAATAAATTATGTCCATCTGTATGTTCTTATCAGCTAGGATCTTTTCTCATCTGGATTCTGCAAGATAGCTCAGCTCAAGACATTTGAGTGATTAAAAGCAAATTGCATAAAGAAAGCTGCCATGTATTGGAAAGGAAATCTTTAAACCAACCAAAGTTTCTGCAGTAATGTGCATTTGCTTTATTTATTTACTTCTAGTTAGCTTTATGCAAGCGCCAAAAAGCAGATAAAATGGGAGCCATTGGCTCTTCCTTCTATAGTTTTAGTTATGGTCCTAAAAACATCAAAACCGTTGTCATATTAATGCTGATTAATGGCATACGCTATCAAAGACAGTTTATCCATATTGCAAAAGCTAACAGTGCTTAGTAATTGCTAACTAATTACTTTGATAAATGGAAGTAGTGACTAAGAGATGTTTCCATTTGGTGTCATATTTTGTCTGGATTAATAAAGACTCATCACTGAACACGTTTAAATTTAAGATCTGAGATATGTGTAAATTACTTTTTGAATGAAGGTTCAGCTCTATAGGTTTTCTCTCGATTTAAAAATGATTCCTTAAAAAACTGTGCTTTAAAATAAAAAACCAAAATGAATTTTGGTTCATGTAAACTCCAAAATTTAAATCTAAAAAAGCATATATTATAATAATTGTGACATCATTGTATATTTTCATATAAGTATTATATTATATTATATTACACTTGCATTATATATTAAAGCAGCACAACAGTGTCCCTGTTGACAAAACCTGCTTTGCAAAGGGAGGAGAAAAACCTTTCACATGGCGCCATTTTTTTCTCTTTGTTTTTCTAATTTTGGGAAAAGCAGTTAGTTATATGCCAAGTTAAATCACAAAATTAATTCATTCTTCTTGTCTGTTCTCTTATTCTGATTTAGTGATGGTTGATCTGTTTTTGTTGTTTTCGGAGGGATGCTGTTCTTACAGATTTAGCCTTCCGCTTCATTCAGACCGGGAAAAATTGTATTTCCTCTCATCTGGACTTAAGGCAGACACTGAAACATGGAAAGTAATTGAAAACAAAACACTGCAGGAGAAACGCTGATCCATATTATATTACCGTAATAATGGCTTTTCAGTGGCAGACTTTGGCATTTAGGTGTGACAGTTGTGTGGTAAATGAGGTTTGGATGAGGTGTCTTTGTTCCAGTGCGCACAGTTGTTTCCAGCACACAAATGTATCATGGATGCAGTGGTTCCTGGCAGGTATTTTCCCAGAAACACGGCTCAGTTTTGACAAAAAAATCCCCAGTAAATACCAAAACCTCAATTCCCGGTATTCAACCTTAATTTTTATGGACAGACAATGGCAGCTCATCTTCCATACAAAGCATTCTAGATATTACTTGGTTATTGGTTGACTCACCATTCGGTTGTATCAGCTGACAACAGAAAGCAGCAAAAGCACTTTTATGGACATTCATTACGCGTGCTTCATTTTACCTGTCTGCAGCTTTATCTTTTGAACGCAGCCTTGCTGGTGCGGGCTTTGACACTGGATCACCGTTTAGGACGAGGAAGCAGGAAAAAAAAACAACCTGATTTAATGGTGTTTATTTCAGCATCTTAATCTTGCCATCTCTCTTTCGCCTCCATCACTGTGTTTTCATTTTCCTCCTTCCACCTGCGGTTTCATTACCTCCCCTTAACATCCTATTGCACATTCTTACTGCGATGTTGCCTATCTGTTTTATTTATTTTTGTCTTTATTTCACGCATGTAGTACAGTATAGGTTCGAGCACTCACGCACAAGTGCACAATGTTGGCTCATAAAAAGTGGAAGTCATAGCAGCTGTGTTATTTTTCTTCCCTGGCACCACATGCACACAGACATACACACTCTCTCTTTACAGACCAGACCTTCATTAATATTCTGTTGTTGTGCACTGTCTGTGTGTAAGTGTCTGTTTTTTTTTTCCTTTTTTTTTTTTTTAACTCTGGGCCAATTTGCTGTCTGCTGTGGCGGGGTGTTTTGTGTTCGCAGCTGTATTTGATAGTGCTACAGCCAGAAAGAGAGCGAGAGCGAGAGAGGGCTGAATTGAATTTAGAGAGAGAGAGAATGAGGCAGTTCTGGTCCTGGCAGTGATGGAGCCTGGTGATTTACAGCCTCTTACCGTATATAATGAACACGCACCGTGTGCCCATGGGCACAGGAACCCTCAGCAGTCCTTTGGGGTGTCAAAGGAGGTGATGAGGAGGGGTCAGGAGACGCAGGTGGTGATGCTCGGGGGCACCCTTGGGTTCAGTCACCATGCTGTGGTTCCACCTCACTTTGCCGGGTCCTCATCTGTCGCGTCCCTGCCATGTGGTCACACCACAGAGGGATGGAGAAATGGAGAGAAAATGAAGAGGAAAGCAAGGATGGAGAGATGGGGGAAGTAATAGTAGCAGATTTGGGATGGACGGAGGACGTGTTCCTATTATTCTCCGCCTCCCGTGAGAATATATCCTGACAAAATGAAGCCTTGTCTGCTCCTTTACATTCTCACAATGTGATTACAGAATTGTGTCCGACTTATATAAAACTCTGCAGTGCAACTTTGCACTTTGGCGTCCCCGAGTGGCAATGGGAGATAACATGCGTGATGAGCATCCAGCAACAGGGTGCTTGAGTGAGACCGAAACCCCTCTGTATGTTATACCACGGTTATTTTTTAACTTCTAACCCAGAAGCTCCTTAATTAGATTTACACTGGGTCTCTAAGCTTGAATATTATATATTTGTTGTCTATTCATTATATATAGCTAAAGCAGTTGTAGCCAGCACAGACTAACAGAGGCACCCTTACTTTAGCGCAGTAACTGTAGCATTGATTTGTGTGCTTGGGTATAAGAAAACTATTTTTTTTGTTTTGCATTGTTGTCAAATATGATTTTGAGGTTGTTTTCTTCTTGCTTTTTGTTTATTGCTGTTATTTTTTGTAAGATTTGCATAAATGTCTACAGTAACTTGAGATAAAGTCGGTGTAAATGGGTTAAATTGAAGTGATTTATAAACCAAATCTAGGCTTCAGATCATTTACAAAGCTATAAGAGAGATCATGGACACTCTCCAAAACTCTTTATTGCGTTTTCCAATTTAATTTAAATAGCGCTAACTCACCATCACAAACATACAGAATACATATTGTGTAGAAATCTGTATTGTGCAGAAATCCTTTATTATATTATCAGCAGACGTTAGCACAGAAACACGCATCTAAACATAAATAGCCCTCCACAGACATTCTTCGAGTATTAGCATCCCACTTGCTGGTTTGATCGGAGGCCTTAATTAAAGGCAGGTGAATCTGAGCTCAATTATTATTCTTGCAGCGTCGTGCAAGCCCACCGAGCTCTGTGATGGATTGTGATCTCTGCTGTGGTTGAAACGCTAGAAAGAGCACAATGTCTTACAGCGGGAGCCACTGATAACTTCATGCAGACAAATAAAGACTGTCACTTTTATTGATTTTTGCCCAGCCCCCACCACTGCCACCATATACACCCACATCCCCTGCTCCATCCCTGTCTCACTTTTATCCCTCCCCCTTTACCCCCTCCAATCCCCAGCATTCCCTTTAATGGGAATGCATCCAGCATCAGAAGGCTTTGAAAACATTTCCCTCCCCAAAAGTATAACATACCCGACACGTGATCAACATTTAAAGAGTATCCAGTTTACATTCCTTTCCCATCCTTTCTTTGTCTCTCCTTCTAAATAAACCAGTTACATGTGTGCATACTCTATGTGCATACATAAAATCTCAAATAAAATATGCAGGATGGAAGTGAAATAGTCTCTTAACAGCGGGGCAGTGGTAGCAGCACATAACGAGAAATGCAATTTATTCTCTGGCACGTTGCTACTTGGACAGGCAGATAATGAAAGGCATAGGTCACTGATGGTGACTTAAACCTGCAGCGGTAGAGTGAAATACATTAATAAATATCCACAACATTACTTGGATGGAGAGTGTAACACTGGGGGGAAGCAAATGACGCAAGAAGCAGCCCCTCATCAAAGACGGAAATACAATTAGTCTTTGGACTGCTGGTGAGAGGCTCCTGCAAATCATAATGTCCCTGATCACTGACATCTGAATATGCATTACAGCAGCCCTGTGGGGACCTGTGCAGTGGCAGCATGAGGGGGAGTATGTTATCATTTTCATTTCTGAAAGCATGCATGCTATACAACCGCCAGCAGTCTGATGCCTACAATAACTGCGATGTCTCAGGAAGGAAATATGATGCTATCTAAGGAAAAATTAAGGAAGGGTGGAGACTGGGCGTAAGGAGGTTAATATAAGCCAGTCAACATGCTGCCAGTGAATGTCAAGACATGGTACATTTATCTTCATTTACATTTTTAGGCATTGTCATTTAACCGTGATGATGGCGCACTGTCTAAAATACAAATATTGTGTTTTAGGACCGGCTACATGGCAGTGATCGAGGTTGCAGAGTAATTTGGACTCTACGACTAGACCAGTTAAAGACAAATGCCTGAATTTGGGTCTGCTTAAACACATATATATGCAAGGATAATAGATTCTGTGATGACAAACTCACTTCTTTATTCTAGGTTTAGCACATTAGTTAGGTGATCCATTAGTGCATTGTGACACTGGGTCTGCATGGTCAATAATACATCTCAAGGCTGGTGAGCAGCCATGACAGGCTACAATTATTTAAGGGTTTGGACAAAGCAAAACAACAGCGCAGGTGATTTGTAGACAAAGGCAAAAGATGGGTTATATTTGTCTGCTGTTATTAAAGCCTTTATGTAGCTACGCATTGGAAGATACTGCATGCTGCTCTTGTATTGTGCACAACCCCGACAAAATAATCAGATAAAGTAAAACATTTTGCAATGCGGCTTCCTTCACAGTAGCATACAAATTTTTTTTGAAGGTGAAAGCTATTTTCAGACATTTGGCGTTCTTCTTTGTCACAATTACTAGAGTAACACTTGAATTGTTTGAATTGTACATGTAAATAAAGACAAAACCTAAGCTTCTTGGTGCTGTCATTTGCACTCAGTTGTCATTAACCCTTCAAGCTATCTTTTCACGAGCTCAACCAGTGCAGTCTTTAGCCTTTTTATGATACAATGTCATCAGCAGTTTGTGTGAATGTGTCCTATTTTTTCTTTCCACATTTTAGCCGGGGACCACCCATTTGAGTGTGAGTTCTGCGGGAGCTGCTTCCGAGATGAGAGCACGCTGAAGGGCCACAAGCGCATCCACACCGGAGAGAAGCCCTATGAATGTAACGGGTGTGGGAAGAAGTTCAGCCTCAAGCACCAGCTGGAAACCCACTACCGTGTGCACACAGGTACTGTGACCAAAATAAGTAAAGGCTTTAGCGATAATGGATAACAATCAAAGCATTCGGAACTATTTATTCTCACTTGATTCTCTTTTTTGTTTGCGGTAGAAAATGAAAATCTATAGTGTGCAACACAGTTTAGCATCACAACAACTTATATACTCAGTTAACAAATGTTTTGGTGTCTGTAGAGGCCCAGTGACCCCCAAACTTGGGCAGGACAAAAATGGATGCCAGATCATTTCAGATACAATATGTTAACAAATTTATTTTGCAGGTGATAGCAGCTATGTGAAAAAAGCCAGACTAGTGTTTTACACTTGCTTTTGAGTCTTTTACTGTACTAAGTTCTTCTCACCTCACTTGCAGAAAGAGCATAAACTGCAGTAATGAGATGTTCTAAAACATATGGTGCATGATGGGGGAGCCTGTTAAAGGACTCTCTTCTAGAAAATCCAAGTTGCAAGGCGCAGACCAAACCAGATGAATATCTTTGTTGCTGAGATACAGTAGATGAATGTCTCAGAAGACTTTGTATTGATCTTAGTATATTTAGAGCCCCATAAAGATGTTGACACAGTGATAAGCTAGGTGCCCTGGAGAATGAGTGCGTGCTACGTAGCAGAGTGAGCGAGGATACCACAAGTGCTCACCAGGATGGCACACAGCCAAAGGTTTATGCTTCCTCACCATCCCTTTTTCTCAAACACACACATAGCAGCACCCTCCCATCTCCCATTCAATAAACCAGCTGTTAAGCCACACTATCAAGGCAGCCTGTCCAATAATTGGCTTCCCCCCCATCCACCCTTTCGCCTTTTGTGTTGGGGAGGGGGGCTTTGCGTTAAGCTGGAGAGCAACAGCAGATAACAAGAGCAAGTGACAAGCTCACAGTCAAAGGCCACCTCGCACAAAAGGGAGCTGCTTGATGAATCATCGACATTGGCAACCCAACCCCTCCCCGACCCGTCCTCTCCACACATTCCAAATGCCAATGGCGGATCAATACCTGGGCCCTATTTGCAATTCATTATTAGCTGGTTATTTGAAGCGACCCTGTTTACAGTCTGGTTATCAATATCAACATCATGCAGGTGTCCACACTGCTACAAAGAAGCGCGGGGCCTGCAACACTGTATTTATGCTTATTGGCTCAATGGAAGCGTAACCCGGCCCCTGTGGAGGTCAAGGTTAACCGGGGATTCAAAGGAGCAGACGGGCCAGGCAGCAGAGGCACAAAGTCGGACGTTTCGCAGCACACATGCGCAAAGATCTAGCTGAAAGGTGACAGCGAGCGCTGGGCCAGATCACTTCCGACAGCTCATTTCAAATGCCATTGGTAAAGGTCAGCATTTACATGTCTAATTTGCGTCTGCCGGCTTGAGCGCTGGTGGATTATTCCGTGCCATCACTCAAATCATTAGCACATTTAGGCTGGCCGCTGTTGCTGAATTGAAATGTGCCTCTGGAATATAGCAGCCCCCACAGCAAGAAAGCAGTGTTGCACTATGATTTATGACACTTGCAGGAGTTCTCGGTGTCGTCAGCTGTATTTTCTTGTAATGTACTGTAGATTAGTTGATTAGATCATATTCTATAAAAGTAAATACGCCTGGAATTTTTTTCTTCTTCTGATTGCACTGACTGGTTCTTATCACAGGTAAACAGGTGATATGATTTAGAGAGTTTCTTATAACTCTCGTATTCTCTAATTTGGGTCATTTTGAGCATATTTCTACCGGCTAAAAGAAATTTATACTCACTCTAATAAGTACTAAGAGCTGAATTTTGGATTTTACAGTTTTTACAAGTAATAACAAATAAAGTATATGTTAAATTATCCTCTGCATGTACTTTAAAACTGCTGGCATAATATTCCATGTATATTAGTTTTAATAGCAGAACATCTCCTTTTCTTTTTCTTCTGTTGCACAGCCCGATGTAACTAAAACCTTGATCCTTCCAAAATCTCTTTACACAGGGGTATTTTAATAAAATAATGACATGCAAAGAGTTCTATCCCTTTAAAGTAAGAATAATTAGTAAACAAAATCATCATGTGCACTGCTGCTGTGAGGGGATACTTTGACTGGACCTGACGGGTATTCTATTTATTTCTCAGAGGTGAGCAAACTGCACTAATGTACTTGGAGCTTTTTATTCTCCTCTCGCTTCTGATTTGTATCAATTATCGAAGGCTGTTGAGAATGACTTTAAAGAGTTACCATGATCTTTTACTGGTACACAGTGCCGTCTGGAAGACATCTGGGATTTCACCTCTGGGTTTTGACTTGTCACTTTTTAGATGCATCGTTCAATTATCATAATAGCGTCAATGTTTCTTGTGAGCCACACAGAGAAAAAAATCTCTTATTAAGTGGTGATGGGATTTTTTTTCTCTCCCACAACTTTTACTTCTTTGGTGCAAAAGACACCATGTTTTAACTGTCGGTAGATTTGGGTTGATTACATCTTGGGTCTGGTTGTTGTCCAAAGACATAAAGATGGCAACACAAGGTCAAAACAGACCGCCATGTAGTGAAACCTAACTGACAGGGATGAACCCCTCTACAAACCACTTTGCAACCCAGCTTCACTTTAGCTCCTCTTTTGAGGCAATGTTTAACTTGAAAATCTGTAAGATTTTTCTGTCATCCAGATATTCAAAATAACCTAGTATACCTCTGACTGCTGCGGCCTTGGTGATTGAAGACACAGAACAGTAGCTAAATCCTCAGAAGCAGCTCAGACAGTTGCTAACCTGTTGGTCCATTTGCTGTTTGTGTGTTTATCTGACGTATGTTGTTTCTTGATAAATCAAGCATCAAAACTAGAAAAAAATATAACTCAAATGTAATTTAAAATCGTTGGCTGTAAAAATACACACATTTTTTTACTGCATTTTGAACAGTAAGAATTTTTCTCAATGCATTAAATAAAGTTAATACGTTTTAAGGCAAAGAAGCAGAAGCTCATGCACTTATCAGTAACATCTTACAGACTAGTACAGCTTTTCCATCCCTCTAATGGATTTCAGTACTGAATTCCTTTATTTGCTGTTTAACGTCACACTTAGGCTAACACTGTTGTCTTCCACCCCACCCTATCATCTTTAGGTGAGAAGCCATTCGAGTGCAAGCTGTGCCACCAGCGATCCAGGGACTACTCGGCCATGATCAAGCACCTGCGCACCCACAATGGCGCCTCGCCCTACCAATGCACCATCTGCCTGGAGTACTGCCCCAGCCTGTCAGCCATGCAGAAGCACATGAAAGGCCACAAGCCCGAAGACATCCCCCCAGACTGGCGTATAGAGAAGACCTACCTGTACCTCTGCTATGTCTGAGTCTAGGAAAGTGAATGAAGAGGGTAGGGGATGGGTTGAGAGGTAAGGGGAATGTAACAAAGCGGATAGGAGGCATGAGTGTTGACGATCGAGGAATGTCAACGAGAAGTGACTGGAAAGCAAGAGGGTTTGTTTTCTATTTTTTGTTTTCATGCAAAGGCAAGCGATGAGGGCGGGGTGGGGGGAAAGGGTGGTGATGGTGGGGCAAACGTGCTAAGAAGAGGAAGTCTTGGACACGGAGATCAATTCTCCACCATTGTTCGGATTCACCGGGTCATTCACTACATCTGCAACTGTGTTATTGTTTCAGGTCATTTCATGCAGCACCATAAAGTGAGCAAGCTGCAAGGAAGTGACTTCTTGAAAGCTGCTGAGTTGAGAAAGCAGATTCTCAAGGGCTATCTGAACCTCTACATCCATGCTGTTGGGAGCCTTCACTGCGTTTTGAGGTCTTGTTTTGCCCGAAAAATGGAAAAGTTTTTGGGGGTTTTTTGTTGTGCAGTGGTACTTTGTGCTTTCATGCTCAAAGTATCACCGCAAACCTACATCTTTCTGGTTACGAACTACATAAAAAATATCTCAGAAGAAGACTGAGACATGTTTTTTAACATGCATGCATCCTGAAGAAACTAATACTGTGGAGTAAATGAACAGCTTTGGGGGGACATACACGCAACCTTCTCCTTTTCCAGTAGAGGATGTATAGGTTTTGTCACCTTTTTTGTTTTATGCATGAGCAGTTTTCACAGAAATCTGCCCGTTATCCTGTCCATGTCTGAAAAACCTTCAGATCCCAATGGTGGCAGTGAGATAGCCCCTGAGAATCAGCAGCAGAGCCGGTAGGCTTATGCAGTAGATGAAAACAGTTGAACTGGACGAGTGGAAGCATTAATTTAATGCTGCAAACCAAGCACCCATTTGGTTGTGAGTGGGGAAAATGCTAGCGCTGCTCTTTGTCGGAAGTGTCGAAAGTGTTCTCAGTAGTCTTCCTCATTCTGCATCTCTTTCAGATGAGGGCTGGAGAAGGTTGAGTCACAACTGGCCACTCACGGTTCTCTCCAGAGAGCCACAGGCTAACTTGTGTTACTTTTTCATCATATATATACATACATATATATATATATTTTTATTTTTTATCTTTTTTGCTCTGCATCGTAGTTTATTACGGCTTGATTGCACAAGTAAAACAAACTACGACAACAGTCTCTGTTTGACGTCAGCAAGGTATATACTTTTTTTTTCTTCCGCTCATAACTCGCTACAATATTTCACATTAAACCCTGCCTATTCACCTATTGAGCAATAGATAACTGGACTGCTTGTATCCATGTACGTTTAACCAGATGACTATCATTTTTCTCACACTAACAAGAAAGTACATAAACTGACTGACACGCAAACACTTCAACTGCAAGAGATCTGTCAGTTCACCGGAGTGATTTGAAATCCAAGCAGCGGAAAGTGACTTGGGAAAAGGTTGCTGTCTGTGAGAGTCCTGTGACTTTACCTGCTAGTTGTAAATGTTGAGCATGCCTTAGCTGCACACCTTAATGTTTGTCATAGGTGGTGTGGCAGTTTGAAGACTGTTATATGGCATAGTGACATGAATGTGAACGCTTGTAAGCCCGGCTTCTACTACCATGTGAGCATACATACTGTAGCAGGTTAATGCTGCCTTTCAGTCAGTAATTCCCAGGTTATGATTAGTTTCCAGTGGGTCACACTGGAAGACTTTCTCCATCCAACATTAACAGCATGCATGCTTACGTTCCCGCAGGCAAGACTTGCTGGGCTGCATACCTTTTCATCCACGAGCCCCAGGTCATTGTGTGGAAGTGAGGTTTATTTTGGAATGTGCACCACTTGAGTACTGGCAGGTCCTGCGTTATGTTACAGATCTTGTATTCAGATTATGCATATTCCCAAATGTAGTTGCACTGATTTGAATTACCACTGGGGCTTTTGGCAAAGATATAGCTAAAAGGATGTGTGTTGGATGCCTGTTTACAACACAGCATAGGGAAAAGGGTAACAGCTGTAAAGCAGGCGTGATATTTCATGCTAAGCTGCAACGCTGACCTTGGTTCTCTTGGGGGGGGGGGGAACACATAACCTGAGAAACTCCTGCTCCAACATTTTCTCTGACTACAAGTCGGCAAAGTCTTTTCTTACACCTTTGAAATGCAGCATTAGACCTTTACGGTATACGCAGTCAGGTATTATGGTTGAACCTTGGGAGTTTTGATGAATATCACTGCACGTCACAGCGTTGTATCTGGTTGATCACATATCCAAGAAGGGGGAGATCACTGATTGGACGAGACACAGCCCAGCAGCTTAGGGGGCGACCAGTAAGATGACAGAATAAATCAACACTTTCTCTGTGGTTTTTGTCCCTGCACTTCGTCTCTCTCTCTCTCGTCTTGTTTTGTTGTTGTGGGTTTTGTTTTGTTTTTTTCTTATGATTTACCTTGAGTTTGATCTCAACACATTGTACTTGAATTACCTCGTTTTTGTGACCTCATGTTCCTTTTGTGTATTTTAATTTTCCCTTTTGTTTCATTCGTTTTGTTTTGTTGTTTTTTGGGGAGTTTTTCTTTTGTTTTTATTTGTTAGTTAGCGTGTGTTGGAAAGATGCATTGCGAACATGATTGAAGCAATGCGTACGCGGAAAAAAAAAATAAGTGCCACGGCGAAGAGATTTGTTTGTTTTTTCTTATGTTGCGTATTTCTTTGTGCATTACTCGTTACCAAACTTGGTATTATTAACCCTGCTTGTTAAAGAGCTGGAAGGTTTGGTCATTTGTTATAAAAGCTACCTCTAAGTTGTTGTGTTGTTTTTTTCTTTTTCTTGTTTTTTTCTTGGTAAAAGCACATTTTTTGCATTTGTGTTTTGCATTGTTTCATCTCATGCTTTTTTTTTTTTAAGTTGATTTATGATTGTCTGTTTTTTTTAAGCAAAATGTATATAAAAGGGTGAGAGATAACAAAGTAGAGGCTGATAGGATGAGAAATGCCAAATGGATGTTTATTCTTCTCTTATAGTCCCCCCCCAAACCTGCACCTCCAACCACAGAAGAGCAGAGAGAATGGAGGGGAAAAAAGCAATTTTGAAGCCTTAAGTGATGAGGGATACAGCAGATAAGAGGAAGTACTATTGCTTTTAAGAGGGTTTAAAAACAAGAATCTAAACTTGAACATATGTGAATAGAATTGTAGTTTTGTAATGTGAAAAAAACAAAAAAAACCCAGAAAGTTCGTCTAAAAAACGCGGAACCACCCAGGACAGGTCATTTTTGCAGTGATGCAGAGTGCGTTGGACAATTGGAACTGGAAGTGGTAATCAAAAAAGGAGGGAGAAAAAACCACACATAAAACAAAAGGTTAAAAATAGAGATTCTCTCAGCAGACAAGCTCTCTTGAGAAATGAGTGTATTCCTGAACAAGAGCCAATAGAGGCAATTTGATATATAAAAATTGTGATATTTTTGTATTCAGTGTCAGTCCTTTTTCCATTTGTGGAGGGTTATAGCAGGGCACAAATATTTGTATTTCTTTTTTTTTTTTAAACCTGTTTTTTTTCTCTTTTTGGGTGTGAATCATTTTATTTGCCTTGCTCCTCTTTGATATTGTTGAACAAAAAAACATGTGTGTGAACATATTGTAATAATAAGTGTTGCTTTCTGGATGTCAATTGCATTGTAGGTGAAGGACTAAATCTATCCGCCACAAATTTTACGAGTGTGTGTGTGTGTATGTGACAAAGTTAAGAGAGAAAAAAAAGAAGAAAAAAAAAGATGATAATATGCGGGGCGGCAGGGGGACGCTGCCAAACCGACCAATTAGTACTTGTCATTCATGATTTTTCAATCAAACTTGACTGTCGACATGTTTTTTTGTTTTGTTTTTGTACTTGAAAAAAAAGAAAAAAGAAGGGATGGCATGTCCCGTGGTGTCTTGCCATTTTATTCTCTAACACTGTGATTTGAGGGAGCTTTTTTTCACCCTCGCATAATATCCACCCACTATAATATACCCAGTCACGGTTCAGTCTGAACACCACAATGCAAGACCTGTTCAGTCACATTATTCCTATCATCGTCCTCTGAATGTTTTCTACTTTCTTGTGCAGGTGAAAGAGTGCATGAAAGAGTGTGTAACTGTGTGTGTGCGTGTGGGTGTGTATTAGTGGAAAAATGCACTAAACAGATCAGATACAAAATAAATGATATTCTATGCCACTTTTTTTCTGTGGGAAAAATATATATATTCATTGGCATTGATATAGTTCTTCCCTCAGTGTTTCTCCGATGTTTCTGTACTATCTTTGTGCCTAAAAATGGAAATTGTTCAACAAAAATATCCATCTATATCTGCTTAGTTTCTGTATTTTCAGAAGAAAATAAAAATGGTGTCTCCAGCGCCCTAGGGATGTCATGACGCTCTAAAATGACCTGATTTTCTTTCTTTTTTTCCCTTTTTAATCCTGAATAGAGCAGTGCCTCTTCTTTTCTTGTTTTTTTCAAGGACTGCAATAAACCCTTAATGCTATTGAAATAGCAACTAGGATTGTGCATTCGCTTCTGTTCTTTGGCTCTGCTCTATGATTGGCTCCCAGAAGCATTTATTTAGCAACACAAATTTACTGAAATTTGTGCTGCGGTCATGTAACTATTAGAGACTTTTGGGGACTACATCTGCATTGTGATTTATTTTTCTGTTTTCTTGCGAGCAAACGAGGCCCCGAGTCTGCTTCTCTAATTCTAATTTTCTCTTTTTGTCAGCAACAGGTTTGCTGAGCAGAACATTTTATTGTTCTGGAAAAAATGTAAAAAAAAAAAAAGAAAGAAAAATGATAAAGAAACCTCCATTTGGGTAGGTTAGCACCGGGGTATTACCCTTCTGTTGCTTCAGTTTTGTTTGTTTTTTAAGTACTTTTTCTTTGCTACAAAAAAGCATTTAAGAGGGGATGTTCAATTCGTCAGAGAGGAATCATGGCATCCCTGGAGCTGGCACTCTGTGTTTGGGTGTGGTGTTTCTAGAACAAAGTAGCCATTTCATGCAGTGTTGCAATGCATGTGTCATCGAGGTCTAGACTAAACTTGTTTGAGTAACAAAGCACCAAGACATTGTATTTTTTTATATTAGCACTGAGGACCAATTGCCCTGTCGGACCAAGCATAACAAAGCTTTTTATGTAACAAAGCTTTTCTCTCTCTGTCTTTCCCTGGCTTGTGTGTGCTACTTCTTTCCTCCATTGTTGTGACAGCACAAGTGCCAGTCAAGTTGCTCTATATTAAGAAAATAGTGTTTTTATTATGATTTGAATGGTTATAGTTTTTGTCTACCTCAGCACCTAATCTTAGCCTAATCTTAGAAGGTGCCCAATTATTATTTTTTATTTTCTTTATTTTGTTCTCTTATTGTTGTCAGGTGTATAATTTTTTTTTTTTTTTTTTTTTTTTTTGAAAATTGGCATTAGAGCTTTGCAAAGGTCCTTTGTCTTTTCCAGCGACAACGTGCTATTTCTTTCTGTGGCAGTACGTTTCCTGTTGAGCTGTGCCACCAATCTATAGCCACTGTCTGTTGATATAGAAGTTGTTCTTTTTCGTTTCTTTCCATGTAGAATCAGACACATCTCTTTGTAACATTTCAGTGTTCTCTGATGGAGTGTGAAAAAAATAAAAAGGAAAAATAAAAGAATTATGCTGCAGGTTTTCTTCTCCATGTTGTCGATAAAGTCAATGTTGTGCCTTTGATAGTGAAAATATAACGATTTTTTGTTTTGTTTTTTTACATCCTACTAACAGTAGATTGGTTTTTTGTAGTGAAATTTTTTTGTAATTTTATTTATGAGTCTCATAACAGAAATCAAATCATGATGTTCAGTTGTATACTTTCAAACTGCAGTTAGAAAAAAAATAAAAAATGGACTTCATGTTGTCTGTGTTAGCCCTCTTTCTGGCTCACTATTTTATTTACAGTAGTGGAAACCCTGTTTCACAAGAGACAAAGACTCACAACTTTTGAATCGTTGTTAAAGTTACATACAAACTTTGGCAAAAGTAGGAAAAAGTCTGCGTGGAATAGCTGCAGACATCTATCAGGGTAGATGGACAGTACTTCCACATTCAGTATTATCCTAAAAACTAAAGGCATTAAATAAAAGAGCAAGGTATTATATATCTCAAAGAAAATAACTATTATACTGCAGATATGAAAATACCAAATAAATAAAAGCCAAAGACTACCGGTTACATTTAAAGGAACAGTGAATGTGAGATGTTATTTTATCTTTATCTCATTTTATCTCAACACAACTCACTATATGCTGTACTTTTATTTTCAGAATGACTATATCAATAATATTATTGTATAACTAGTATTTAATCTGGTGAAAAGACATTATTTTTACTCATTTTTAAAACTAAGATTTCGTCCACTCTTGCTTTACTTTATTGTAATGTGGGCAGGGTCATGTTTACGAGCAGCAAGACATCCTTAAAGCAAAAAATAAATATCTACATTAAGTAACCGGAATCAACGTTTTATAACCATTTCAAAGTATCTGACTGATGCCACCATCAGTTTTCTGTGAATCTGCTTTATTTTTCAACAAATGCTCAGAGCTGAAGTGCATTCAGTTGTCTGGCTTTGCACTCAGCATCTGGCTGTTTGCCACCAGTTCTCACTCATAATGTACTAACGGTAACTGTTGCACCACTTCAAGCCTGACTGCCTTTTGTCTGTTCAGTCGCTAATGCCATAGAGGTCATAAATGCTATCATTAGATATGCAGGGGCATGTTTATCTGCGCACCTGTGCTCTCACACAGGCATGATTGTCATTAGAGAGGAAGCGAAGCAAGACACAAAATGTTCCGATTTTGCACAAAGATAGACGACCCCAAACAGGGGTTTTTTCTGTGGCAAGTTATAGCTGATGTTTATCACCTGTTATCATTTTGTATCGTTGCTCAAGCTCACATCAAAACATCAAATATTTTGATATAGCATTTAAATTTATACAGCAGGTATTGAATAATTGTTCCACGGTTTTAGAGCAGTAGATCATTGTGAAGCTAAAGAAACAGCCAGTATTTAGAGAGGCTTAATCCCTGTCTTTAAAAGTAAAAAGAGAAGATCAGTCTATGAGTCCAATATCTGTTTCAGTGCAGCGAAGTCTTCTTTAATTAGGAGAATAGGGCGAGAACTTTTAACAAAAGGATCGCAATGAAACTTTTGATCACTTAAGACAAGTTTAAGACAAATTTGGAAGTTCGATTCTGCACATGAGCCATATTTTAGTATTTCTAGTATTCATAAACTAGATTTAACTGTCCACTATTAAAGGTTTTTATTAAGAGATAACACCGTGAAATTTTCCTTTTTTTTAATTCCAAGTTTTCTGAAACTGTTCACCGTAATTAAACAAATGAGGTATCTCATTACTTATTTAGCAATTTGAAGACACTGACAGGGGAAATAGAGGAAAATGAACACAGAAATCTGTGCTTTGGTTATTTTGTGAACCCTAGTTTGACCAAATATAACCACCCAGAAATCACCTTTGCATTGCTCATTGGATTTGTAACCACTGCTATTGCAGGGACTCTCTGCCATTTGGTCTTAGAGCTGAAAAAGCTTGTCGGGTGAGAGGTGAAGCATCTTCAAGAAACTTAAAGAAGTCCCATCAGTTTTCCTTCGAATCTCCTTAGATTACCATGAGCTGGATAACTGAGAACCTACACTGCTATTGTTTCTACAGGGAGTGCAGAATTATTAGGCAAGTTGTATTTTTGAGGAATAATTTTATTATTGAACAACAACCATGTTCTCAATGAACCCACAAAACTCATTAATATCAAAGCTGAATGTTTTTGGAAGTAGTTTTTAGTTTGTTTTTAGTTTTAGCTATTTTAGGGGGATATCTGTGTGTGCAGGTGACTATTACTGTGCATAATTATTAGGCAACTTAACAAAAAACAAATATATACCCATTTCAATTATTTATTTTTACCAGTGAAACCAATATAACATCTCCACATTCACAAATATACATTTCTGACATTCAAAAACAAAACAAAAACAAATCAGCGACCAATATAGCCACCTTTCTTTGCAAGGACACTCAAAAGCCTGCCATCCATGGATTCTGTCAGTGTTTTGATCTGTTCACCATCAACATTGCGTGCAGCAGTAACCACAGCCTCCCAGACACTGTTCAGAGAGGTGTACTGTTTTCCCTCCTTGTAAATCTCACATTTGATGATGGACCACAGGTTCTCAATGGGGTTCAGATCAGGTGAACAAGGTGGCCATGTCATTAGTTTTTCTTCTTTTATACCCTTTCTTGCCAGCCACGCTGTGGAGTACTTGGACGCGTGTGATGGAGCATTGTCCTGCATGAAAATCATGTTTTTCTTGAAGGATGCAGACTTCTTCCTGTACCACTGCTTGAAGAAGGTGTCTTCCAGAAACTGGCAGTAGGACTGGGAGTTGAGCTTGACTCCATCCTCAACCCGAAAAGGCCCCACAAGCTCATCTTTGATGATACCAGCCCAAACCAGTACTCCACCTCCACCTTGCTGGCGTCTGAGTCGGACTGGAGCTCTCTGCCCTTTACCAATCCAGCCACGGGCCCATCCATCTGGCCCATCAAGACTCACTCTCATTTCATCAGTCCATAAAACCTTAGAAAAACCAGTCTTGAGATATTTCTTGGCCCAGTCTTGACGTTTCAGCTTGTGTGTCTTGTTCAGTGGTGGTCGTCTTTCAGCCTTTCTTACCTTGGCCATGTCTCTGAGTATTGCACACCTTGTGCTTTTGGGCACTCCAGTGATGTTGCAGCTCTGAAATATGGCCAAACTGGTGGCAAGTGGCATCTTGGCAGCTGCACGCTTGACTTTTCTCAGTTCATGGGCAGTTATTTTGCGCCTTGGTTTTTCCACACGCTTCTTGCGACCCTGTTGACTATTTTGAATGAAACGCTTGATTGTTCGATGATCACGCTTCAGAAGCTTTGCAATTTTGAGACTGCTGCATCCCTCTGCAAGATATCTCACTATTTTTGACTTTTCTGAGCCTGTCAAGTCCTTCTTTTGACCCATTTTGCCAAAGGAAAGGACGTTGCCTAATAATTATGCACACCTGATATAGGGTGTTGATGTCATTAGACCACACCCCTTCTCATTACAGAGATGCACATCACCTAATATGCTTAATTGGTAGTAGGCTTTCGAGCCTATACAGCTTGGAGTAAGACAACAAGCATGAAGAGGATGATGTGGACAAAATACTCATTTGCCTAATAATTCTGCACTCCCTGTACACATGCTTCACTAACATTTTGTCACTTCGTCACTGATGCATATCTCATCTGAATTCGACAGCCAAGTAAAACAGTTACTACTTTTGTCAGTCAGACTTACAGATTCTCTCCTTAATATTGTCCAGCATGACGTTTTTTGTTTTTTGGGTTTTTTTTTAGTCAAATCAAATATGTATGAAAGAGTAAAGAAAGCACTTTCTATTTTACTGGAGCACTCAAAGTGCTTTATACAACATGCTTCATTCACCCCTTCATGCTTTTTTTCCAGTACAGCATTTTTCCAGTCTTCTGATATCCAGTTTGAAATGTAGCCTCGGTTTTCTGACCTTAGCAGACAGGAGTGGCACCCTGTATGGTGTTCTGGTGCTGCAGCTCATCTGCATCAAGTTCCAGTGTGTTGTGAGTGTTCTGCATACCTTCGTTGTAATGAATCATTATTTGAGTTGTTGTGACCTTCCTATCAGCTCAAAGTAGTCTT
This sequence comes from Perissodus microlepis, assembly GCF_051167445.1. NCBI lineage: Eukaryota > Metazoa > Chordata > Actinopteri > Cichliformes > Cichlidae > Perissodus > Perissodus microlepis. The sequence continues at coordinate 25,393,120 of NC_140470.1, read as the reverse complement.
CTCCTTTAACCTCCGCTATCAACAAGGCTTTTTGTTTTCTCTTTTTCTGACCGTTCATTGTAAACGTAAGAGATAATTGTGTGGGAAAATTCCAGTAGATCAGCAGTTCTGACCAGCCCATCTGGCATTAACAACCATGCCACACTGAGTCACCTTTCTCCCTAATTCTGATACTTGGCTTGAATTTCAGCAGCTCATCTTGATCATGTCTGTGTGCCTAAGTGTTCTGAGTTGATGCCATGTGATTGGCTGTAACATTTGAGTCACAGTTTTTCCTCAACTGGTTTGATGCAGCAGAAAAGTCTCTCTTAATGCAGTTCTCACAACAGTTTAGGCATTTTTCATAACGCAGAATCAGCTGTGCAAAAGACACTGAAAGATTCAAAATACCCTTTTCACATTTATCAAAACATGAATAGTGAGTCAATCACTTCAACTCTGTGATGAAAGAATCAAACCCTTTCACCACTCTTTAAAGAATTAGTCATTGAAATGTTTAGTTGTTTTTTTTCTTAAACCCTTAGTGACCATGAGAGATTTCTGCAAAAATGTGAAGGATTTTTTGACACTTTACAAAATTGCTGAAATTGAGAAAAGCTAAATAATACCCATTAAATTCTATGCATCAGAAAACGGACAAGTAAAATATATATAATCTGAGACCTGAACACCAACTACTGTGTGGGCCATTAAAGTCACGCTACATACATTTAGCAACCACTTTATTAGATATGCTTGTTCCAATGCTTGTTACAGTAATCCAAATATCTAATCAGCCTTTAACATCAGCAGCAACTCAAAGTATTTAGGCATGTAGACATGATTAATTTATATAACCACTCATTAGAAACAGGCTAGGCAGAAGAGCATCCCTGAAAGTACAACATGTCTGGCCTTGAAGGAGATCTGTACTTCAGATGGGTACAGAAGACCACACAGGGGGCTACACCCATCAGCTAATAACAGAAATACCTAAGGCTACATTGGTGAGTCACACAGTCTCACCAAAATACAGAAGACTGAAAAAACTGTACTCCAATGGCCTTCAGTCAACAGATTTCAGTCCAGTAGAGCACCCTTGGGGCTGCTTAAAAGGGAAATTTGGATGAGCAGCTGACACTAAACTGAAAGTATGCATTTCTATTTGTTGCAAGTAAACCTCTGAATAGCCGTTACTGTATTTGCTCTTTCATACAAGCTTGAAGTCACTGGAATGGAAACATTAATGCAATGCTGGACAGTATTAGTAGAAAAAGGGTATTTTCATATTCAAATGACATAATTTCCTTAGGGATTATTAAAGTATTCTGATTCTGAAGTTCATCAAGACAGTAACAAATATCTTTAGTAGTGTAACAATAGCAGTATCACTGGACAATTTATTAGGTACACCTTTAGGTAGATCTGTCTAGTACTGGTTTGGATCCCAATAGGTGATTCTATTGTGTAAAATTTTTAATTCTTCACATTTCATTTTTGGGTCTGAACACTATTTTTTTAGGGCCAGTAAAAAAATAGTTGGTATTTTTTGATAAAAAGTAGAAAAACATTTTGATGTCAAAGTCCTAAAACAGCAGTGAATAAAGGCTTTTACTCAGTGGTCACAGTGTTTAAGTGAAGTGCTCGACTGCATATTCTAACTCATGTGAAACAAGCTTTGATTGTTGAATTGTATCAAAACAATTGAGAAAACTTAAAAAAAACAAATATGGTAATTATTATTCATCATTTTACTTACTTATGCTTACAATAAATAGTATTATGAACATTATTATTATTATTATCTCCTCTGGTGCATGTTTTTTTGTATGATTCATGTGGCCTGATATTTTTTTCCCAGTGCCATCATCAGGCTAAAATCTCCACATGCTACCATTTCCAAACAAAACACAGCACTGAATAGGTGGATTGTACAACATTTGCTGAGAAAATGTATGTTTCCTGAGAAGAAAATCCTTTGACTTCACTGATTTGAGGGTCTTTTCTGTACCATGATACTTAGAGCAAGCTTTGAAATTTCATCCTCAGTGCTGGTGAGGCTTAAATGTTACATTCACATCACACAGGAAGGATAGGAAAAAACAAAAGACATCCCTCTAACTGTCCTTTCATTGCTACAGTCAGCAATTAAATGTAGTAACAATGAGGTGTTCTGACATCAGTATAATCATCCTGCCTGAGTGTGCATTACTGTGCAGCGCATAATATATATGGAGTATATTTTGTAAATGCTTGCAGTGTTGTGTGTTTGTAGTTAATGTCATCGTCGCTCATATCTGGGGTAATAAACATCCATTGTCAGTTCTGTGTGGTTCCCAGAATTTTATGCCCGATAAAACTAGAGAAGGCAAGCCTGGCTGTGTGTGTCCAACAAATAAATACAGTGTCACATCAAAAGTGTCTCCAATATTTCCCAATAATCCTCCTATATTTGCTCATTTCCTCTCTCTGGCACACGAGATCAGATCTTGACTTCAGCGTATTGGAAACTAATGAGGCAGCTCTCCAGTTTCCCTGTTCATTTATGCAGAACACTCCAAAGTATTACATCCAAAACACATTGAAGATTAGTGTAGTTTTTCCCGTTTGATTTTTTCTTCTTTTCTTGTTTTTTTGGGAGAAAACAAAAACAGGAAATGAGGCCAAAAACTAACTGTGAGCAGATTTGTTGGACTTTCATTTGACTTTCATGTTATTTTGGGGCATGGGGAAGGAAAGGGCAGTGGTAAGTGAATGGTTTGTCAGGATGGTAGAAGGAACAGTGTAGGGGCTTTGTTTTACAGAATCAGGTTTGAGTGCTGATCTTTGACCCACATATGTAAAGAGTGGATTATTAGAGTGATGACTCCAAGGTTCCCTGTTTGGTGGTGAAGGGAGGATTAATGATGGTTTAATTCCAACTATTAATCGCTTACTCAACCAGACTGTTTTTAAATCAACCACATGAACTACGCCATTGAAATCTGAATCTGAAATCTTGTCAGCAAAGACGTAAACAGTTCAGACTTAACCCCAGTCATTGGTCAATGATTTAAGAGGAAGCTAAGTTGATATATGTTCGAGCTTTTCAGATATGATGTTATCATCACAGTACATTTTACATAGCACATACCTTAAGTTGCACAGCTCATTGCTCAGAGATAAAATAGAAGCTTAAGCGAGTCTTAAGACTTAAGAGATCCCTTATTCCTTTAAATTTTGCTTCCAAAGAGACACACTTCCTTTTCATTTTTAAAGTGGTCATGAGCAATAGTTCTTCAGGCTTTCTGATTGCTTTTTCAGTCACTTTCAGTCCAGTCCTTGTACCTGACCAGAGCAATGCTTTGCTTGTTTTTTAAGCCACTTAACACTTACCTAAAAAAAAAGGTTCCTAAAACTGCCAGTGCAGAAAAAGCATACCCGGAGAGAAAAACACACAACAGAACACTGCCAGTCATAGATTGGCCTCCCCAGTAACTAGATGTCAACATTACTGAAGCAGTGTGGGATCATCTTGACAGAGAACAGAACAAAAGACAGCCAACACCCGAAGCAGAGCTTTAAATGTCCTTCAAGAAGCCCGGGGAACTATTCCTGAGGACTACTTAAGGAAATTGCGAGAAAGCTTTTCTCAGAAAGTTCAGGTATGTACTGAAGAATAAAAGTAGTCATTACCAATATTAACATTCGAGGTTATTGGAATTGTACAAACTCTTTTTGTGTACTTTATTTCCATGTATGTTGCTGTACCTATTTCCCATTTTCCTGAGAGAAAAACAAAACTAAGGACGAGCTATACTTTAAAATGATTATTCTTCTTTTAGCATGCAATTGTGATGGGGCTAGGGAGGAGACCTTATATAGTGTCATTCATCTCATTTGCATTGTGTTTTTGCACAAAGAGCTACAAGTTGAACAGACTGATAGGTCGTGTAAACTGATTTAATTAACCTTTAATGTGACATTGTCCAAATTGTGGAACATGTGGGAAGTGGGAAAAAAATCCACAAAATGCATTTAATCTAACTTACACAATCATTTAATCATACTAGAGAAAAAGATGGCAGTGAATATCGCAAATGTATTCCCCCTCTGCTATTACTCTAAAAATTCTCTGGGTGCACTAAAACTGATAAGAAGCATCTATGCGGGCCACTGATAATATGCACATCAGACCTTCAGTGACTCACTGCTATTGAGGGAAACTGATGTTATTGTACATGGTGCCATCCTCTGGCAGCTGTGGTGGACTGCAGGCAGAAAAAAAAGCTAAAAAGTCTATTTTGTTATAAACTGCATATCACATGTGACACGTACTGTACTGTGTGTGAGTGTGTTTGTCTAATATCTGTGGGTTCATTTGCAAGGCACGTTACAGCTTCAGTTGCTTGATTATGATTCTTTTTGTGATAAATTCTATGAAAAGGTGTGTTTTTCTCTGTTACGAGTTTTTAAAACTCTGACCTTCAGCGTTATATTTTTAGTAGAGTGGAAAAATGCAGCTTCCGAAACCTAAACTATGGAAGTCATTTTTCATTTCATAGTGTCCAGGTGCAAAGACATATCTTTAAAAAACTTCATTTTACACACCATTACATAAATGGAAGCTCTTATAAATGTAGTTTTTATCATTTGCTTTGTTTGGATTTATGTTTTATATGACTATGTATTTTTAATGAAATACTGTGGCACACATGGACTTCTATAAAAAGCAAAGACTGCTATTTTTTTTTATTTTTTTTTTACTTCTTTTATTTGATGACTAACCAGTGCTATTTTTAACTGGTTGTAAATGAACATTATGCATTTTACTTTTTTTTTTAACATTCTACATTTTTTCAGTGTATAATTATACAGACATTGTGTTTTTTCACTGTATATAATTATATATAATCTCTTGATGGCACAAAAACACCAGAAAGTGTGTAATAAAAAGAATTCAATAGATTTCACATATTTCTCATGCTTTGAAGCATGAAAATAATTAACAGTTTTCTGTCCAAAAAAGAAACTAAATAAACAAACAACATCACTCGTATGCAAAGCAGTTAATAAAATGCAATTCTTGCCTCACTAATATAAATTAATGTACAGATAACACACATGCTGGATATTTGGACTTGCATTTACATAGCACTTTTCTTCTATGCATGTTAAGCACTTTAATTTCTCACATATATCTTCTGCTCCCAGAGCCTACCACTCACCACTTAACCCAACAACGTCTGTAGACTACTTGAGTTCAAATTTGACACAGCAACATCTGCGATAACAACCTTAATGTCACCACTTTGACCAATTTTACTTTTTTTATGTGTATCTCCTGGTTTGTCACAGCACTTTTGCTATATTCGTCTGGGTTTTAAACGATATTTACCTGCATTTTATGCTGTATTTTCATGTTTGTCTTGCAGATCTGAGTCACATGCTTCTGTTCTTGCTTCTCATTCTTTGTAATCCCTCATAATGATGGATAATAGTTGCATTTTCATGTGTGTGGGACTATTTGTATTGTTTCATATCCAGTTGCTATGTGAGTGCCTTAATGTATCCTATGAGCTACATGTGGCACAGACCGACTAACTCTGGCATTCTTGATTTCCTGCTTTCGAGCTTGTGCCCACAGCAGTACAGTGCTATAACTTAGGCGGCCTGCCAAACAGACCACAGTGTGCCCAGGGTGATGCTGTAGGCCACCACGGCCACCAAGTAGACTCTGAAGAGCAGCACGTCAAGCACATAGCCAACCTGGAGCCACTCCTTGGCAATTTCACGGCACTTGTCCCTCTTCTCTAGGAAGTGACGTATCGTTGTCACCTCTTGCAGGATGTTGTCCATGAGAGGTGGGACGTTGTCCTTAGCTGGAGTCAGGTGCAGTCCAAGCAGTCCGCCTTCTCTCTCATGCTGGCTGAGCTTTCGGCCGATTTCGCAGGTGTGGTGGAGTGAGCACGGGGCTGTAGGGTTTGATTGGAGTTGCAGGATTATTTACAGTGCTAAAGCTTAAAAGCATTTAGGGATTTTTCCTTATTTTCTGCATTATTTTAGTGCCATTATGAATTATATTAGCCACTTTACTTGTTTTCTTCAGTACCTACCAGTTCCATAGTTGTTTTCCTTGTAGTTCTCCATGTCAGTGGACTGAGAGGAAAGTCTGGAACATAGCCGGTGCTTTTTGTGGATGCAGAAAAGGACTGGAGCTCTTTCCAACACCAGATACTTCAGCCACTGGGGCACAGGGGGCTGCAGGTCTTGTTTGTGGACCAAACGTACAATCAGTACAGTTTCTGTTAGGCTGATTACTAGGAGGGCCATGCAAACCACAAAGTACACACCTGTAGGACAGATAAGATTAAAAAAATAAATAAATTGTAGTATATAAATGATAAAGGGTAGTATGGTAAATGGTGAAAGGATGTGGCCTGACACCCAATCCATCCTGGGATAGTTTTCAGCTCAGGTGATGTTTTGCCCTCAGCCATCTGTCACTGCATGCTTTACTACAAACCAATAGCTGTTCATGGTGTTCATCTCCCCTGACATATTTTTCTCTGTTTTGTTTACCCATACATTTAAAGAAAAGTAAGACTGCCTTCAGGCAAAATATTTTAAACTCATCTCTACATAGTAGTCACAGAAAATGCTCATTTAAATACAAACTGCCGGTGAGCGTAATTGATTCTAGTCACCAATTAGCGGGGTTCCTATGGCAGTGGCAGGCAGAGTGTCAGACACAATGATGAGGAAGACAGAGTAGCCCAGCAGCAAAGTGATCTTGAATGAAACTCTCTCTCCACTGTCTGGTGGCAGATAGAAACCCACAATGTCCATCACCATTAAGAAGATGCTGGGCAGCAGCAGGTTCACGGTGTAGAATAATGGTCGCCGTCGGATCACCACCTGGGAGATTTAGTTTAGAGTCAAGTTAAAATGTGTGCTATCAAATGAGGGAGGACATGTTTAGCATTTCTTTTCATAAAAACTGGGAATCTGGGGAACAGATGGGAACATGTTTCTTGTTTCTTGTTGGTATAAGCAGTTTATCAACAGTGTTATCACCTGGGAATAGATTTTGAGCAATTGTACCACAGGCAATGAGAAAAATACACACAAGGTAAAATGATTTTTAAAAAAGACCTTTCAGCTTTCACTGTAAATCATAGTAAGAACATTAACTAGTGACCTATAAACAGGGGTGCACATAAGTGGTCCACAGGTGCGCATTCGCTGTCAAAATAAAAGACGCGCACCAGATAAGAAGTTGCAACGCGCGTTTGCGTACATATAAAAGGCACTGTTTTTGTCCGCTAGAGTGGGATTTTCACGGCATATTCTGCACCACATCTCTGTGCATTTATCATTTGTTTGAAGCCAGCTCACCTCCTGCAACCACTTTTCCGAGAATACGCGCTTCTTTTGCGGTTCAGACTCCTTCTGACATTTCTTTGGAGGTGGAGGAACACCAAAGTAATTGCTTAAAGGAGCTTGCATCTTCAACATCTTTAAGAGTTATAAACAAATGTCTGTCCTCCTCCAGAAAATCTTATCTCAAACGCGCGTTGCAACTTCTTATCTGGTGCGCGTCTTTTATTTTGACAGCGAATGCGCAACTGCGGACCACTTATGTGCACCCCTGACTACAAAGCATGATGATGAATACATAGTCAGGTCCAAAGTTATTTGGAAGTATTTGAACAATTGTAACTTTACCTCTCGGGACCACTGCAGTGGATTTGAAATAAAACACTGATAATTTTATTAAAGTGAAGACTTTTTAAATTCAAGAGGTTACGCAAAAGTGTTGCATTAGTTGTTTAGGAATTATACCAATTTTTATCCATAGTCCCCTATTTTCACAGGTTCAAAGAGAATTGGCTTGACAACATTTCACGATCAGGTGATGCCTGTCTTTTTTCAATTCCAAGTACTGGACTTGCATTTGGTGCCTGTTCAAGAGACATCCAAGAGATGTCTGTGCAAGTAAACAAGACCATCATCTGGTTGAAAAATGAAAATAAACCTATCAGAGAGATAGCAAAAGCCTTTTTAGTGGCTTTTGCGACAGTTTGGTCTGTGCTTAAAAAGAATGAATTCACTGTAGTTCATCAACACCAAAAGGTCTGAAAGACCACAAAAGATAACTAAAGTAAATGATCACAGAATTATTTCCATGGTTAAGAAAAACAACTTCACAACACCTTGCTAAGCCAAGAGCACTCTCAAGAAGGTATGTGTGTCATGATCAAAGTCTCCAATTGAGAGATGGTTTCATCATCGTAAATGCAGTTTACGACAACGTGCAAACCACTTGTTCCACTCAAAAACAAGAAGGCCAGATTAGACTTTTCTAAAGATCTAAAGGAGCCTGCACAGCTCTGGGAAAAAAATCCAAATCGTGGAACCAGGATTCACTTGTAACAGACTGACTGGAAAAGAAACGTATGGAGAGGGAAAGGAATGGCCCACATCATCTGTCAAACATGGCTTTCAATAGAGACACGTCACTGGTGTTTAGTAATGACTCAACTGCTGATAAAAGTATCAGAATGAATTCTGACATGCAAAGGGTTATACTTTCCTAGATTCCACCAAATCCTGCCAGCCAGACAGCGTTTCACAGAGCAAATGGTTAGTGATGCAAAACAACCTGCAAAAGCACCTCACAAGTTTTTCAAAGCAGAAAAATGGGATAGTCCTTAATCGCTGGAGGAAAAAGATGATGGCCATGGACTTCAGGCAGTCAGTGAGTGCAAAGAATTTAATCTTAAAAACAATTCTTTTGTTTAACATCGGGGTTGTCCAGTTAAAAATGAGGGACTTTGTATAAAAATGCTTGAATTTCTAAAGAGTTAATTCAGTACTTCTGATAAACCCCTTAAATTGAAGCTGGAAATCTTATATCTATTTTTTATTTTTGGTCAGTCTATTTTTTTCACTGTTTCTCTATCTTGACATATTACATTGGTTCTGAGTTTTTGTATGCTCTATACAACTTAGTAAATCTTTACACTCACATGAAATTTCATTTCAGCGTAATACTCTTCTTTGTCCACACTGAAGTTCTTATATTTGGATAGTACATGAAGTAACTCCCACTCTCCTTGGTTCATGAAGACACTCTTGTCTTTACTGAGTTCCTCGGGCTCTCGCATCAGGGTGATGTTGATGTCATCAACTACAAATCGAACACAATATTGGGAGCAGCGTGAAACAGCCATGGCAACACGTCAGCCTTCACCTACCTCTGTGCTCTCTCACAGCGGGAGAGAGTTGATGGATTCATCAAACAGAGCAGTTGTTCTAGCCAAGACTTACAAGAAGTGGTGCTGCTTCAAAGACATTGATTGGATTTAGCTTTTTTTTTTCTGTTTAGTTCAATTTGCATGCAGGTAATTGATAAATATGAACTATTCATTGCATTTTTTTAAAGCATTCACAAATACTTCTAATCTAAAATGTACGTTTGGCTTGTTAGAGGCTTGTTAGCATTCTTATACATGAGAATACTTTTAGGAATAAAAATAATAAAATGTTCATTTAAATGTCATATAATAAAAATGTTTTTAGAAAAACAAAATTGCAAGAATGACTGTTATTTAATGATAAATTCATTAATAGCTCAGTGAAATATCTTACTGGTATGGAGCCAGCTTTGGAAGGTCAGGCTGCAATTCTGTACATCAAATGGGAAGTTGTAGATATTGAGAGTGCAAGCTGTGACAACCTGGATGGGCTTGTAGTTGCGCACAACTCCATCATCTGTGACATAAACGTAAGGAATGTCTGGAGACTTCCCCACGTCTACACTGCAGGTCACAGACAGAAATAACAGTTTTAATCATTGTAACAGAAATGTGAGAGGGTCTGTCTGTTAGAACTAGTAATAGCATAACCTTACAACTCATTGATGAGGATGTCAGGAACCCAAACATTAGCCGTGGGTATGGAAATTTTTTTGACTCCATCAAAGTCCTGTGAATCCCACACCAGGAACTCATCTTTCCATGACTGAAATATTCAGGAGTGCAGAAAGAACCAAACAGAATGTAAAGATTTTTTAATTGCACTATGTCAGAAAATATGGACTGAGTGTGGTGTCATTATTAAGTGAACACAAAGGAATAGAAAGAAAAGCAAACACAGATGTAAGTTAAAGCAAACATATTTCATGCAGCACTTTATAAGTTGACTAATGTCTAAATTTTATAGATAATACTTTGCGTCTTTTAATGGCATATTTATTGATTTAGTAATTTGTCCAAACAAAGACAAGCAAACATTTGGTTTGTTTGTCTGTGTTTATGGCACTTACACAGCCCCATGAGAAAATGTAATGGTTTCAAAGAGGGAAAAAAATCAATCACAACTGAAAGATTTTTGTTTTAAATGGCATGAATGTGAATACTAAAACTTATTGTTGAGTAACCACATATTTGCGATGTCAAATAGATAAAATATGTGATAAATTAATAATACCACAATTACAGATAAAGTAAGCAAACAATATACATCAAGATTTTTTATTTTTCTTACCTGTCTGTACCAGACGTATGTTGTTAACACCTGATTCTTCTCATCCTTTAACACAAAACAGAGAAATCAGGGGAAAAACAAAAAATGGTATATGGTCCACGTTACATTGGTGCTTCTATGGGTTTTTTTTAAAATCCTAACATGTGAAAGCAATAATTTAGATTCAGTTTTAGAAAATGACTGTGTATTTGTGCATGCTCATACTTAATGATGATTTCTTAAAAAAAAAAAAAATAACACACAGAAAATAGTAATTGCTTTGTAGACAGCATAACTCACCACATTAAGGATAGAGTATACCATGAGGTCAATTTCCACATTAGTAGGGGTGTTCCAGTCTTTCACTGGTCTCACTCCTTTCTTATAACCGGCACTCAAAAATTCTGCCAGTCGCACTAAGGTGGCATTGGCAAATCTTCCAGTGCTGCTGCCCAGTTTCTTTGCTGAAAAAAGTTACAGTGAAAATTTGAAAAACCCATAAAAAATCTAATAGACACATTAATATAATATATATATAATAATATATGCACATATAAATATATGCCGTTAAAGAAATAGTTAAAATCACAAATGACAAACAAATGTGTAATAAGATCGGTTGCATCTGTGGTCAACTTCATTAAAAATAAAAATGGAATTCATCAAAAAATAATTAGAAGGAAATCATTATGAATATTAAATGCACTGAATATTTTTAAACTAAATGTATTTCATAAGGAATATGCATTTCTTGTTTCAGATGACTGATAACAGCTACATTTCACGTATATTTAATCAAAAAGCTACATTTCCAAGCATTCAAAGCATAAATGTTTTGAAGTTCCATACCGTATTTCACCACAAATAAAACAGTACTTTAAGTGTTCACTGCTTTTTTTATTTCTCAACATATATCCTATATCTTTTATATGTACAATTAATGTCAGCTGTTTCTGCGATATTTCTTTCTTTGTTTGAGACACTTTAATTTTATTTAATTTAAATGATAGATATTTATAATTATTAGTAACTAAGATTCATTATTAAGATTCAACGTTTTGCAAAAACACTTAATTTGTTACCAGATGTGATGTGACTAAAATAAAACAGCTAAGATTGGACTAGAAAGTCAAATGAAGACTAGCAAAAATATTACACAGGAAAGCTAATACCATTTTAAACTATCATTAATATTTTCCCTGATATTTGGTGAACCCAAGGCCCAAAACTGGCTTAGGTTAACAATAAAATTAAATACTTTGGTGTACCTGTGCATTCTTTTGAGGCTTCATTAATCAGAAGGAAGCAGAGTGCTGTCCAGGCTGATGAGAATCTCATGCTGCTAGTTCACCTGTGTTTTCCCTTGTTGCTGCTGAAGTCTGCCTGTCGCTCTGATGAAAGGCCTCAGGATGCCTGGCACCTATATCCTCCACATCCATCCACTATATGCATCGCTTCGCTCACATCCACTATCAAAACCTTGTTAGTGTCACTCCACTCATGAGGGTGTATCTGTCTGCTCTGACACCACTCCTTGTTCAATAAAGCAGCAGCTCGCTCAGATAAATGGAGCCAGAGTTCTGCGACTGGATCATATGTCATGTCTGAGAAGTTATTTAATTCAATAATACGATCCCAGGCCAGTATGTTACAATGTTTACCAATTAAGAAACCATTAGGCAAGAATGTCATCTCATTTTAGTCTCAAAGTGTCAGCAATTAATGCCTTAAAAACAATTAAAAAGGAGCGTGGCGGTGTGAATTTTTATTAGCCAGTTTTCAGCTGTCCTCAGTTTTACATCAGGGTACATTTTGTTTGGTAAATATGCCCATTAACTTTTAAGGAAAGGGCATAATATTTTGTTTATGAAATTCACACCTCAGAGCATGCTATACTGCAAATGTTCGTGGCCAGGATTGCTCTATCTAAAGTACTTACTATGAGTAAACTATGTGCTGCATACAGCCCAGTTATCTTTACAACACTGAAATAATCTTTGCTGGATCTGCCTTCAAAATGCTCCATCATCCCTATTACTACTGAGTCTACTGTCATTACACTTGCTGTACAATTTCCAGACAACAGTGAAGTCCACAAATGCACGTAAGCTTCACATGTTCGGTGCTTTTGGATTTAAACAACAGTAGTATGTTGCAATTTATCAGGATCTAGAAATACTATTTACTCTCAATACATTTTCATGGCTATACAAGGAATAGTGGTCTGCCTTATTAAAAAATTAAAATGATTAATGAATCATTTGCAACTGTTAGCCTTTGCAAAGTAGCAAGGTGAACTGGGCTCTTTGGCAGGCCAGTTCTATTCAGTTCAATTCAATTTTATTTATATAGCGCCAAATCACAACAACAGTCGCCTCAAGGCGCTTTATATTGTAAGGTAGACCCTACAATAATACATACAGAGAAAAAACCCAACAATCATATGACCCCCTATGAGCAAGCACTTTGGCAACAGTGGGGAGGAAAAACTCCCTTTTAACAGGAAGAAACCTCCAGCAGAACCAGGCTCAGGGAGGGGCGGGGCCATCTGCTGCAACCGGTTGGGGTGAGAGAAGGAAGACAGGATAAAGACATGCTGTGGAGGAGAGACAGATTAATAACAAGTGTGATTCAATGCAGAGAGGTCTGTTAACACATAGTGAGTGAGAAAGCTGATTGAAGAAGAAATACTCAATGCATCGTGGGAATCCCCCAGCAGCCTAAACCTATTGCAGCATAACTAAGGGAGATTTCAGGGTCACCTGATCCAGCCTTAACTATATGCTTTAGCAAAAATGAAATTTTTGAGCCTAATCCTAAAATCTTAAAATTCTGGCCTCTGTGCCACATGTTTAGCCCCTGATCTTAACTGCACCTTGAAAGAGGACGATATTGTAGTTCACTTTCACACTGACCATATCTAAAATACTGAAAGTTTTGGTTTTTGACTCATATAATGTAAGTAGTTTTCAAATTCAGATTCCAGTTCAAACAAAAAAACCTAGGTTTGATTTGGATTGAACCTTTAGCTCTAAGCCATGGAGGGTTGTAACAACTCTTTAGTTTCATTCATGTGAAATTTCCTAAAGAAAGGTTTTGTGGCCTACTTTTTCACTCGCCTGCTCTCCGGGTTTCAGAAATAATGAATATGAGCAGCGAAGCCTTTGAGGGCTTGTAGCTGTCTCTCTAAATGGATGCATACTAAGTCTGTAATCATCTGTATTTCAGAAAGGCAGGATCCATCGTTCCTTTGCCTCACAAAAGCTTTTGTTGCTTCTTCTGTCATGTTTTATCTTTGCAAAAAGAATCACATTCTTTTTGTGGTTATTATTTTTATTTAAAAAAACAAAAACAGGCACAAACATCTACAGATTACATTTATATCCAAAACAAAGCGAATGCAGACATCTTAAACAGCCACTGGAAGCCTCATAGAGACACTAACAAAGCAATGATGAAAGATTTATTTTCAGATGTGTTGCATAACATCGTGTAACCAGATATACTGGAAAAAAGAGGTTGCTGATACCGTCAAAACTACATTAATATTGATCGTTACACTGGCAAGTTTTCTGTGCACATTTGATATTCTTATTAGGACTATTAGGAAACCACCAGGGAGTAGAGACACAGCAGCTGAGCTCTGAAAGGTTTTTACTGATCCATTTTGTGGCAGTAGGATGGAGATTAAAGTATGAATACAATATCATAGCATCACACTGGAAGTGAGAATTTTCTCCTGAGAGCTACTTTATTGTACAGTATCTCTGAGTAAATCTTCACTGCCGGGAAACATAATAGCAGAGCCGATACAATAATGTCTTTGTCAGAATGATGATACAGTGCTACGATGGCTAGAGCGGTGGCGGTTACGCGAGCAGCATATTTAAAGAGTAGCTATTGCTCCAGAAGACTTCAAGTGTACTTTTTGCAGTTTTGCCAAATATTTGTACTGGCTATTCAAAGGGCATTACTCAATCTGTCAGTAATAAACATAGTTTTTTTTAATAATTTATATAATCTGAATAAACTGTTGTTTTGACCACATCCTGTTCTTAGACCCCAAAGGTACAAAACTGTGATTAAAACTAAAAACAGTCAAAAAACAGCCACATTGCAACATATAAAATACAACAACAACATACAAATAAAGTGTATTGTAACCAGTGGTTTCTTAGGTTAAATATATATATGAGCACTTCTTGAAGTAGCCTATATTTTTATTTAAATCAGGTTTATTCTATACACAGCAACAGTGCAGTATTTATGTCTGCAAGTACAGTGGACATAGGCAAGAACTGTTTTTAAATGTGCAGTTAAGTCAAGCAAAGCTCCAGTTGACCCAGAGCAGCAGCAGCGTTCCAGCATACAAGCCCAGAACCAGCAGATAAAGGCGAAACAGGAAGCAGTCGAGCTTAGAGCAGAGGGCCAGCCATTCGCTCTGAGCTGAAGACTCGCTGTCCTCCTGGGAAAAAGCTAGACGGAGGGAAACCAGCTCTTGGAGGAGCCACTCCAGCCCAGTGGGAGTATCCTGGATCTCATTCAGGGACAGCAGATCCTCATCCAGTGAGTTTTCAAGCTCATAGTCTAAGAAAAAAAAACATTACAACGTAAGTAATGAATATATATTTATGGAGTAGGAGACAGTTTATATCCTTTACCAGCTTTATATCCTGTACAATAGCCCCATTGACTTGGCCCACTGTGCCACCCTGCTGCTATTCCACCCTCAACTATTCCGCTAATGCATTTTTGTCCTACTTTCAAAAAGAGTTTCCATACGCTTTGGCACAGTGTGTATTTCTATTTCTATTTTTAGGGCTTAAATTTTCCCACAGATAAGATGTGCCTTGGCTCCCGTTTAAGTGTTTTTCCTCCCATGACTCATGATGTTGTTTTCAATTTTGCTGAAGCAAAGTAAAAAAAAAAAAAAAGTGTACTCTTATATCCGCTGCCAATAGCACATTTGGGAAAATGAGTCTTAAAGTTTACCTCCAGACGGGTTTATGTGGTCGAGGGTTTTGATGGAAGTTAAAGCACTCTCAGTAAAGACATGACCAGCTGAGCCGTACTTGTCCAACAGGCAGGCAGACACTGACATTTCCTTGACCTCCTTCTCACTGTAGTGAAGCAGCTTCACAACCAGTATAGACTTGATCAGACTGAGCATCAGCAAGGCCATGCACACCACAAAGAATACCCCTAAATGGAGATTGCATAGTTCAGAAACTTGGTGGAGAATATAGAAACACTTACAAAATGTCTAGTTACATAAAATCCAAACTATAACCGATATTTACAATAAAGCTTTACTGATTGCCCAGACACCTATTTCCATGCTCACAGTCTGATTCTACCTCAAACTGCCTTCATATTGTGACACACTGCCAGTCTTGGGGTACTTAGTCTAAGAGTGATCTTTTCTATGGTTTAACATTACCCTTACTCTTTATAGGTTTTTCATGGAGCACTCTATTTAAGGCAGAGCAGGTTTGCAGCCTCCCAGATAAATTACTGTGTGTAAAATTAAATGTGGGGAGCACTCAGAGCTTCATAATTTAATTAAGGTATTTCAGATTCTGCTTCTTCGATTAGGCTCCACTTGTTTTTCCTCTTGTATTCCCCCAGTACTACTAGACATACTATTGTCATTCAACAAATTAATGTTTTGCAGACAGTGCACATTGGAATTTATTTTACATTAACCTTTCTGGCTTCAGTTACAGAATAAAAAACAGGATATAGGTTGTTTGCTTTACATATGTGTGTCTTTAAAATCCCACCAATGAGTGAAGTTCTGACAGCAGTAACAGGCAGTTCATCTGTCATGTTGACTCTGAAGACGGTGTAGCCGAGCAGTATGCTGATCTTAAAGGTGATGCGTGTACCGCTGTTCAGAGGCAGGTAGAAGCTCATCACATCTACCAACATGAGGAAGATGCTCGGGATGAGGAGTCCTACCACGTACAGCAGGGGGCGCCGGCGAATCAACACCTGAATAAAAGATGAGGCCAGTGAGCTGAGGTATGAAGGACAGAAGACAGACAGAAATAATATCTACAAGTCTTGACAGTTCACACACCTAATTTTGGAGTCACTTTTAAATATAACCAAGGAATATTTGTTTATCTCTCCAGACAAACAGCTGTGTGCATGAAACACTTATCTCTGACATTTCTGCCCCCAAACCCACCTGAATGGAACTGAGGAACATTTTACTTAGGACACAAAACAGCAGCAGCACTGTCTTGTTTCACAAAATAAATGTCCTTATTAGTCTGTATAATCCACAAAACACATTATCAGCTGTAACATAGAGGACAACCAGACTAAAAAAAAACAAACAGTTTCTATCCACAGGCCATCAGGCTACTGAATCACTAACTAATTGTTGAACTGTAAAGATCTTTCACCTGTAAATCTGCAATTTTGTACATTTATATACAACATAACACAACTTCATACAATATAAACATTGCATACTCTGCATATATTACACTGTGACAGTGTTGCAACTACTTGCACTTTAAATTCTGACTACACCTACACATAAGCTGCACTTGTTTTACTTTATTATTATTTTCAGTGCTATTTTCTATGTTCAGGGTTAAGTTTACTCTTTATTTTAGTTAGTTGTTATTTAAATGTGTGAAGGGAACCTGCAAAGTAAGGATTTCATTGCTCTGCGTAACTACTTGTATTTTGTGGTGTATATGACAATAAACTTGAACATATTTTCACTGTCACTCCATCCATTTTCTTTCATTTATTCTGTGTTGGACCGTATCCCAGCTGCCATAGGGCAAGAGGCAGGGTACACACTGGACAGGTCACCAGTTTGTTGCAGGGTTAACGCAGACCAGCAACCATTCATTTAGAATCACCTAAATTGTCTAACCCCACTGACTGCATGTCTTTGGACTGTGGGAGGAAGCCAGGGTACCCGGTAAGAACCCACACAGACATGGTGAGAACATGCAAACTCCACACAGAAAACCCCCAGCCAGATGGTGGATTTTAACCCAGGGACTTCTTGCTGTGTGGTAACAGTCCTAACCACCGCTGCCTGTTGGCTCCTGTGTGATAACACGAGTGAACTTGTGTGTTGAGTACAAGTAATAATCTAAAATTCAATTATGTCAGATTTTAATATCCACAAACCCTGAAAAACCACCATTAAATCCCTCTCTAGTGTGTTCATGTGTCTGAGCTGCCGTGATGGTGATTAATGAAAAACTAAACATAATTCTGTTAGAAAGTTTCCCGTGATAACAAGTTGAAACCATCCCTGATAATAATTACCAGCTAACTGATGTTTCACTAGCTGCTGCTGTGAGGGAGCCTTTCATTACTCTCTCTGAGAGAATGAGTCCCCGAAGTAACTTCTGTTTACACTGCACTCGTTAAACTTTGTTAGCATTCACAGCACATATGATATGTAATCACAGGAGTGTCTTATTCATCACATCTAGGACACTCTCTCTCAAAGTCATTTTCCATCGTTCTCTGCAGAATATCAGCTGTCTACAAACACGTCTATCACTCAGCTCGTCTCAATTTGTCAAGCTACAGCCTGCTTCACAAAGTGATTTATGAGCACTACTCTGGTACAGATTGCAAAAATTGCTGGCATCCCAAGTTATCATCACTCGCAAATTAAATATAAATTTGCAAGTCTGACAGTCCTTTCCCATGTTCGGGCATAGGATTCAAGGTTTTCATTTCTTCAGATCAGTTAAAAGTGAGAAAATTAGTGTGAAAGTAGTTGACCCCAATTGCCAAATTCATGAAATGGGCCCCAGTCATCCACGAGAGATAAAAAGAGCCAAGCTATTATTATTTATGTAACAACAATATAGCAGTGTGCAGTGACATCAAGTGGCCCACTGTTAAATAAGCTTGTGTTCCAAGGCATGAATAGGCGTCACTATGAATGCTTTAGTGCATTTTTTTACTTCCAAACTGGAACGAATATGTTTGGATTTCACTTTGACTTTTCATTTCGATGAATAGAGAATCAGGTCTTGTCGGGCTATAGATTTTGATTCTGAATGTGTGTAGATGAACATGTTTGTTCATGTTCAAGTATTTGGGTTATTAATAGCAGCTGAATGTTGCTCTGTTACTTTCTCCAGCTTGTGAAAAGCAACATTTTCTCAGAAGTCAGACGTTTTTATATAAAATATCTATTGCACGCAACAACACTGTCACAGTGTAACAATATCCCAGTGAGCCATGAAATGCTCCATTACAAAAAAAACCCTTGGCTCTTTGAGCTGGATAACTAGCAGCCCTCCCTGCTCTCCACCTGCAATGGGCTATGGGGCCATTTTGCTCCCCGCTAACAAGAAGTCCATTGATCAGGCAGCCACTGAGACAGTCTCATTATGGTTGCTCACCCTCCCCTGTCTATCAGCTTCTCTCTCTCTATCTGTCTCTTTACTTGCCAGAAACAGCCTCAGCCTCATCATTTGGCATTAGCTCTCTAGCTCAATCCATGAAGGTCGCAGCCAATTGCTTTACACTTTACAATTCCACCGCAACGCTTCAGGGTGTAACCCGCAGAGAACTACAGTTTAAAGCTCACCATCGACTAGCAATCAGAGCCATCACGGCACAGTTACTCTCTCACTTGTTACAGAGCGTTTACGCCTCTGAAGTAATAATCTATCAAACACCCGAAATATTAGTATTTGATTGCTGTTAGATTTATAAGATAACCAGTTTCATTTAAATTACTCACAATAACAGTAGATGTGATGAATGTACGCTAAGTACGATAAGTCACGTACGTTAAACTGGATGTAGGCATATTCAGTTTCGTTTTGTTGACTCAGCCGGTAGCGTGAAGGAATGGACAGCAGTTCCCATTCTCCATCATTCATGAACTGCTTTCTATCATTAGCAGTGGTGTTTTCATTCCTCAACAGGGCCAAGTTTATTTCTTGCACTGCAGAAGGAGAGATAATGAAGAATAAAAGATGGCAGAAGAAACAACAGTGAGCGTAGTGTGTATCTGCTATCTCCTTGTACTGTGTTGTCACCTTTGTCTCACAGTGGCAGACAAATCAGTTTCAGATTATTCAGTTTTCCTTCTACAACCCACAGATTTTTAAGCAAGGTGCACTGTCATATCTACATGTCATCTGTCAGCTGTGCTCTACAGCTGAATGGCATGATAAACACTGCAAATACGGAATAAAATAAGCTCAGCATTTCACTCACTGTCTTTATCGGTTGATGACTTTCATCAGTTGTCCTAGAGATGGTTCAGATTTTATCACAGGGCTCAAGCTATGTCGTTTACAAGGCAATGATAACTGATGGTTGCAAAGGCATATGAAAGAACACTAGCTGAAAATACAAAACATTAGCTGTACAGCTTCTACAGTTCGACTGTTTACTGCTTTAGTGGATCACCATAGTCTTTCATCCCGTCTTCCTTCTCTCACCCCAACCGGCCGCAGCAGATGGCCCCGCCCCTCCCTGAGCCTGGTTCTGCTGGAGCTTTCTTCCTGTTAAAAGGGAGTTTTTCCTTCCCACTGTCGCCAAAGTGCTTGTTCATAGGGGGTCATATGATTGTTGGGTTTTTTCTCTGTATGTATTATTGTAGGGTCTACTCTACAATATGAAGCGCCTTGAGGAGACTGTTGTTGTGATTTGGCGCTATATACATAAAATTGAATTGAACTGAATTTAATTGAATTGACTTAGAAGAATAAGACAATTTAAGTGTGTTTTGTTGAACTTTATGCAGCAATAGATATCTATGATTCTAGTAACAGATGTAAACTGGGATGAATTCATTAGAGCTTTTGGTTAGATTTTTTTTTAACTTTGTAATATATTGTAACATTTATTTCACTTAGTTACTGTTCTTACTTTCTTCGAGCAACTGTGACCACATAATTAAGGTTTTCTGATTCTGAAATTATAAAAAACAAAAGTTCAATTTATGTGATACTAAATAAAAACACTGTTGATCTAATCAGCCTCAACCTATTGAATCGCCATAGGTGCTCCTATTTTTTCTAATTTCTTTATTTTTATTGTTATTTTATTTCTTTGTCTCCCTCCCTCACTAACATAGGCTTTTGGACTGAATAGAGCCCCATACTTCCACACAACAGCCCCTATAACACACAACACACACACCTATACACACTCATATATCTCATCACATCCTGCCTTCTCTTGCACAATAAAAAACAATAAAAACGCTGTTGTTTTTGAGATTAGGCAGATACAGCAAGTGAAGTCATTCTGACTGAATTTCTCTACTTAAAGCTGGTGAAAGTCTCCACCACAGGTATGAAAACTGTACTCTCCTGCTGTAAACGTAGGCTGATTTTACAGACCTGAGTGCAACAAACTTCGGAAGGTGAGGCTGCAATTCTGCTTGTCAAATGGAAAGGCATACATCTCGAGAGTGCAAGCTAGCACTGCCTGTATGGGCCGTTTGTTCTTTACTGAGCCAGAAGAGTTGACGTAAACGTAGGGGATCGGAGGGGACTTCCCTTCGTCCACACTGGAATGGATATGAGGAGAAAGAGGGGAGAACAGGTGAGATATGAACATCAAGACAGGCTCACCTTTTGTTGAGCTGATCCATAACTAAAGTGGCTGTTTCATGCACCATGTCCCATGAATGGGGACATGCTAAACCAGCACCTATAAATGCTCATGTTTAACATGAATTCTAACCTAATTTTGATTAGACTTACTGAGATTGAGACGTACATAATTTCCTCTGCCATTAATAAAGTATTGTGATTCTGATTATTTCATGATTGCCTCTGGGATGCCAAAATCCAATTTCAAATACAGAAACATGACATCAGCAGTTACCAGAAAGATGTAATTTCCTAACAGTTTATAACTAAATTAAAAAAAAACATTGCCATGTTAAAAGATATGTGAATATTTTAATGTACTGCAAATGTAAACCATGTTATCAATTGATGTATTATTGCTTTAATACAATACAAAACAATCAGATCAGTAGGAATCTGTGGTACGTTTCTAAAATCTAAGAAACTTAATCATGTTTGAGACTTGGGCAAAATTGAAGGACACTGCACTGAACACAAGAAAAAAAGTTTGTGCAGACACTTTCTTACAATTCACTAATGATAACATCAGGTATCCAGATAGCTTCAGATGACAGCGAGATCTCTTTGATACCCTCAAACTCGTCAGGGTCCCAAACCAGGAACTCATCTGTCCAGACCTGAAAAGAGCAAAGGATTTTTCAGCTAAACTAAAAAGCTCTTTTATCCATAAAGATATATATTTTAATACACTGAAAAATGCCTTTTTTTCTTAACTTGTGTAGCAAGAAACAAAAAGGAAGCACAAAAAGGCTATTTACCTGTCTGTACCAAATACTTGTAGTGATGCTCTGAGTCTTTCCATCCTGAAGAAAAGAAAATGAGTTTCAACACAATTTCTAAACCTTTTCTTATATATTAACTCTTCCAAGGTTACTGTTTGAGTTGCTTTGTAAACAACATAGAAATGCATGAAAAGTGATGCTGAATAAAATGCAATATCATAAACGTTAGGAGCAATACAAACACAGCAGAAAGCATTCAAAGCTAACATACCACATCAAGGACAGACCGTAGTGTCAGGTCTATGTAGACAGTAGTAGGAGTGGTCCAATTGTGAACAGGTCGAACGCCGCAGTCGTAGTTCCTCAGCAGGGTCCTGGTCAGCTGGTTCAGAGCTGACCTCTTTGGCTTCTCTGGCACACATTCAGCCAGATGGGCTGAAAATTAAAGAAAGATTACCACTTGGACAAACAACTCACACTCACAGGACACAAAGGACAAAACGGTGTGCTGCTACCCAGTGGTGCAGAGGAAAATCTGAGGCTTAAACTATTACATCAGTGGATTACTAAAAAAGATATCATATCATATCATGCCTAGACTCAATATCTGTTGCCTAGTTGAATTTACACAACACAAAAAGAATTGGATAATTAAGTTTTGGGGTAAGCTGGGGCTATCAAGAAGTCCCCTTTGAATTTCCTGGATCACTTATTAAGTCTTGCAAAAAGGTAGAGAGCTGCATGAGCCATTCATTGTTCCGCATTCCCTTCATTTTGCCACTTTAATGTAAAGCGATGAGAATAATGTAAGGAAATCCACATTTTTAAAATAAATTTGTATGGATTTAAACACATTGTTAAGAGGATGCTTTATAATAACCATCGGCCAAGGTGGCCTTTTCTTTATCTCTGCATTTATCGTAACATCTGAATGTGTCTGGGATTGCTGACCAAATACAATAAGCAAAGCAATGGCTCAAACAATTAAAACAAAACAAAAAATCAGGACATGTGACAGCTGCTTCATTCTGATGTGAAATGCCACAAAGACGAAGCATCTAAATGAATTCATGTGGACATCTCAATCAATTACAAAAAGAGCATCTTACCTGAGATCAGCAGCGTCAGCCAAATGAGAGACATCAAGCTAAAAACCAAGATTACAGGTGTTATCCAAGAGTCATACCCAAAATGATTGCCCTGTTAACGTAGAAATATCCACAGTTTCATCAAATAAGTTCAACAGCAATCCTGACAGCAGGGGAGGAGCAATGAACAGGGTAGAGCAGACATTTTTTTGGTTGTCATTGATTTTCCACTACCCGGGTAAGGTGATACATATGATAGAAACACCCCAGAGAGAAAGCTCCCTGGAGGTGTTTTAGTCCAGTTTACAGCTTCGGATGATTCTAAACACTTAAGTATGTGTTGTAAAAGTGCTGGAAGCATCTAACAGAAGAACTAAAGAATGGACTGATGGGTAATTGTACATGTCTGCGAACCAGAGAGTGGAAAATAAAGCCATAAAATGCAAGGCATAAAAATATTTCACATTACAGATTGCCGTGACTGTAATACCATGGATATAAATGCATATCATTTATATTGCAATCACATTTAGTTTCTAGTAAGAAAAGCAGTAATGCAATTACAAAAACAACAATAAGGCTCTTAGAGACGAGGAAATTGTTTTGGGGTTTTTTGTTTTTTCTGTAAGAGAGGCGGAAGTCACCGTTTTGTAAACTAGCTACATAATTGCTGTAAAGCCATTAACGTTGGATAATAAATCTGCCATAGACACTGGAAGTATTTCATTACCTGAGGAAACGTCCCGACAATCACGTAACGGGTGCGCGCGGGTTTTAAGTTAGCGACCATTGACTGTAGTTAGCGATCGCTCCAAGGCACGCGCGTGTCTGGATAGGTGAGCGCGCACAGCTGGCCTGTCGCTCTCGTGCCTGACAGATGGAGCTGGTTTGAGTCGGAGGCAGTGCTGGAAGCATTTGGGGGGAAAAAATCAGAAGGAATTCATGTTTTCGTCTGCAATGAGAGCCGATCAGTCTGAAAATGGAGAAAACTCAACCAACTCGGTGAGAGCTCAGGATGATGGAGCTTCTATTAACACAATAAGTGGCATGTTTGTGACGCCTGAAGAGCTAACCTTAACACTAACCCCTCTGTTGTGTGGGCACAACCCCCGGAGGCCAGTGTGTGTTCAAAAATCTGCGATTTTAAAGTTTCCTCTGATATTCTTTAATGTAACCCAAAATAAAAATACATTTTAAAACGTTTTCAAAATTTAAAAAATAACGTTTTTGAAATCGGCAGGCATAAAATACACTTTTTATTTTTAAATCAAACTTCTGACATGGCTTTTTAACCCGATGTGACTACTTAACTGAGCCTTGTTTGATTGAACTTCTAATTTTTTTGCTCGTTTAGTGACCAACAGATAAAATAATAACACTTTAATTATGCAGAGTTTTTTTGTATAAGAATACATATTTTATTAATAATTCCCACTAGTTAAACGTAAACTACGTAACATTTACATTTAAACCGTTATTTGGCTCAGTAACTATTAATCCAACCGATTGCTCTTTCAATAGGCTTTTGTAATTATTCTAAGACAGTGTGTGGAGCTTAGCGATGTTATATTTCAGGGAGGGCTTTCCTCTAATTATATATGATGTGGTGTTAATGAAAATGCAATGCAATCTAAACGTTTATTACACTTTTTTGGTTTGGTATTGACACAGGAGGTGTGTTTGAAGACAGAAAGAGACAGACCCACTACTGCCCTCTCACCATGCCTGGTGGCATGGTGAGTGGAATGATAAACAGAAGCTTGTGCTATCCATGTCAGTAGCTGAAAATAGAGGCTAACCAAGAGGGTCTCAGATAGCCCCTGGACTCCATATAAGTCTGGTCAGCCTGCTCCTGGCTTCCTTTGTGTGTAAGAGAAAGATACCATGACATGTGCACCTGGTGTCAGGGTTGCAGGCTTTATATAGAGCCTCTAACTCAGTAAACGCGTGTTATTTCTTTTTTAAAACTTCATGTGTCTGTGAGGTCAAAGTATATGACTGCCTGGGAACACTTGTGTTTGCCTGTCCATGTGTGGAACAAATAATGTGGTGGTGGGAGACTGACCATGCAAAGCCCGCTGGCTAAGAGAGGGGGATCTAATTGGAGGAAGGGTACCTGAAAGTGCCCCCGATTGGCCAGTGTCCCTGATTCACTGGTCTGCTTGAAACTAAACAGAGAAGGCAGATACACAGACTGACATCCCAGCAAATCGCTAAGGTTTATTCAGTTGCTCCCTTTAGGAATCTCAGCGGATCATTTCCCTCCATCTCATTATCTCCCTTGCATCCTGTTCTGTCACACCAGCCAGTCTGCATGTCCTCTTTCAATACATCCATTAATCTTCTCTGTGGTCTTCCTCTTTTCCACCTGCCTGGCAGCTCCAACATCCTTTGCCCAGTATGTGCACTATTCTTCCTCTGCACATGTCCAAGCCATCCCAGCCTTGGCTTTCTCACTTTGTCTCCAAACTGCTCAACCTGAACTCTCCCTCTAATGTACTTATTTCTAAAGCTGTCCATCTTTAACATCTTCATCTACATCTCCTGGCTTTTTGTCAGTGTCTGATCTGACATTTTGATCAATTGATCCATTTTGTTGTTGTGGAACTCACCCATAAATTACTGCCTCTCAATATCTCTAGCTATTCCAAAGCTCCTTCCAACTATGTTTCAGTTCTACTCATTGGAAATGTAATTTCATTTTTGCTTAACTGTTCCTACTCAGCAAACTGCCTGTGTAAGTCACAGAATAGAGATGAGCCACACATGAGCCATGCACTTATGTGGTCCTCAGTTTGTTCCACTCCATGTACAGGAGGACTAAGGAGGGCTATAAGTGGGATGACACACTAACATTGACATCTTTTGGTTACCACAAGTGACTTTCTTAGACTGGTCTTGTGTACCCTCAGTACTGGTGATATATAGACCAGACATCACTTTCTGGCAGAAGTAATGCCAGCTGAATGATTGTGAGATCCCCTCTGAAATCCTGGTGTTTTCTCTGCTGAGGGAATGCTCATAAGGAAGTTGACTGGTGTTTTACTTTTGAATTCCTTTGGATAAATCATCTTTTTTGCCTCTTCTGACAACAGGGCTCTTTTTTCTCTTTTGAAAGTCAATTTTTCTTTCTTTGAGTGCCATTTCAGCTATCAGAGAAAAACTACCAATAGCTTTTGGTGAGAACAAAAGCACTATTCATTTATTTTGTTGGTGGCGCATTCTTTACAACATATTTCATTCTTGATGGAGGACAGACTTGGATAGTGAAAGCAAGGATTATTGAGCCAATCTAAATGGAGGACTTATTGTTGCCATTGTTACTGTAGTGATATTTATTTCGTAACAGTTGTAACTTCAAAGCCAATAATACTTCCAGTGGATTGCCTACTTGTGCTACAGTTATGTCCATTTTGTCTACCCAAATGGAAATGAAATGCCAGCCCATCACTGCCTCTAATGCATGGATCCGATACAGGAAGTTGTGTGTAATGGTGATAGAAAGATCTAAAGTCTGCCTGGTGTTTTCGTTCTCTCAGCAGAGTGAAATGCTGATCAGCCAGCTGAGGGAGATCACTGGCATCCAGGACCAACAGATCCTCTACAGAGCCCTGAATGTAAGGCCCAACAACTTAGCATCAGCTTTTAGAATCTGCAGCATCACATGTTTTGGGTACTACAGTTGTTTGACACTATGACTTTCAGACAGTAGAACAACATTCACGGGATTCCCATGGCTGAGAGATTTGTAGTTTTAACGTGATTAAAAAGCTTGTAGGCCATTTAAAACACCATAAACCACAAACTGATAGAGCTAATACCATTTCTTATTTAGCCTGCTCAGCAGACCAGCCTCAACAAGAATCTGCTGTTTCACTACATTTTAATATGATTGTCTATATAGTCGACTAATGAAGAGGTTTAGGTCAGGCTAACCTGAACTTACATTTCATGGAAGAAAAGGTTTACACTTTTTCTTCCACTCATCAAGCTTCTCTCTCCCTGTTGCCACAATATTTGAAACGTGTTATGGGCTATTATAAAATGATGACATTATTAAAGGTACTAAATGGACACGATTTATTCCAGACATTCAGGAAATTGTTTATATTTAAAATGATTTTTGAGAAAGAAATGAAATACATAGAGTAAAGACTAATCTGAGACTGTATAGTGTGTGTATTTTTTAATTGATTATTTGCCCACATCTCGTAATGGTAAAGTATCCTTACAAACATTCCTAGATTAATATCCAGATTCCCTAAAAATGTGAAACATTTCTAAGTTATGCTACGTCTGGTAAATGCATCTCCATCCATAACTTTATGAGTAATGCTGCTAACAAACAGATAAGCTAACAAACATCCTGAAGCCATGCTACAGGTTCTAATAGTTATTTGTAAAGAAATCCAAATGGTAATCTAAGTAATGGTGAGAATTCTGCTTTTAGCGGGAGAAATATATTAGACAGTTTAAAAGGTAGGAGATGTTTCATA